>NC_142208.1:18323823-18626823 GCF_049639895.1 Pseudopodoces humilis
TATTAAATGAAACACCCTCAAGACTGATATTATTCACAGAGATGAGTCGTCCTCCTTAAAAAAAAAAAAAAAATAAAGGCAAGAGAAAGCACATCTAAATAAGGAAATACATCCAGAGTAGCTAACTTTATATAACATAGCTAAACTGTGCAAGTATTTTAATTCTAATTAAAAACTACGGAAAATGACCTGGTTTGATGTTTCCAGCTCTGTCTGCAGGTCCCCCAGGGATAATTGAAGCGATAAAGATACCAAGGTCTAATTTTCCTACATTTTCTCCTCCAATAATTACAAAACCTGCAAAAATGAGATAGCATGAGAATGCAAACAGTGGCAGTATTAAAAAAGATTAATCTTAGGAGCACAAAAGGCTCTTACTCCAATGGCAGAAGTTTTGTATGTGATCTTAGGCATGGGGAGCTTTGATTTACAGGGGATCAAGGTCTTGACTTGGGAGAGCTTTAAACTTAGATCATAATTAAAGTGTGCTGGTGTCTCTGGTCACTATTTAGATAAAATTTCCCAATAACAATAACAATTTTTTTCTGGCTTGGTAACCTAACTACTTACTTGCATGAGTAATGAACTAGATAGACCTGCAGCATTTAACACCTGCAGGAGGGAAATGGTATAAAAGCTCATTAGATAAATTTGATCATTCTACATCATGCAACCAGGAAACCTGAGGTGGGCCATGTAAACTTATAATGTAAGAGATCTGTGAAAATTAAATCTACTGTTTGGTAGTTCAGTTTCACTATCCTAACTCTGGCTATTGAAATATATTCTTCTCACTGCTATAACAGTTGGGTTTGGGATTAGGACATTATACACAGACCTGCACCATTTATAAATTTGATTTTTAATTATATTAATGGTCATTTGTGAAACCTGATGGTCTGAACTTATCCACTAGAACCAGATACAGTGTGATTAAGGTATTAGATAACAAAAAATATTATCCAAGTAACAAACCAAAAGTTGAGAAACATTTATGTTAAGCTGGTATAAACATTTTGTGCCCCCACAGGTACCACCTGTAAGGTCTAAGAGAAATAAAATCTGTGCATGTGTACTTCACATACAAAACTAAAACCATGTTTCTTTCATTCTACTCTTAGCACTTGGTACCTTTGGTCTCTGTGACCTTAGTTAATCCTCTGAAAATATAATGGTCTTGATTTATGTGCTTAGTTCTTTTCAGTCCTGGAAATTCTGAGTCTTTCACAAAGATTGCTACTCTTACTCTAAATGAACTAAAGGAGTTTACAGTCCTGCCCAGCCTGAATCAGCTAGCATCAGTGTTAACACAAGGATCTGATGGTTCCAGTAACAAACATAATATTTATGTTCATTACTTACCAAATCCATTCTTAGGGTCACGTTTTAGGCTGACACAAATGATTTCTCTTTCTAGACCACTTAGCAAAACTTCCTTTTGCATGGCTGGTGATCCAGGTGCTGCAGAAACAAAACAGCTATAATAAATGTAGATTGATGCATTTATAGACAGTATATTCATGTATTATGAAAACTGGAGCTTCAAAAATTAATATATATTTTATCTTTGATTTCAATATTACTCTTACTTTTGAATCAATATAATTATTGAAGGAAGCTCAAACAAGTGTTCAGAAGTTTTTATTCTTTAAAAAAAACTCTGTAAAGGGCTGTGCAAGCTCTTCCTACAATGTTCCTTTCTGGGAGAATATATATTTTTCTGCAATGTTTTTATTAAGATTAGAATATTTAAAGAGTCAGGTATGTAGTGTCCACTGAACCTGAGGGTGATTTGGACACAAAATCTTCTGTGGGCTCTAGCCTTAGGCCCTGTGGGCCCTTTTGGCTCTGAAGGTGCAATCCAACCAACACTGATTGCAGGGATGACTATTTAACATTGAGCAATTGTCATAGTGTGTTTAAAGTACTGTTCTAATTTTTAAATAGACTAACCAGATAATCATAGCTTCATATTCCATAGATTGGCTCCCCATGTGCATACAGTCTGGCTTATGATAGAAAATTAGATATCCAGTCCTTATTCCAGGAGGTGTCATGCAAGTGCAAGAGCAGAGGAAAGACCTGGAGCTTATGCTGACTCATTCATTAATTATCGAGTTGTAGATCTCAGTTTCAAACCAAACAATGACCTTTGAGCACGGGGATATTGCTCCATGCCAGAGTCTCTGAGTGTACTGAACTCCATCTCTGTAGAGCATTAGGCACTATAGAGCATTAGACCATTATAGAATATATATATATATATAGCATATAGATTCATTTTATCACAAAGTCTCTTTCCACTGAACCTGATACAAAGTGGGAGTTAAGGGGAAGAAAACAGCTTGTCTTGCTAAACTCTGGATTAATTTCCAGGACTATGAAAAAGGATAGTCTTTAATTTATAAGTAAAGTATACATTGGTCTCCTTCTATTGAAACAATAAACATGGAAGGACACTATCTCTCTTTATGATTATTATACTCACCACTGATTGTGTTCTGAGTTGAATGGATTGAGAGGAAGTCATAACTCCTTTGCTTTCCATTTGAATTGATGTGCATTTCTGACTGGGATAGCCCTGATACAGATCTGCATGGCAGGAAAGGGACACTGTTACAATAAAAAATCAGCAATGGTATTTAGTCATTGTCATTGTCTTCATTGTCATTAATCTGTCAGAGCCAAGTTGGGAACACACAGTTTTATAGCCTTTCAATGAGTATTCTGATTTCTGGGACATATTTAATTTTAGGGGAGAGGTAGTTTATCCTTGCCAACATTTCCTTCCAAATAACAGCTGTCATTAGACCACTCATGTCATGACTGATGCCTCCTGTGTTTTGCTCTGAGCTGACTGCAAGTATCAAGAAACACTGCATAGCTTCACCATGATTCATTTAACCCTGCTGTCCATTTAGACAAAACCATATCTGAAAGTTTTTCTGGTAGTTCATGTTCTCCTTGACTCTATTCCAACCCTTAGTATTCTAAAAGGCACTAGAATTCATCAAAGACCTTGAGGCTATGCAGCTACAGTAACCACCTACACAGGTGAATGCACCAAAACAAAGAGGAAGAAGTTCTTGCACTGTTCCCTATGATTTGCGCATTTAGACATGGAGGCCAACTAAGTAATGATCTCTGCATTCCTGATCAAAACCAGCTTCTGATGGTTTTTTAGTTCACATGCTGTAATTTCCAGTGAAGATACGCAGACATTAAATATATTACATTTCTTCTCCCTCATTTTTTAATACCCCATAACCCAATTAGTGGTTTCTTCTTGAGTCTGCTACAAATTTAAATGTCACTCTTTTTCAAGTTCTTCTCGGTTAGCCAATTAACTTGCTGCCTGCATTTGCACTACTACTGGCACCATGGAGCCCCAGACCTTTTGGTGTGACCACAGTAAGAACTTAAAAAAAAAAAAAGTTTATGTCTGAGTCTTCTTACACATGTTCAGAGAGAAAAAGCAAACCTACCTGCCAAGATTGCTTTTGTCTCTAGTCCTGTTGTTGGTTTCCACACTGAGGTTATCACAAGATTTGCTCATCATCCCAGCAGAAAGGTTTTCCAGGTTTGCTCCATAAAGCACATTCTCTGACCGAGACAGTCTCTGAATAAGGGCAAGGTGTTCATGCTGAGCTGCATATGCAGAATTTGATTTGTCTATTTCCAGAAATTTACTGTCCTCTGAATGAGAAGCAGGAGGGGAGAAGAAGCAAATACAAATCCACTGATATTATCACATTTCTTTAAGCTCAAAGGAAATTTAAATAAAATATTTTGAATATGCCAGAAAAAATATTGACATTACAGATGTATTTGTTCTTTTATCCTTGTGGACACCTAGGTCTTGGGGTGAATAGAAGGAGTTTTCTTTCATAAAAAGTATATGCTGCATTTAGGTTTAATTTCTGTGAATTATACTACAAGTGCACTTTCCACAAAGACAGGTGAAATGTGCAACCCTATATAATTTAAACCTGAATATTTCTGTAAAGTGTATTTTGTAAATGATTGGTGTATGAGAAATATCTGTCTTTCAGAGTCTGAATTATCCAGGTTGCTAATTTCTCATCCTTCACAGGCATTCCACTCCAGTATATTTATATCCAAGAAGAGAGGAACTCTAGGAAATATTCTCTCCAAAGTTCAGGGGAACACCAAGGAACTGAGTCATTTGCACAAGTGAAGTCAAATGGGGACCATCTTGGTGGCAATACCTTCTATCCAGTTTTCTACCTTTCTGTGAAATCTACTACTTGCTTAATGACACCTGGGCTCTGCTGTATACAAATCTGTCCTCTTCTGAAACAAGGTGGTGCTGAAAGAGAAATTAATTTATTTAGGTTCTCAGTGGGTGGGCTGGAGAGGGGACTTGGAGGATGGAATGACAGCAGGCAATTGCAGACACACTGGAAAATAAAACAAAATCTTAACTTGATACAGGCTAGCATAAACATGAGCTGAAATTCTGCTTCTACATGCCAGCTAAAGTCCTGTGTGTTTTTCTAACAAATGGTAGCCTGAATACAACTTTCTAGAACACTACTCTGCAGCATTAAATCTAGGTTCCCTCTTTCCTCAGACTTTGATTAGAGGCATTTCTTAAGGCATCAGGAGGCTTAACTATCCAGAGTATTAGCTCAGCCTAGGCGTTGCCACGGTGATTCTGAAGTAGAGGGTTGCTTCAGGTTTTGAAGTGATGGTGACTATAAATCTGAGCAGTGCATCAAAAGCAGAAACATGCAGAAAGAGTCTCGTAATCTCTTACAGACTCACTGTGGTGAGTGGTGGCAAAGGCAGAATTTTGAACTACTGTCTGTCACTGCCTTACTAAGCTTTTTTTTCTGGGACAGCAAGCTCACCCTGAAGCCCAGAATCTGCAGTCACGTGGCTTGTGCAAGTCTGGCTTGTTTCAGTGATTTGGTGTACTTGTAATCAGCACTTGGATTATAATTTTCTTAGTTCTCAATAACTGTATTCTGTTATATATGGAATGTAATTTTTATTTTAAGATAAATTACCACAAGCAAATGTGACACAGGCAACTGTAAGATGCACTATTAGCACTCATTTTAATGCAATAAAGAACAATCCCACTAAATCATGTTAGAAGCTGGAGATGTCAAGCAACAAACATTTAGGTTCAAGATGCCTTGAACCTAAATGCCATCCTATGGCTTTTTTCCATGATAACAATTTTGTGCAAAAAATTCAACTTTCATTAAATAATTTTAGTGGTAAGGAGGCAATATATCAATCATCCTGTTGAATGCCATGGTATTATTTGTTGCCAACACTTTTATGGTTTTACTACAGAAAGGAGCATCCCAGAAGATAAGGCATGACATTTGATTTTCCTGCAGTGACTCACCAGGTCAAACACTCAGGGGTTGTAAATGATCATGGTTCTGTTAAAGGCAGTGGATGAGCTAGTGAAAACTCTTGTTGCTCCACTGAAGTAAAGAGTGATGATGGTTGTCAGCTTAGGCTCTTATTTCTTATGTGCCTCAGTTTCCCCATAACAATCTTTGCCCATCTTTACAGAACATGCTGACAACTGTGGATGATATGTGCTATGTACTTGCCCTGGATGGAGCAGCATTTTGTCTTAGAAACTATGGAAAATTTGAAGCCTGAGGAGCTGCCATTCATATCTTCCACAGGCATGGCAAAATCTAAGAGCTGCTAGCAGCTATACAGTGAAGTGGCTATGACTCACATGCCTTTAGCAGTTTTGTCCTGGGACTGAACCATTGGGTTGCATCCCTTTCTTATGCAAAATAACTAAGTTCAGCTCCAGCATGTCTATTTAATTTGTGTGGAACATTTTTCAGGTTATATTTGGGGTAGGTCTGATATATTTCTGCAGAATTTTCATCAGGAGAATTCTCCTGAAGGGAAGTGAAATCATGCTTATTTCTTTTTTAAATCTGAGTTCAGCTACATAGTTGTTCTGGTCAGAGAATCTCTCTTCATCCCCTGCACATGCCTACTAACATACATATGCTGAATTAGACTTAATGAGACAAATTAGACTCTTCTAACTTTCAGTATAGTAGGAGAAATTATTTTCTACTGAAGCAGAGTGAAACTGAGGTGGCAGGTTCTAATTCTCAGATTTGGTGCATGTACCTTACCTAAAACATAACCTTGTCCTATGGTCCCTGTAGCAAAAGTGCATTTATACCTCACCTGATGAAGTTTGCCGAAGTTGCCTAGAATTCATCTGTGCATTGAATTTGTGCTGGGCAGAGCAGAGGTCCAGTAGGTATTTACATGTCTTCGCTGTATCAGTAATGAAGGTGTGTTTCTTGCCACTGAAACTGCTTTCAATCATGAATTTTTTTCTCTGAAGGGGAAATAAAAGCACAGGTTGCTTCATATATCAGTCACTACACTGAGGCACTGGCAGTTCATTTTTATAATCTTGTTGGTTTGTTCCAGTTGTATTTATGCCTGACTGCATCCCTTTTGCATGCAGGAAATGCCTGTTGTAAATTCAGCACTTGTAAGCCAGGTGTCTGTCATTGGGATCATAACTCTTCTATGCTGAAAGTCAAGAGCCTTAGGACATTGAATGCATTGACAGCAGGTTTCTGAAACTGCAGCATTTGGCCCCACAGATGTTAAAATTATTAAACAAATTTAATATGAAAAGGAACATATCTTCAAGGGAGAGGACTATTTTTGGAGAGCAAGCAAGCTGGAAAATTTGTGATCCAGTTTGGCACCTAAACTGTACAACAGTACATTGATTCACCTCTAATGTCAAAATCCCATTTAGAAATGGGTCACAATCTTGTCACCAATACTAGTTTGTTAGCAGACCTCAATATTCAAGGAGATGAGGATGAGTATAATGAGATCTGGAAAGTGGAAGACATAATCCCATGACCTCATGTAGGCAGAAAAACAGAAGAAAAGAGCAGTAAAGACAAGAGAGTAATGAGTATAGAATATGCTGCAGAGAAATTTGGCATAGTCTCTGTAATAATCAGCACCAGATTATTCAATTTTATAGTCATTTGTCTTTGGCCTTGACATAAATACTGCAGAACTATACCTCACAAAGAACTCAGTATCTTCATATCCACATCCCGATCAAGCTTTGATTTTAAACTCTTTTCAGAAAGGGCTTGCCCATATAGAGTCACTCTCATTCTCACTCTGAATGCAATAAATTTGTCAAAACAACAGGAAGAAAGGCAGTAAAACAATAGATATTTTAGAGAGAGATTCAGTTAGTTCCAACTCACATGAGCTGAAATTCTTTCTGTTTCACGCCACTGGAATCTTAAACTGGCAATTCTTGTGTGATTTTTGTTCTCATAGACGATGATGCCTTTGGCACAGATTCCAAGGATAATGTCCCCTTCTGTCCCTTTCTTCTCTTGGGATACACGATAGAATAACACTCCATATTCAGGAAGTTGCTGAGTCACCTTGTAGAGAGAAAGTGCTTTTACCATGCCTTACTCAAAAAGATTAATGGGAAGAAAATCTGGGTAGAGGGAGGAGAAAATGCTTTTGAGTGTCTGAGGAGCCAGTGTCTGCCCCTGCCATGCAGGGGATATTCTGAGGAACTCACCCAGAGGTTCTGGGGGTTCATTCTTGTCTTTCTACCTCCTATACTTGGCCACAAAAATGTTAAAATGTGACTCAGACACTTTACAGAACTCTGGAATATAACTAGGATTTACTGTCTGATCTGCAGACCAATATAAGTTTATCCTAAAACCTTATTTTTCCTTTCTGGGAAGCTACTGTAGAATCCCCAAATGACTTTTCAATTATGAACAGAGATTTTCAGTGACCAAAATAAAACACTTTAAGAAGATCTATTTTTTTTAGAAAGTAACCATAGTACAAATGTTCAGGTCCTGAAAACTAGGGCATCTATAATCACTAGCTGAATCTGGGTTTTAATTTTTAATCCCTTTCATATTTGGAATTTACATGCTCTTGCCATGGGGTCTGTCTTTCCCACTTTGTATGATGTGTTGGCTCCTTCTACAGACTTACTGAAACAGATACTAACAAAGCTGCTTTTCTTCATTGGATTTGCCATGCATGATGGGACTGTCATTAAGGCTAAGCTTCAATCTTTTTCTTCAATTGCACTGACAGTGTTAGATGAGGAACTAATAAAATTAAATAGCAGCTGAACTAAAATGCTATGAATAACGGTGTGTGGCACTGCAGCAAAATGACTACTGGTATTTATCCATTATTTAATCCCTGATATTTTTCATTTGATGGAAAGCAGAGAGGTTTGGGGAGAAGGACAAATTAGCAGGAAAAAGTTAAATCCCACAACATTGTGACGCTTTAGAGCCCTAGAGAAGTAGACAAATGAAAAAATACTTCAGATAACTCCTTCCTCACTTCCAGGGTTCACAGATACTTTCAAACAATCACTACATGTTTAGAAAGTGGCTGAACAGTTGCTGTAAATTCTGAAGTCAAAATTATTCTCATGTTTTATAATCTTCTGGAGCCCAGACATGTTGGTAACATGCCAAAAATTTACATGAAGCCTTAGAATGCTGCAAATACACCAAAACGTGTTATGAAAACTCTCAGTGATAAGTGACAGTATCTACAGCAGAATGAAATACTGAGATTTTTGTTGACTATTCAAATTTTTTCATCATATCTAAAATCTACCGTATCAGGCAAGAAGAAAATAGACAAGAGTAACTAGAGAGAGGCTTTCTACCTCAAAATTGATAAATAGTGTTTGGGGTAAGGCAATTTACCTTTAAAAATTCTAGTTCAGCTTCATCCTCAAATAGGGAGCGATTCATACGATGTAATTTAGCAAGCTCTCGCTGTACATATGCCAGGGTCATTTTCTCTATTCGACTTGCTGGAATGTAGTCTTCAACACGAAAATAGCTCTTTCCATGCATCTGTAGGGGAAAAAAAATTGAAAAAATACCAAAGAGACAGGGGCATTTTCTTCTTTCTTGACTTTTATTATTCACTGCATTCCATTTTCAGGGTGACCCATATGCAGATGGAACAGCACCTAGTGTCCTGACAGCCAAATTGCCTCTTGCCCCTGTGTTCAGGCAGCTGCTCCAAGCACACTCCACTTCTTTGGGCAGAGGGGAGAAAGGAGCTGGGCCTACAGGTGTGTCCTGCACTGCTGACAGCTACAGCTGCATCAGTACAACAGTACATCAGTACAACCTGCATTGCCATGATGGATCTGAATACATGAATCAGACCACTCAGAGTTCAATTAACAGAGCTACACTGATTTATGTAGCTGAAGATACAGAAGACAACATAAATGGGTGTTTTCTATACACTTCAAAAGTAGGACAGCTAGTCAGATATACAGAGACATAAAATAGCTGTGAATTCTGAAGTGTTCATTTTCTTTTCTCTTCCCTATTTACTAATCTCTTTAAACCCCTCTGCACGTCCAAGCTGGGCCTGTGTTGGAAACTTTCTACAGATTTTCTGGAGTTTCCAGGATATCTTATCAATTATGAGGAACCTAGATTCTCTCATCATTCTGTCATATTTCCTGGGAAATTCACCTGGCTCATTACTATTCCATCATCAGAAAAATTTTGTAATTTTTTTTTATTAACTCTGAAGGACTTATCTGGAGGACTTAACTGAAGTTTTCTGCTGTTCACATTTCCTCTTTAAACACTATGTGACAAACAAAAGCTGCAAAAGTTGTACAGAGAGACCTCTGAGAAATACTGCATTATTTCTCCACACCTCAGAAGCATAATTGCCAAGCTCTGCCTGCAAAGCCAAAGCGCCGAGTTTCAGGGCAGTCTCATCACTGCAATATAATCGCTCCTCCAAAATATCTTTACGAAGCTGCAGGTAAAACTGATGCCTTGTCAAGCCGTGCCTGGAATAGAAAAGGGTTTAGGAACTCAGGAGCAGCTTTGAATGGTATCCCTAAATGCTACTGGTTTTCCTTCCATCAGCAGAATTGTGCACTTACTGAATAACATTAAAGTGGTTGACAAAGAATTTTATCCTTAGAAAGAGTGTGAAATTAATAATGGACATTTTCTTCTTGGGTTGGTCATTCCAGCCATCTGGGGCAACTTTGTAGAGTTTGGTCTCCTCATCCAAAAAGAAGAATTCTTTACCTGAAATGAGAATGTTGGGTTCTGTGATAAACCTGGATATATTTCAGCAGCTTAAAGTTCTGCTTTCTTCATTGAGTGCATCACTAGCAATAAAACATAAAATGAATTGGGGATGTCAGCTGAGATTTACTTCTCTGTGTCATGATTTTACTTATTGCTCCTTTGATGGAGAACTTAGGACAGTATGTAGTTTTGAATTACAAATGTTAGATGCTGGATTAGTATGGTATCTGTGAAATCACTCAAGGATTCATGGGGCTTGCATTCTTCTCACCATTCAGGTTCTGCACTCCTTTGTAATCCTCATGCTCTACACACAAGGTGTGTGCTCTTTCCCAGTGCCTCAGCTGTGCCTGCCATCAGAAGGCATGAGGGGGAAACGTGGGTCTGGTAGATGACATATCTGAACTTTTATTCCCACTTATATCTAGGAATAAACACAAGCAATCTTTCCAAGTGCACTGCTTCTTGGAATTTCTGCTGGAGCTGCATGGCTCAGTATTATTTGAGTGCAAGGCTGGGACACAGCATTTTCTGCCTGGGAATATCAGCCAGTAAATGTCATATGGCTGTGATGATGCACAGTCCTAGGGCAGACATGCTTTCCATCAGTGCAGTGTAGTTTTAATCAACATACCTTATTTTTGCACAAGCTTTGTATCTGCTTCTACCTAAGGATCTTAAAGGATCTTACTGGAACTCATTGATAAAGTGACTCCAGAGGCACTGAGGGACAGAGCTGTCACTGTACTTAAGTGTCTCATTACCTTTCAGGTAAGCCAAGCCAAAGTAGAAATGTTCCACCAAGTTTGCATATGCCACCACAGTGTTGAAAACATCTCTTGCCTTGGTCTTGATGTCACATTGCACCTCAAGGCACTGGCCATTGAGTAGAATTACATTAAGATCCCTTTGGGACAAATAGGATTTCCCTTTTTTAGTCTAAGAACACACAAGAAAGAATGAAGAATGAGTGCCAAGTATAAGCAATGCGAGTTCCACAGTATTTTATTACTGAGGCCCACTAGTAGCCTGTCTCTATACAACCTGTTGGAACTGGTCACAACACCATGCTATTCTCTGTCTCCATTCTCATAAATTAATATCACAAATATTTCTTTTTTTTAAAAAAAAACAAGATAATCACAACAAAACAGCTGAGCATACTCAAATTCTCCAGTCACCAGGGTTATTCTAGATTTGTGACTAATTCCAAATTTGCTTTGCTCTCATTTTTACTGCTGTCTGCTGTCAACTTTCTACCCAATCTTAAGCAAAGTATGTGCTTTCAAGCTGGAGAAGTCCCTCACATTGGAATGTCATATTGCAGATTCGCTGTACAGTCTTTGTCTCAAAAGTCTAGGGCTAAAGTGAGCATTCTTAGCTGAGAAGGATAAATGAAGCTTTTTTTTCAGCCACAGAAGTAACTAAATAGCGCTAAGAATTAAAGCATATCCTTTCAAGTCTCAATACCTCTATAGGAACCCTAACTTGTTTTGAGAGGAGGACATGGGAAGAATACTGGGTTGAGACTGAGGTGCTACTTACAAAGAGCCCTGACTAAAATGTCACTGGATTAGTTCTAAATTCTTAATGTTCATACTTACCACAATTGATCCAGGCAGCTGTAAGGTCACTGGTGGTTCGCTAGACAAAATAACAAACTCTGGACCTGAAAACTGCAAGGAGACAATTTAGAAATTTAGTAAGTCTTCTTAATGGAATGAAGATCCCAAACACAAGTATCAATGAAACCCATTTCTATTGATCTGTATGCTGGATCTAATTGACTTCAGTGTCTAATAAGGTGCAAATGCTGACTGATGACTTCTCTCTGTTTGGGGTATCTCCTGTGTAGACTCACCAGGGTCTAAGTAGGGGTAAGCTCATGCTGAAGCCTTTTCCTCTATAAAGGCACTTAATCTATTTCCTTTGAAAGGCACCTGTTTTCATGGCACAGAAACTTAATTTATTCTGAGAGTTTTTCTCATTTGATTCCCAAATTACTCTGAGGACAGTCACAGACATGTAAATACATACATACACACCACTGTGATTGAATAAGCCCAGCTTTCTTAGGAGCTAGACTGAAATACAGTCCTCCCTATAATAAAGGTTGACTGATAGTTCTTATTAGTAGACACTGTATTCTTTTGTTTTAACTTCAAATAACTTCAACATTTTTTAAGGTCTTTTTTTTCTTGCTGAGCATTCAGCTCAACTAATTGTATATATTGGGTTTTCATCAGATGCATCTATGCTTTTAGATCCCCCTTGTCTTTAAGTAATAAGATGTGAAACCTTCTGGCCATTTACCACGACTTAGTAACTAGACCCATTCAGATACTTTAAAAAAACCTCAATATTTATTTAATAATAATAATAGTATGGTTCTACCAACAAACAATGCAGTTTTGTATCACAATAAAGAGGGAATAGCACTGTGTTTAACAGTTGCTGAACTCCTTCTGTAGAAGGCCGTTATTATCCCCACAAAAATCATAATAATAAAATTTAAAAATAATTAAATCTAAAATAATAAAAAATTTTAAAAATTATATGAGAAAATATAGTTTTCCAAAGTGTCTAACTGAAGCTCTTGGCCAAATATTTGTCACTGGTCACTGTTGAGCTTCTGAACTGGACTCATCAGCCTGAAACCTATCCCTTCTTGTTCCACAACAGAAAACTCCATATGAAGGATCATGGTGGAGTTTTCAGTGATTCAGTTATTTCTGAAGTTTTGCAAACCAACTTTTAAAGAAACATTATCCTTTCCATTTAACAGAGTCCTACCACCACTTAGCAACTAGAAATAGTCAATTAGGAGAACTGTCTGGGCACATTCACTGCTGGTCTATGCTTTCTGTCCAGATGTGCACTGTAAAAAAAAATTAAGTCCTTTGAGCACCATTGGCTGGCAAAGGTTTGGGTTAAGTGTCTCCGTAATTTTTTTTTTGCTGTTCTGAAGCTGAAGTCAAAGTGGCTGGTGAAAACAGTCCATATGGTGTTTGATGCTTGCAGAAATCACATATGTAGGTCAGAGAGGGTTCAATGACCAGCTTTTGCATAGTCTTTATGGACAATTGCTTTCACTGCCTTCAGTTCTGACAGCACAACTGGATCATGCTTAATTTGGAGTCTGTCAATTTAGAATACTCATCTAATAAGATGACTCAGTAGCTAATATGCACATCACTGTTGAACAAAAATTAGATGAGAGACTTCTCTTCAGTGATATTTTGAAATCAGCTTATATGTTTTGCATCATTCACCTTTTCTTTCCTGTGGAACAAACATTTCTGTGATGCAGAAGCTGCTGAGTAGTCCTTTGTAGACACAGAGAAGGTGGAGCCCAAGCTTAGTAGGTTCTGTCGGCTGTTCTTCTGTGTTCCACCCGGGATTTCTTCTACAGCGCTCACCGACCTTCAAAGGAAATGTCACAGTGAGGAAAATATATAACATGCAATCAACACAACACCAACTTGGGGACAGAGAGCTTAAGGTACAGTAACTACTGCAATACTATGAAGTCAAAGGCAATGTCTCTTATAAGCTTCTTAATGCTTTACAGAAAAAGAGAAATAATTTAACAGGGGTAATATTACTGGTGCCATTTATAAATAAATCTAAACTCTGCTTTGATTCAACAGAGTCAGGTTTATTTCTTTTTTTTTTTTTTCATTTGGTGAGCCAGATCAAGTTTGTTTAAATTTGGTGAAGCCAACAGTGTAAGTATATAGCCCCATTCCCTTCTGGGAATTTTACAGGATGAAGCAAATTCCTCATTTATTATTTTCTCAAGAAAAAAGCTTCAGAAAGCCTTAACATTTGTTATTACATTATTCAGAATTTTCCAGGAATAGGAATTAAATTATTTGAATGCTTATTCATTAGGATATATTCATGTCCTTGGGCGCTAAGGGAATTTTCAATTTAATGAAGAAAAAGGTGTGTGAAATCTCAGATCAGAAAGCTCTCTTTGTACTATGGTTTTAATGAAGAAAGTAATGGTGTATTCCATGTGATCAGATGTATATCCTTAGAATAAACTTCAAATATACTATGTACTCAATGAACAAATAATGATTACGTGGTTCAGAAGGAGGGGTTTCATTCAGGTGGACTTTTGTTAATTGCATTTTTTTCAACAAATATCAAAGACACATGGAAACTTTTCCATTATCCCAAAGTTTCATCCTTTTCTTTTGCACATTGCAGATTTACTTCAGGAAATCATTCAAGGAATTTCTAAAAATTTTAACAAATTAACTGGAGTAGTTTTTCATCTCTTGTGCCTAGTATCCAATAACAGGGAACATGGGTGTGGTTCAAAGCTACAGTAGATGGGGTTCAGAGAGGATGTTAGGAACCATTTCTTTACTTAGAAGGGGACTAAGTAAAGTTACTTTACTGGAACAGGCTTCCCAGAGAGATGGTCACTAGTTCAAGCCCATCAGTTTTTAAGAGGCATTTGGAGATGCCCTTAATAGCATGCTTTAACTTTTGATCAGCCCTTAAGTGGTCAGACAGTTGGATTAGATGATTATTGTGTCTTCTCTTCTCTCCTCTTCTCTCTCCTCTTCTCTTCTCTTCTCTTCTCTTCTCTTCTCTTCTCTTCTCTTCTCTTCTCTTCTCTTCTCTTCTCTTCTCTTCTCTTCTCTTCTCTTCTCTTCTCTTCTCTTCTCTTCTCTTCTCTTCTCTTCTCTTCTCTTCTCTTCTCTTCTCTTCTCTTCTCTTCTCTTCTCTTCTCTTCTCTTCTCTTCTCTTCTCTTCTCTTCTCTTCTCTTCTCTCTTCTTTCCTATTGTATTTTACATTCCTCTGTTTATAAAGATATCTAGATTTTTTTTTTCTATCAATGCAACCTCATAAAGATCAACATTTATTAACTCAAAATACAAGATTCTTTTTTAAGAAGGCTTTCTTTTCCTGTGGAAAACACTTCCTTTTATTACTTCTGTTAGGTGAGAGATGCCAGATTTGACAGTTGTGTCTTTAGATATAGAGCAGAGCCATGCTTACAAGCTTCACTTTGTGAGATGTTAAGTATGTTAATTGGGCTGCCTACAGAATGAGCACGATGATATTAGTAAGCTTTATAGATAGTAAACCCATGACTAATTTTTGTGTTGATTATACTCCTACATGGGAAAATGGTGATTCCCAAAGTCATTTCAACCCCACTGCTGTCATGGTATTTGTAATTGGATGGTTACTGTGGTAGAAATTCAGTTGCAGGTGCTTACAACCAGGAGTGGGATTTACAGTCCTGGAAGTTCTATGGGAAACAGCTTGCTGGAAATTTGGAGAACAGGGTTTGTCTTTCAGCAGAGGAGGGGAACTCATTCTTGGCAGCATGATTTTAAATCAAGCATTTTAAGATTGTATCCAGGTTTTTAGTCAGAGGTATGGCAATTGCTCAGAAGTAGCCAGCAAATAAATCCTCTGTTACACATATAACTGCTAGATACATGATGCATATACAGATGTCTGTGAACGCACATATAAATGTATGTGTGTGTAGTTAGACAAGTAGACAGAGACTTCTTTCATGACAAAAGCAGTCACTATCCTTCAACCTGCTTGTAGATCTCTCTTGTTGCAGTTTTACAGGTACTGGAATATTTCATGTTGCCCAGATTATCATGGTTGATTTATCAGGAAGTTCAAACTGTTTACTTGGGACACATTTAATTTGGAGTTGATCTAAATTGAGCATTTCCTGTGGGCCTGAATTACTCGTGTCATGTTAAAAGCAGAAACTCCTGTTTAACTGGGTCAAGAACCCAATTTAAATGGGATGTCTGTAGGGATTACATGGTGCTTAACTATGGGATTCTGGTCTTTGTGGTGCCTAGAGGCTGACAGTACTTACATTTCTTTGTTTGGAAACAGTCATGATTATAGCTGCACTGGGCTAACACACAGTATAGAAAACTTTTTTGGCAGCAGTGGTGTTACCCTGGCTTTTGAAAAGGAGTTAGTATCAGTTGTACAATTCTCAGTTTTCTTTGCCAATGTCTACGGGGCTGCTGTCCATACCATGGCTGAAATGAGGCTAATCCTCATGACAGAGCAGAGGTCTTTAGTGCCTGTGTCCCTGGATTACCTGTAACTCTCCAGTAAAGTGGCAGTGTAGGGCTGGATATCACTGACACAAGTGAGAAAAATCAGTCTAAGGACTGAGGTGGAAATGCAAATGAAAATTATAGATTGTATACATGGTCTGACATAACCAATCCAGAACACATAAGGTGTGACAGCACTTTAATGTGACAGAGAGCCAAAATCTGAATGTGGACAAATAAGAACTCTGACAGAATGCCTTGATGGGGAAAGTGATGACTGTTCATAGCTTTTCAACAGATTTTTCCCTTCATAAAATTATACAATTATTAAGGTTAGAAGAGACTTCTAAGATCATCAAATCCATGTTTTCACAGTCTCTGTGGAGCAGCTTCCCAGTTTTTTCAGTTATAGAGGGCTAGTGCTTCTTCCCTGCCTGGTGGAGACACAGCTAGGGGCAGCTGTTCTGGGAGGCCTGTGGCATCTGGCAGGACACAGTGGTACAGAGCAAATGTGGAAATCCTGAATTTGCTTGTTTTGTATTGATTGTTCAGGGCCTGGGTTCCATTTTACTAGAGCTTTTGGACTGTTCCACTTTGCACCAAATCAAGTCTAGGTGAACATGATTTATTTATTCTACATAATAGAATAATATGTATTTATTAAGTTATTTATTCTATATAAATAGCATCTATTAGCAAAACAGGCTCAGATGGCAATTCAGGCATTTTCTGATATTGGCATTGCCACACCAGTTGCTAGCTTCACTTGGTTATAAAACAGCTTCCATCTTATAAAAATCTGAATTGAGCTTACCTGTTTATGAAGAGCTTGTAGCTACTTTGTGTCCTTGACCCACTGAGTGTGGTGTCACATGATCTGTGTGTCTCTGGAGCTCTTCCTGCAGTAAATAAAGGAAATTTTACATTTCAAATGATAGTAGCAGCACTCAGCATCAGATGTTGGGACAATTACAACAGGAAAGAAGTTTAGACTGGCAACTTCTTCTCTCGTGTCCTTGCTTGGACATGATAAATGGCTATTTAATAAGGTTAATGAATACTACAGCAGCAGTATTCCCAGTTCCCTAGTTATTGTTACTTTCTCTTCATAACCCTTTATGTGAGTGTAATTTGGAAAACAGCTGTGTAGGTATAATGCCTGTCATTTCCATCTCTATCAGGGTAATTTGTGAAACAGCTTTTTCTCTTCAGAAATTATGCCAAATTTTTGTTCTTCTATTTTCAGGCATAAAATGGGTAGAAAAAGCCATGAAACTTCTCTGGCTTAATCAGAGTAGAATATAACATCAATTAAATGAAAATGATTGTATCTCTTCCCCTGGTTACTTGTTATGTTGAATATATTGTGAATGTTTTTACAGCATAAAAACATGGAGGGAGTAGTGGATGGTTTATGGGTCCTTAGCAAATAAGGATTGCATTGTTTTTCACCTTCAATCATCTCTGTTGCTACAGAATGGACGGATGTTGCTTTGTCCAAATACACAAAGGTTGAAATTTAGAGGCAGAACCAGAGGGTTATACAAGTTCTATGGATGTCTCTTGTATCAACAGAGATGTTTGAAGTTCTTAGGAAGGGTGAGAAGGTTAAATTTTTCTTCACTTGAATCATTTCATTGATCCTATTTGAAGAATTGCATATCAAACTATTACATAAGTAGAATGATAGAGGTGGTAAGATAAGCTGTGTGGAAGCAATCATTTAGATAGAACATTCATGCACTACACCCTGAGACTTCACTCTGAGTTCCAACATGAGAACATGACACCGAATTCTAGTGTACCAACCAACCAACTGCGATTTTAAAACCTAGAGCATCTACAGTCGCATTGCTAAAATAAGCATAAACATGTGGGGCTTTTTCAAGCTGCAGATGGTAGTGACAAAATGTGAGATTTGAGATAAGCTATTTACCAAAGTTAAGATTCAATCCCGTGTTCTTAAACAACATGCTTTTTAATGAGAAAACCTCTCAAAATTCTCTGCTTGCACTGTGGTTTTCATAAAATTGTATAAATATATTTTGACAAGCACATAAAATTCCCCTTAGTTTTTCCATATCAGCTGTTACAGCAGTGGGACAACTTGGCTACTTTCAGTGGCCAGACTGCCATGCTTTGATCACAAATCCAACACATACCTGGCATTAAATTAACATGTATTCTTCAAAGAAGTTGATGCTGTAGATTTGCTATATATTAAATGAGCTTCTAATGTACAGTTTTGATAGAGATATTGATCTCCTTTGATAATGGTACTCTACCAGATGGTAACATTTTTTTTAGAGAAGAATGTTTTTTTTTTTAAATATATTATTTCATGAAAGAATGTCTGTGACAAACAAGCTTTCACATTCTGTGTTTATTCATGTATTTTTAGAATCCTGTCTTAAAAAGTCCTGAGTATGAACAGCTACCAGTGTTTCAGTGGAGATTGAGATATGCACAGTCGCTGGAATGAGCCTTTGTCAAGTTTATGACCAAAATGTTTTTTAAACTGCTTACAAAACAGGCTTCTGTTGAGTTTACCTTCACTATGTGTGACTGTGTATGTGGCTGACACGTATGTGTCACTCAGGGAGCAGCTGCAATCTCAGGTTTTTACTGCTGCTGGGTTTGATTGCAATTTTGGAGCTTCAGAAAAATGCCTTGCAGGAGGAGAGCATTAACATGAGTAACCTCACTTTCCTCATCCTTGGGCTGAGGGCTTAGGGCTCAGAGTCTATGATGTGGTGGGGTTTTTTCCCAGGATGTGCCCAATTTCTGAATTATGTCCTCATAGAACATTCACTCTTAGGCATTGTTTATAGATTCAACTGATTTCAGAGCTGACCTCTTGACATTGCCCACCATATGCATTTGTGGGGTAGCCCCACCTTTTCTGTATCAAGACCCCATGTGTTAAAAACATGTCAGGCTTTGAGATCTGCTGAACAGCATTACCTGGCAAAGGGGGCGTGAAGCAAGAATGAGGTGATGGGACTACATGGTAACCTGAGATAGCTTTACAGTAGGACACAAGTGAAAAAAATCAAATATAAAAGCATCTTTCTTCTCTAGAACTTAGCACAAATATACCTCCCAAGTCACATAACCACAAGTTGCATGGGAGTGTATCACCTGGCACATGGTCAGTCCCACACCTCAGGGGACAAAATTAGACATAATTCACAAACATAATCTTTTATAAAAATCTTACCTCTCCTGTGTCCTCGGTTAGACAGTATCAAAGATGTACTTTCAGAAATACTATTAGAGTCACTATAATCCAAAGAGAGTTGTCTGTAATCTTCTGTTGACTGACTATAGTTCATTAATCTGGACCCTTTGTCTGGAAACAGAAAGGAAATGTGGTGAATCATATACTTTGATTATAAATCATTGTATTTGCATGTTAATGTAAACAATATTTGGATAGGCTAATTTTTATATAGTCCACATCCTTCTGTCTTCTAACCCTGAGTCCAAATCCTAAAAGACTGAGGAAGGCTTGGCAGCTTCATTCTACTACTTTCATAATCTTACTCTGGCCAAAATTGGTTTTCATAGTTCTCAACTATTCCATATAAAACAAATTCTGTTCTGCATGTTTAACTGAAAGGTTGCGAAGTGCAGATAAGCTGCAAAGATCTTATTCCTTGTACTCTGAGGTCCAAAACCTTGAGCTATAACTTCTTTCTGTGTGCAGGATGAACAATGCTCAGAGAGAATCCACCACCAGAGTCAGATGCAGAAATTCCATTAAGGGGTCATCCTAATTCATTAGGATGTACATATTTTTCTTGCACACTGACTTCACTTTGTTTGCATTCTCTCTTGCCCTTTTACAGAATCTCTGAAGCATAATTTTTAATTAAAAACAAAGGAAAAAATGGAATGCTGTCTTGCAAAGTGCAGCTCACACATTTTCAATTGACACCCTAATTCATTGAAGTTCTTCAGCACACGTAAGTCAAGTGACCTGAATCACTGGAAAACACAGAGATCACACCAAATACATAATCCCTAGAACCAGTGGAAGGAAACTGGCAGGAATGTGTGGTTAATTTCGGGTTGAAGATGGGGCCATCCCTTTTGGCAGCAGCAGGATTTCTACCTAATTTGGCAAGTGTAAATCTACAAGCTCAGTTCTTGAGTAAGTGAACCACTGTGGCTTGAGGAGTAGTTTGTTTGCATATTTCCAAAAGAATCCCCTTTTCTTATAACCAATAATATGTAACAGAAATGTTCCAGATGTATTTAAGTCTGTGTTTGATTCTAGCAGATTTCACAGAGCATATGTGTGATTTTTTGAATTGGAATTTTATTGCTCGTATGCCTAATGTTGAGCATATCCAAAAAAAATCCTGTATAGCTTGGGCCAGACTTCCCCTTGCCCCAAAATAAGAGAACTCTGTCAAAGTGAACAGTACAGTGTAGACACTAGAAAAAAAGATACAGTTATAGCATTACTCTGTGGGATAATAAATCTTGATCTTAGTTAAAAGAAATAAAAAATTGGTATATACTTGTTTATTTATATAGTCAGCAGGATTTGACCTTGTCTTGAAATCACTCCAGCAATCCATATGTGAATTTACAAGAAATCTTTTGAATAGAAAATTAAACTAAAATCAAAAAGAGGCTACAAATCTTTGCTTGAGTAATCAAATAGGAAAGATGAATATATATTCCTTAATGGCAGGAGGATTACCTCACAGAATCCCACCTTCACAAATACACTGGAGTATACAAAGTACAAAAGCAGTTTTGAAAGTAGAGGAGTTTCATATGCACAGGTTTTACGCAAAGTGCTTTAAGAATCCAATCTGTGCAAGCTGATTTGTTATCATTGCTTCACAGCCCTGAGACTACTGTCCTTTGTGGAAATAAGGAAAAGAAACCTCACTGACTCGCTTCAGAGTCTTTCCATTATGAAGTAATTTATATGTAAAGCAATAACTATCCTATCCAAGAATACATGTAATCACTACAGCATGAAATTAAACAATCCATCTACCTTGGGAAAGACACAGAAAAGGCTGTCTGTATCCTTATTAGAGAGTTCAGATTATTAATCTTTCTTTACCTTGGTGAAAATTCATCTGGGATGACAGCGCTGAGGTGTCCGATATTTTTTCATGCAGTCTTTTCCTTATCACATGACTTCTGTTCAGCTGAGAGGCTATGCTGTCTTCAGTGACCACCTGCTCTGTCTAGAAGGCAGTAATATTGAAAGTGAATGTCATATGATATGTGAACTTCAGACTCTCATAGTGAAGTAATCCTTGTCCTCTGGCTGTCAGAGGCTGCTGATTTGCTTTGTATAGGCAACTTTATTTTCTCAGATTAACACAAAGCAGGACTGAGTATGTTTGCTCCATGCTCTCATGTTAGCTAAGTTTAAGAGGGGTCACCCTCTGTTACAGTAGCAAAGAGAGTAAGAAAGAGTGCAAGGGAAAGAATATTCTCAAAGTTTTAATGAACACTGGTTGAAAACAAGAGAATTCTGGTGTGTTTTCTTCCACTGTCATTCAGCTTATAAACAAAAATGGTTTTTGATACTCCAAATTTTGAAAAACCTGATGTGATCATTTATTAAAGATCTCATATGGTCAGGCTTGATTTCACAGCAAATATTCAGTTCCACTCAAGGACAATGAATTAATTTCCTAACATGATGTAAATGAGATTTTTTTAAATTTTGTGAAGAAGGTCTGAAACCAGATTGGCAATGGAGAAATCCTTACTGTTGTATAAAGTCCTTGACTTTGGCCAATATGAGGTCTCCGTAAAAGTTATGATTGTTTCAGTATTAACCAAAGATACTCTAAGTACAAAAGCTCAGTCACTTCCTAGGAGTGTAGATAATACCTTAAGTTTTAGTTTTCATATTTTTCAGATTCTGTGCTGCCTAGGTGTATAGTTTTGAGCTTCATATTTAGTGTTAGTGAGCTCCCTTCACAGATCAGGTAGACAAAACAATTCCTTTTCTAGCTTGATACCAAGGACAATCGTTACAAGTTTCAGGCCCAAAAGCATAAACAACAGTGGATTGAGGAGAGAAAACAAGAAGGATGAGACTTCATAACCTGAAACTGTAATTGGACAATTAACCCAAATATAAAAATGGACCAAAATTTATAAACATGTGAGACCTTGTGACCAATCCTGCACTTTGTGACCATTTTTAGGTCTGTCTTGGGTTTAGCCCTGGCCAGGTGTATCCTTTAAGGCCTTTCAATAAATACCTACCTTTTTAACTGTCTAGCCTCTGTTCTAGGTCAGCCTTCTCAAGGCATCATAGAAGTGGTGTGTGAGATGGCTTCGTTGTTTATCTGCTTGTACACTTGCCCACACAACTTTCTGCCTAGAAGTTTAGAACCAGATCTCACTTCCTTAATGCATACAGACATTAATTTCAGCAATCACTCACTGATGTCCCGTGTTGCTGTGCACCTCTCTCACCACAGAAAAGGAGATGGAGTATGAGAGTAGTACCTACCTCGCTGACACTTACCACTGCAAACTGAACCATTTTCTTTATGCAGAATTTTGGTGGTAAGGAAGCAGATTCCTTCTGATGTGCTTCACATGCTTCCAGAATGGATTCAGGAGAAAGTCTTCTATGTGGCAGATCTTCACAGAGTGTCAGCAAGAGTGTATGTAGTTGGTCACTCAGCTGGAGGGACTGCATCAAAATAGAGGTACTGTTAAATGGCATCTCCCAGGAGACTGAAATCCTGTGTAAACTGGGACCAGGAATTTCTGTAAGCCTTTTACTCTGGGTGAGAAACATGCATTGAATTCCTTTAGACTTTGGGAAAATTCCAGACAAGCAGCATAACAGCAATGAATGAACCTCTAGTGGGATCCAGGATAGCCTTGGAAGGCATTGACATCTCCCAAGAAAGATCATTGCCCCAATTAGGGGCTTCTTGGTGACAGACAGTTCAGTTTGCTCCAGAGCTTTGTTAATTAGACTGTGATTCAAATATTCATGGAAGTAAGATGTGTGGTAGCATTAACTTCAAAAAGGTAAGGAGTTATACCAGCCAAAACTGTTGTCATAGAGACCAGATACTTATATTTTAAGGCCATTTAGCTTATAAAGCTTTTTCTCTGTGAATGTGAAAGGGAGGTTAAATCTACTGGAAGCCTGTACTCACCAAACTGAGAACAAACAACCAAAAGCATCAATATAGAAAAGAAGAAAAATGCATGTTACAAGTCTTTGAAAGGATTCTGGGTAATCAAGAAATTAATAATTTCATCTAGCAGAGATACTGATAGAATTTGTTCAGAAATAAGGGGAGTTAATTTTATTCTTCCATCCCATTTTTGAAAAAGCACATAAATGTGCACAGCACCACAATCATGCCAACATGATGTTTTTATTTTAGTCCTGTCTATCTTAGAATAAGAGAATCATAGAATAATTTAGGTTGAAAGACCTTTAATATTATTTAGTGCAACCATAAACCTAACACTGGCAAGTCTATCACTAAATCATGTCCCTAAGTGCCACAGCTATACATCTTTTAAATACCTCCAGGCATGAGATTCTACCACTTCCTTGGGTAGCTTGTTCCTAATTGTCTTGGAATAAATAATCATCCTTAAAATCAAACTACAATTCATCTTAATAAGAACAATTCTGGTTTTTGAAGAAACAGAAGGCAAGGCAAGGCAAGGCAAGATGAGCTCCAGCTAAATTCCCTGATTGTATGAACTGATATTTTTGGTGAAGCTTAGACCTTGACACAAACTCTTCCATTATTTTCTAGTGGTCCAAAACACAAAGCCCCTCTTAGTGATACTTCAAACTGTGCCTCTCATTCTTTGAACCTACCAGAATAAAATAAAACAAAAACGTTTGTGTTACTGGCCTGGTTTGGAGGAACCTGGTAATCTGCTGACCAATAGAGGGTCATTCCTAAGGAATATACCAGCATCTGTCAAAACAGAAAAGGAAACCCTGTATGAAATCAATAGTTAGTACAGAAAAGCCACATATTTTTTGTGTCATACAAGACACACCATCTTTTTCTGTCTTTGGTCACAAAATGGAAGAAGTCACACAGATGATTTTTTTTTTTTAAATAGACTAAATATATCTAAAAGTAAAATAGTGACTCGTAGCTTATGGACTAGGTTGCATGCAATTACAGATGCCTTTTCCTGGTCTTAAAAATTTGAGAGCCAGACATGGCTAAGGGATAAGGGTTTTTTATCAGTATTTTAATAAGGATCCTTATGGTGCACCATTTCACCCAGGTGGAATATGCCACAATGCACACGTATGATAGATCACCTATATGCTTACAAGTTAGCATATCTAACAAGGATGTCCCAATGGGAGGCCTGGATGAATGGTGTGATATTTCCCCATCCGAAGAATTCCCCCCTGGATGGGCCAGATCTGTAGTTTACAGGATATGTTCTGGAGAAGACCTTGGTTTCCCAAGATAGCACAGCATTTTCTGGCCTCCTACTATGAGGCTTTTAGGATGTTTGGTCTCCTGGCTTAAAAAATACTAGGGCTATGCTAAGTTATCAGACTTTAGGAATTACAAGTATGCATGCTAAGAATACTGAGGCTACATAAAAGTTATATGAAAGATATATAAAAGAAAAGGTAAAGAATCATCTTGGCATCATTAGTACTGTTCAGCTTGTTGGGCTGAGCCAGGCTGCCCTTTTGTTGCCCATCACTTTGTTCAGTGATGCCAGGAGTAGGGAAAAAAATTTGAACTCCTTCCTTAATTTTTAAGCTCTCCCTTTGCTGATTAAAATTCTGTCCTACCTGTGGGACTGACTAGGTGTTGTATGCAGGAAAATAATTACTGGAATAAGGCTGCCTATTCCACAGCTTAATTTTTCTGCCTGGTGTCTAAATGGTCAGTTATGTATGAATCTGAAAATACTGTGTTCTGCCTGAGGGGAGTATGTGGTCTGAGTGGCATTTAAAACTTTCAGGTGCCTGAATGTTGTATCTTACTGTCTTTCCAGAAACTCATTTGTCAGAGAGAAGAAAAATAAATTGTTAACAAAGCTGAACGTATTTCTGACTTGCTGGGACTGTTTCCACCCTCTGATTGCACAGATACTGCAGTCCTGCTGCTTCTGAGATTACAATTACCACATCTACTTGAACACCATTTCATAGAAATGTTCTTCATTTCTGTGGGCCTTTACAAATAATACAGGCCTGTGGGAATGATGTTCAAAATCAATTTTGATATTGACATGCACGCTAATCCAATGGCAAACTGCAAGATATATGTAAATCTTTGTAACTATAGCCTAATTTGATTAGTTTTATTAGAAATGGGATGTGACAGTAGGTGCCTAGTATGTTGCATTAAAACCCACAAGCTTGTCTTCATGAGGTGTCGTCAAGATGTACTCTGCAATATACCTCACCTTTGTTAGTCCAAAGTGCTGTTTTTTACTTGGGCTGTGGAGCAATTCTGGTGCACTGAAAGGGGCAGCTTCTGTCTGAGATGCATTGTTTTGGAAGAACAACTTTCCTTCACCAGACAGTAGTACTGACCATGGGCAAATCACATAGATGGCAGGGTCTGAAAAATGTTAAGTAGATAATGTTGAACTCACTGCACTCAGAAAATCATATTTTTGGCATCTCACCTGTATAACCAAACTCATCAGTGGAGATGTACCCAGAATGACTTGCCTTCTTGGGGACCTTATTGGTCCTGACCCACAGACTGACTTCCCAGCCTGACCTCAGACTTGCCTTGGCACTGTGGCCTTGTCTGGTGGTCGCTGGGCTCTGTGACCATGGTTACCTTCAGTTAGTGTTCTCTTTTGCTCCTTCCATGTTTTCTACTTTTTTGTAGTGTTGTATGCAAATACAAGTCACAAATGCCAGGAAGATTGTCTGTTTTAGGAACAGCCAGCCAGCTTGTACTTCAGCCTTGTGGAGAATACCTGGCCTTCTGTAGTGCTGGCCAGCCTGCCATGTCTGCCTGCCTGCCACAAGTGGCATTCCTGCCTAACCTGGCAGTGCCCCAGCACACTGGGAATATTCTATAGCAAGTGATGCTGACCATCATGAGATCAGGCATGATTTATTGCCATGATCATGCACAGCACAGCAAATGTGGCAGTATTAGTCTTGAAAATAGCCTTCCCTGCGCTCTAAGAAACTGGAGCACTGTGGATTCAGCTTCAGAATTACTCCGGCTTGGCATCACTTCTGCACCTGAACTCTGTAAAGACAAGCTTTAGCAGCCTTACACTTAGCCTATAGTCCAACTTGATTGTACATCCCTACTTCGTCTTGGTTTAGTTTTCACATTCTGATAACCTAAATTTATCTGGCACAGCATAGGAAATGTAGGCTGATTATTTTTTATTATTTTTTAATTTCATTTTGTTAGGTCAGCAATCAGAAGAGCATAATGTCAGCTTAGTGTCTGGCACACAGTCAATAGTTGGACCTGTGCTGAACCTATCCAGGTGGGTATCTCTGTGCTTCACTCCTTTGCACATTTCTGGTGCTTGTATTTCCTGGGCTATTCTATCCCCTTGTTACACCAGTTAATAGAGGATTGATGATATAGTCAGCCTGCTATAGTGTTCCAGCCCATTAAAAACTAGTTGGTAATGAATTTTGCTCCTCCAGCTACAGTAGAAGTAACACATCACTTGTTTTCTGTATTTTGTGTTTTGATTCTACATGCTTATGAGGTAAGAACACGTCTCATCCCTTCTCCCCTCAAAAGGAATACCCATTCACATAAACAGTTCTCAAAATGTGACAGGTTGCTCACTGTGCTCTCATGTTGTTGCTCAGTTGTGCTTTGTGCTCTGTCAAGCTGGCCTGCTTGGCAAGCAATCATCACAATGATCACATTATTATCATGAAGAATAAAAGTCTCTTACTAGCTGAATGGAGAGCCATGTGGATTTGCCTTTCCTTCTCTATCAGTCCATGAAGGACATGAGCCTAGCTGGCACTGCACTTTCTCTGGGTGCATGTTACTCAGACTTTAGGAAGAACTCTTATGTCTGCATATAGTTGTACTTAGATTAATCACTACCTGATGTTTAATTCAAACAAACAAACAAACAAACAAATAACAAATAAACAAACAAAATGGTGTGAAGACCTTCTATGAAGATAGAGCAATCTGCACATAATCCCAGCAGCACTGAAAGATTTCTCACTTTTACTATAGGCTGTTAGTGCCATTAGTATTTTTTTGTCTCCACCCCACCCCCACAAACAAACAAGTAAACAAATTCAAATGAATTAAAATAACTCAAGAATTAATTGCCACAGTAAGAACTCTGAAAGAGATACTTTCTACCTCACCTTTGTGAAGATCCTCCAGAAGCTGCATTGTGGACAGGTACAGGAGTGCCCATATTTCTTCTTCCTCCAGAGGGCTTCCTCTTGCCCACAGGACCTCGGCCAATGTCACACAGGAACTGCTCATGCCTGCTGCAGTAGATACTGGGTTTTGGACACACTAAAGTAGACTGAATTGCTCAAGACAAGCCCTACTGATTATAGCTGTACCCTTCTCTCACAGTAAGAAATACTTTGTGAACCACCCTGCTTTTTTTGTTCAGAATAGGTAGGTATTGCTTATCCCTGTGTTAGTCTGAGTAAATAAAGGGGACTGAATTAAGTGACTTCCTGTATTTTTTTTTGAGCTCTTTTACTCATCATTTGAAACCAGTCATAAGATTCTGTGGAGCAAATAGTTTTTTTCAGGAGGTCCTTCATGAATATGTGCTGTTCAGATTTTGTGAGTGGTTATTTGAATGATAGGTGATTGAATTTTTGTGCTTAATTGGATGTTCCTGTCTATAAAAACATGACAGGGTTTATCTAAGAAAAAAGAAGACAATGCAAAAGATGTCGCAAACAGTGCAACGGAGCAATTAAATTTCATTCATTGTTCAGCAGATTGATCAGTAAAAGCTGGTAGATTCTTACTGAATTCATTGATGAGAGATTTTCTTGCTCACATATCTGAGACTCAGTGCTTGCAGTTTATCCCTGCCAATATACATGTAAACTTGCTTTGTTTCTCTAAAAAAATTAAAAGATGACTCTTGAACTGCTGAATAGCAATTTAGTGGCTCCTAGCACACTGTCATAATCTGACAGGTATGTAAGACCTGGCCCACTGCAGAAGAATGTGGGTCCACACACTCACCCTGTTTTGTCTCAGTCACAGCACAGCATCAGATTGTTTAGAAAAAGGCACTCTACATTGAATCATAATTTCATGTCCTACCTACTGGAAAAGTATTTTAATAATCCTAGCGAACCAGAAACTGACTTGTGACTTGAAGCATCACAGCTGCTTTTCCTTCAAGTGTTTTGTCATGCTCAATATTCTCAAAGAAGGTTTTGCTCTTCATAAATGCATCTGAGCTTTCCATCTAATGAGTTTCATGTTTCTGTAATTTACTAATCTAGTCAGAGCTGCTCTAGGTCTACACATCGGTAAGGAAAACTGAATCCAAGCTTCAAATTTACTAAAAATTTTTGAACAGCTTTTGCTATTACTCTCCTGTAACAGGCTCACAGGTTCATTTGATGCTGTGTAAATAGGTGAATAATGAGAAAAGTTAGAAGTGATCAATTTACTGATTTGAGGTTTTAACGTTGTCTGTAGACCAGCAAGTGAGGAAACTATAGTCTGGGTTGCTGTTGTCTCGTGTAGGATTGTTAATGCCACTGTAAAATGAGCTCACTCACAGCCTGAGGATAGATCTTGTCCCCCCACAAACTTCTTCACTCTCTGTACACAGCCCACTTAATGCCACCATTTGCTCTCTGCCTGCAGTAGAACTCTTTGTGTCTTACAGCTGATTGCTTTGCCAGCTTCCTGTTCATTACGGAGTCTTCAAGGGTCACTGCAAGAGCATTACAGTGCCCTGTAGGACCAACTTGTTGCTGATTAATAGATTGCTCAGACTTTGCTTCATGGGGTCTTGTCCTGGCTCACTAGCTTGCAAACAAGGAATCACAACATAGGAAGAATGATCCCTTGTTGCAATCACTACAGGATTATAGACCAACCTAGTGACATTTTAAATGGAACCAGAGTCCTAATTTTAGTCTGTGTAGCTTCAAAGGGCAGTAAAGCTTCTTACAAATCTAACCTTAATTAGAAGAGACAGACAAATCTTCTTAATCTAAGCCATCACTGTTTCTCTTAATAATAAATTACTGTGATAGCATTTCACTTAACCCTGTGGTACTGGGACTAAGCAATCAGTTCAGGTCCCCAGAGCCAGAATCTGTGTGGCTTCTCCATACAGGTAATCCATCAGATTGTACTTAGTGCTGTTTTATTTGAGACCGTGCTGGGGGAAGGAGCACTGCATCACCTCTTTTAGATAGAAATGCTTATACCAAGTGATCACAGTGCTGATATTTCTAACTATCTTAAGTAACTCAATAAGCAACTATCCAAAGTGCAGGTGTTACAGCTTTATAGAACCAAAGTGAAATCAACAGTTACACCAGAGATGCTTAACTTTCGTAGTGAATGTTTTTTTCTAAGAGTAAAAGTAATGTCTCAGACCAATACTAAGTATAAATTAAATGAATTCTGCTATCAATTATGTGCAAACTTCTTGGAAAAATATTAGATTGTATGGCCATGGAAATCATAATCTCTTTAACAAATTATTGCTTTAAAGCAATGTGGAGTTAAGCAATGCGCTATTTTACAAGCAAACTGGCAACTGTTTTTTAAACATACTCAGAATGCCTGTATTTTTAGGCTGTATTTTTGACTTCTGATTTTCCAGAATCTGATTTTCCAATCTAACTGCATGAATGCTTGGGGAAAAAACTATAGCTAGGCTATACTATATATAGTACATTTAGTGTGTGTGTATATATAAAAAATATACTATGTGTATTGTAAGAAAGTAAAAGTGATGGAAAGATATTGTTATCGTTGTAGCACTGGCCATGTTCATGGTCTCTCAGTTTAGTAAAACCTGTGATCCAGAACCAAACAAATCTGACCTTCAAACAACCTACAGCTCATAGGGCAAACAAATGAGGAGGCAAGAAGGAAAAATTGACAGCAACTTTGCAAAAAAAGGGACTTTTTTTTCAGTAGCACTACATATCAGGAAATTATGCTGGATCTAGTTGAGCCTGCAGGGGAAAATTAGAGCAGCAGAATGTAATCACCCACTTTGGAGTTTGGCCAGGTTATAGAGGTTAATATTTTTGTGACTGGAAAAAGCAGTAAAGAGCTTCCAGTGCCAATTTGTGTTTTGAGGTCAAAGGCTGATTTTGCTGATGTCTATGGAAGAAGATAGTACCATTCAAATTAGCCTAAAATATCCTCCCTGTTCTAATCTGTGCAACACATTTATTCTTTACATGGACTCTCTAAAGTCAACAGTTTTTTCCCTGCTCTTCTTGCATAGATATTAAAGCTTGCATTGGAGTGAGGCTAACCCCTTATTTTGCCAGCAACATCCAGCTATTTATCACATTTTTTTCTAAATAATTCAATTTTGGTATATTTTGGTTTATCATGTGTGCAAGCTTTCATCCATTGAAAGCTGGAATCAATGAAAGAAATTGAATTTATCATGAAAGTAAATGAATTACAGCTTTACATCTGAATTTGACACTTAGCAATACTTGTGCTTTAGTAATTTCATATGCCAAGGTCACTTTATTTGATTTGGCAGTCTTATTTAGTAAAATGTAAAGGAGAAACTTGGCTTTGGTCAATCTTCATCTTTACTTTTGCTATTTGGTTTACTGTGTAAAGAAAGCAAGAGGTAAAAACTATTACTTTTATAGGAAAACCAACCTTCCCTTTTCAAATACAGTCAAATGTGTTAAATATCCTCAAGAGGAATGGATCAGCTAGATTTCTAACTACCTGAAAGCCCTTTTCATTCCCACTTATCACGTACTGGGGAGTAGGTTTAGCTGTACAATAAAGTTTTATGGCATGAAAGTCAATCCATTATCTAGATAATGATGAAAAAGATGAAAGGAAATCATAGGATACACCAGTGAAGAAGATGATGAGGAAGGAGAAATCACATTTAGTTTTCGAAAATAGGGAGTCAAGTTTGTTTCTGGTCTACTTTTAAAGGCATGATGCAAGAACAGATTTGTCCCATCTGGACATCCTGAAGAACAACTGGAAGTGAGAACTTTGGCAAAATAGTTTGTGTGTAAACACAACAACAGCAATTACAACAACAACAAAGGATTAACCTTGGTAAGAATAAAGTATTCTGTGAACTGGAAAGGCCTCTGTCAAATCAGAAAGTCCTTTCAATTTATACTGCCTGGAAGCTGTTTATGCAGAGGGGTCTTATCTTTCGTGTGACTGAACTTCCAGTTCTGCTTCATTGCTCTGTGTGTACATATTGCAAAATACCTATCTGTAAACTTAACCAACTCTTAATTTGCTGGAAGGTGCAAACAAATGTAAATTTTGTAAACAAATCTGTCTGGGAAGGCCTATTTATGGTTTGGACATATATGCCCATTACAGCCCTTCTATTAGAGGTGACTGATTTTTGACAAGAGTGAGCCAGAGAGGGACCACTTAAGCAGGTGCTCTGAAAGACCTGAGAGGTTGCTAATATTGGCCACTAACTTCACTAGAAGGGTGTAGGTGTGTACTGACAGAAAAGTGAAAGGGACTTGAAGTGTAACTTCTTCCATTTGCACCCCTATATACAGGAAAAGTTCTCAGCTCATAACAATCCATGGAAGCTGGGGTAAACCCACTACACTTGAAGATGTATGGAGCTAGCTAATACTGATTTTGCTTAATTTACCTGCAATGCCTGAATAACCATCAGCCATTTTTAAGGGCAACTTTAGAGATATGGAATTGCTTCTTGTAGTGTGGCATTGAAGGACACACTGATAAAACTACACACAAGTCTATAAAGAGATGGTCTTTAGGCACCTTTGTCTAGACAGTATTTTCCTCCACAACCTTCTATCCCTTTCATTTGTTGTACTCAAATTTCTCAGCTATGTTAGCAGTCCCTTTTAGGACTCAGGTGCTACCTGATAGTCTAAAAGCACCTTCTGTAAACAAATGACCAAACCCAAGGGAGCTCAATCCTCAGACTAGCCAAAGGCAGAACTTGTATTAGTGGCAGCAAGATGCAGTGAGAGAAAAGAAAACTTTCTGGAAAAAGGGAATTAGCCACAGGACCTCAGGTGCTGGTTGACAACACTTCAAGCAATCTGCTTTCAAGACCAGGAAATATGGGAACTTGAAGTGTCACTTTTCTAGGATGTTGGAGGATGGTAAGTACTGAAAAGGGGTCTATAGAGACAGATTAACAAGACAGACTTGCTAATTCTGAAAGATCTTTTAAAATAAAAGTTACAAGGAAAATGTGTTTTTAGTCAGCATCCTTTTATGTGACCTGAGTGCTGGACAGTGGGTTAATTACATATGTAATGTAATTTCTGACCATACCTAGGTGAGGACCTTGACCAAGATAAAATCACTCTGGCTATCCTATCTCTTGTTTTTTCTCTGTGAATCTCCCCATCAAAGATTAATAACTGACAGTAACACATTGTTTTGAAGTGCCTTATATTTAAGAGCAGGGCTAAATTTATATCTTTATATCTTTATGACACAAAAGTTCAGAAAATTCATCAAAAGGGGCTGAAAATTCATGGAGGAATATATGTAAATTAAAACACAAATAATATCTCAATAAGGGAAGAAAAATAATTGTTTAATATCAAGTGTCCAAAATAGATAAGAAAAAGTTTTTGCAGCCTTTCTCAAGTCTGGCTGCATAATAAATCAAATTTGTAATACAAAATTAGGGGAATTAAAAATAGGATAAAAATGGGATTGAGCTATAGTTTTGAAATAATCTGTGTTTATTTCAAAGTAAATTTACAGAATTTATTTATAACAACCTGTCCTGAGTCTTCTGTAGTCACCAATAGAGAAGGAATGATACATCAATCTCACTGCCTCTGACTTCTCTGAGTGATGGTGGCAAGAGCAGCATTTGGCATGAACCTGAATTCAGTAGGAGGTGTCTCCAGGAAAATACTTAACAGATTTTCTTTGTGCCCTTAAAAATCATATAGTTATAAAAATGAATGTAGAGACAGTTTTGAAATTTAAAATTATCCTAGCGTGCATGCAGATTAAATGTTTGATATAGATAATAATTTCTGAATTAAAATGGAAAGATATGACTTGCTTTTTATAAAGGCACAAGATTATTCCATGGTACATATGTATTAATCTAATTCTGGGTCTCCACAGACAGTTTGGGATCAGTGAAATAATTTTGCTACACTCCAGTTGTCTACACTGAAATATTCTTAAATGAACAGTTTTCACATGAGGATCACAATTCTTTGTTGCTCAAGGCTTCATAAAGCTTCTTAAAAAAAACCCCAAACACTAAAAAAAACCACAACCCAAATCCTGTATATTCAAATACTGCATTGAGAGTCTGAGAGATGTTGGTCTCCAAAATATTTAGGACTAGGTGGTTGGAAGATCCTGAAGAATCAATGAAAGCTGTGACCAGACTATAAGTGACAGCTCTAAATCTTCATAACAACCCACAAAACTATAACATGCAAGAGGAAACAAGATCACCTCAGCCTGTAACCACGAGCTTTGAATAGGGTCTGATTACATCTATTATGTTGATTGATTGTTCTGATTTACTACTTCAGAATACTTTGTATTCTGTTCTTGAAGAACAGTATTCTTCCATAAGAAAAATCAAAGTTATAAAAATATAGTATAGAAATAATTTACTAAGAAATGACAACTAAATATATTTGCTTTACAGGCAATATTCATCTGGAACATGTAAAATTGAAAACCCAAGTAAATTCTTAAAATCTATTTAAATACAGTTCAAATGGAATTAAGGTATTTCAATTGGTTGTTGCTATCACCAAATTCTTACTAATAATCTTAGGGGAAATACAGAAAAACTGTATTGAAAATAAATGTAATATCTTAAGTATCCCAATCATAAATGTATGCAAATTTTAGAGAAACAAAAAGCGAAAGATTCTGGGGACAGAAGATGCCTGCCTTGTGTACTTTAGACTTTCTTAAATGTCAACATTAGACTCTTCTATACTAACTCTTATATAATACATGTTGGGCCAAATCCAGTAACCCTTTTGTATATTTAAAGGGTTCTGGATACATGCTATCATTCATGATATTATGGTCTTTATCTTGATACATAAGCATAGTAAAATATATAAATGGATAGAAAAGCTGAATATTTTCTAATTCCATTACTTAAGTACAACCTGCCATCAAATGACAAAAAAATTTACCTATATGAAGTTTGAAAAAACTGAAAAGAGCACATTTTTTGAAAATTATAGCTTAAAATTAATTTACATCATAACCTCATTTATTCACATATATTCCATATACAAATTTTATACTCTGACTCACTGTAAACTTGTTGTTACAATTTTGGAGAGAATGCACAATATTCCTCATACCAGAGAGATGAATCTCATTAACTATGAAATGTAACTCTCTGAAATATGGGCTGGAAATGTGTGGGTTTATAATAGGAATAAACACTTAAAATGCTGTTAAAAACTTCTGTTCAAGTAAAGTACAGGCAGAGCCAAATCTGCAAATAATGACAAGTCAATGAGGGAGTTGCCTTGTTGCTAAACCATGACCTTACCTTAGAAAGATTGTTTCCCAGAAATTATAGCTGAAGTGAAACAGCCTTCATGATATGGTATTTTTTCACTCTCTATTGTAAATTATTTTATTTCCTTTCTAGAAACATGTACTTAAATCAATAGGAGAATTAACCAGACTGTTGCAATTTATTCAGCACTGAAAGGGGATAAAAATTTCACTGCTACAGTGAAGAGATGAATTTCTTTTCTAGGAAATAATAAACTTCATATGAGGTGGGCCAGTCTCTAAACAGCCTAATCTTCGAGGGAGAGAGTTGAAATCTAGTTCCTGAACAGTGTAGTTATGTGTCTCTCTGTAGGGAATTTCATGAGCTGGGTGGTAAGGGTGCTAAAAGTTTGACTTTATTACAGGACCTATGGACATTGCTCCTTGAAGACATAAAATGTTACTGATACCAAAAGAAAATTTAGAAAAATTCAGCATCCTACAAAATCAGACGCACAGGGTCAAATTCCTATTTCCTCTCTACTTCAAAAGGAGCCTACCAGTGAATTTCAGAGGAAAATATTGCACTGACTGCAGTCAGTTTGCACCTAGATATTCTTTCAATAGAAGTGCCTAAAACCATAGCACTGGATAACTGCAATCAAAAGAAAGTTTTGCTGTGTTCATTCTTGGTAAGTTTATATGCCCTTTCTCCCCTGCCCTGGCTGAAGCCAAATGCTAAGGACCTCATAGAATATCTGTCTATAATAGACAGCTACTGCCTCTAAAGTAGCTACTGCTACTTTGCTTTTTTTTTCTATGCACCTTTCATAAAAGCTCATTCCACATGAGAATAGACCAGACTGGTGGCCCAGAACTAAATCTAGTACATCTAACACATTATCTACATTATTCTAGCACTTCAGAGATTGAAGCTTCAAAGCCATGTTCTCTGGTGCTGCAGTGCCAGAAATAGAACTGAAGCAGCATGGTAATATTTGTCTTTTATATTTATTGATTTATGTCCTTTTTTAAGACATTATGTAATTCTCTGAAATGAGGCAGCCTCATGCCAAAAATAAGGAATAGGGAATGAAGGGTCAAATGATATGCTGATGCTGAGGTTAATAGGTACCACCAAAACACAGGTAAAAGAACCTGAGCAGGCTGTACACCAGCTTCTTCAGGTACCAAAGAAAAATTTAGTCCTAAATGAAAGATGAAGAGCTAAGATTTTAGCTTATATTGTCCAGTCTTCCCAAAGTGTCTCTGTAGCTTCTCACAGATAATCCTATTGTAGTCAATGCTGCTGTGGTTTGCTTATTTTTAAAGCTAGTTCTTGAGTTCTGACAATGCCATAGTTACACCTTTGCTTGCAGAAGAGAGATTTTCAAAGCTTCTGATCCTGATTCTGATGCTGACTGGTTCTGTTACTTGAGAAAGACTCAATCTCTTATTTTACCACATCATTGAGGATGAAGCAGTTTCCCATCATTAATTACACTTTAGATGTAAATAGTAAATTATCAGTATTTGTATTCCTCTGGAATCTATATCTATAAATTTCTAGATCAGTAATGATTATGAAGCCTATGCCAAAATTTCTATAAAATGAGGTTGCTTTTCTTTTAGAAACTGCAAACTGTAATGTAGGGACTTGCTAAAAACATTGGAGAGCAGTAGAGAAGAAATTAGGAAAGCAGTTTCTTAATTGAGAGTCTTTAGTCACAGATTATAATCACTAGTGATCTCTCTGCTGTTTGGAGGTCAGTGCTCTTTCCAAAATAATAGTGCTTAGTACAAACCCATAAAAAAATAATGTACTTAAATGTGTTTTCTAGAATCATGTCAACTGTGTTATGCAAACAAAGACTTATCCCTGCCATAAGAACAGGAACACTTTGGTGCCTTCTACTTCTCTGCCTTCAGTAGAAAACAAGACAATGCTGAGGTATCCTGATTTTTTAACAGTGAAATTCTGTTTTAGGTGAATGTTTCTATCTCCCAAAGACAGCAGGAGGGGCTGAGCACTGATATTCTGAATGACAATCCAGCCAGCTCTATATTATCATTTGTCCTACAAAAAAGCAGCCTTTTAATCAGAATCAGCTAATGATTTAAGAGAAATGAAATTAGGTTTAATGTAAAAAACCCAAACAAGGTAAATATTAGATACTGCTGTACAAAACCAAGAAGATGAGTGATTTAATACTTATTTAATTGATAATGAGATTAAGATAAATACGTAAGAACCTACCTGTACAAGTTGGACAGATGCCGCATCCAGAATGGTCTGTAATCTTCTATATTTTTGCCCAATAATGATTGTTTAGACAATAATAGTTGTAAATATAACATTAAACATATTCAGGTCTTGATTGGACTTCTGTTTATTGTTTTTTTCTCTCTTTATCTTCTTTATCTTCTGTCTTCTCTCTTTCTTTCCCCCTTTCTTCCTTCCTTTCTACTGCTTTGTTTGTATCTTGTAACTAAGCACTGTGTGGTCTGGCAAGTGGCTAAGCAAAACCAGTGAGGTTCCTTCTCTTGCAAGCCAAACCTAGCAGCTCCTGGTTTGAAGTTGAAGGCAACGTCATGTCTGCTAAAGCTGTTTACACTCCTTCCTTTTTTATTTTTTCTTTCTTTCTTTCTTTTTTTTTTTTTTTTTTTTATTTTTTTCCCCTGGTAGTTCACTTGCCAGGTAATGAGAGTCAGCTTTTAGGAAGTGGCTCAGTACAAATCTCTGGGTCCGTCGACTTACAAGGACTCAATTGGATTACCTGACGCACACGCGAGCATTAGATCTAAACCCCCATAGACTGATGTCACTTTCAGCCCCCGGCCAATCCAGGAAGCAACAGCACAACCAAAGCAGTGACTGATGGTCTGAGGGGTGAGTGTGTCTTTTATGAGCAGCAAAATCCTTCAGACTCAATAAACAATGCTGATAAGATTTTTGATGGGTCTACCTGGCAGGAAAATAAACCAACCCAAAACTGAAGGGAGGAAATCTGATCATTTTTTTAGTGTTGTCTGGTCTGAAAAGTTTTTAATTATAGCAGGGTGTAGATGTGCTCAGAGCAGGGCAGAGGGAGCTCTTGGGATGCTGCAGGGCAAGTGTGAGCTGGGTGTAAGAAAGTGAAGGGAACGAAACCTTAGTAAAACAGGAGAGGTCTATTAGACTTATTCAGTAAGCTCTTCACATTAGTTATTCCTCCATTTTTCCCAGCTCTATTTCGCTTTAATTCTATTTTTTTTTAGTTTTTGTTTAAGTCCACAAATCTTCATTTGTTTAATCGTCCTCCCTATATTTTGTCCCTGAACAATGGGATTTGCAAATGCATTTTCTTGTACAATCCTTATGGCAATACCTCACAGATGACTGTAGTGTAGGTTTCTCTGTTCATGTCAAAATGAAAATCTTGGATTTCTTTCATTGCTTAACTTCTGGCAATGAAACTAATCATTTAAGTTCAACATGGAAAAAAAAAGATCAAACCAGCCTCATATTTCCTTTTTTCTTTCTCAGTCACTGTGAATATTGCCACTGTTGTCCCTAGCTCACACTCTGGATTTCACATTCAGTTCAGTCAACCCTTCCAGTGTATGAGTGTTGACACATGCTTTTGAGGAAAATATACAAGCTATGGTCTGTCTTTATTTATCTTTAAAGCAAATTTATTCAGGTTTTCATCATCTGAATGGCTGTAAATCCCTCTCTTTTGTCACTTGGAAGTGCAATATTACCTTATCCAAAATGTCACAGAAAACATATATTTTGCTGAATTCTCCCACTGGGTACATCACCCATCCTTTCATATCCTTCTCTGGTCCCTTTAGTTTGTAGCAGCAAAATAAAACTATCTTTTATCAATTCTGGCTTGGTACAGAAGTCATAAATATGATCTGACAGGAAGTCTGACAGGACTGCAGGCAGGAATAAAACTAGATAGAAAGGTCTCACATATGAGATGCCCCAAACAGAAAATGCTGGAGTTTGCATACCAACATTTATTGATAAACCTTACCAGCTGTGGAAAAGAAACTATTTGTTGCCTTCTCCTGTGATCATTAGGCTTATACTACTCTTCATTTTTCGAATTTATGGATTCAGATACCAAGAGATCGGCAAAAGGCTATTAATGAAAAAAAGCCCATTGGAGTATTGATGCAGCTCAGGAATCGTTTTGCTTATTGTCCTATACAGTCACACTAGCAGGACAAAAGCAGCACAGAAGTATGTGACTGCTCCTTCCCCAGGTAATGAGTGGGGAAGAGATAGGAAGTTCTTTTTAGTGGTGAATTTGTAGCTAGCAGACTTAGGTTGGTGTGTGTATAATGCTGTTTGTGGAGGTAACAGGGTGTGTGGCTTATTAAATCACTTTGCTAGAAATAATATGTTGTATGAACATGCTCCTGTTAAAAATCAGGTAGAAATGCTGATTTGATTAACTAATCTAAGTTTCTAAAGACTTTTTGTTCTACTGCTTTAAGAAAACACTTGATTCTCCCCATGAAAACATGCAATTGCAAACCTGTGGTAGTTCTGTTGGTATAAGCAGCAGTTCCAGATTTGTGAGATCAAATTCTCACCCATGGTTCCTTCTTTATTCTAAATAGTCAATGAAAGCAGCCATTTTAGAAAATCACTCACAACCTACTCATTTGAACCAAAGCAGTATTTCAGAGTCATAAATCCAAAATATACAGTATGATAACAACACTTGAATTCCTTCAGTTCATTTATTGAATCCTCACTGTGTACAGGTGACATGTATGTAATTGCAGCAAAGTTTATGTAACTAGATCACTATGAAAGAAGGTTAACAAGATGAAAGACTATTTATCCCAGTGAAGGAACTGCTGGATGGAGGCTTAGGATCTCCCTTATGTCCCTTCCAGCTTTCTGAGAACCAGCAATGGCTAGAATCCAATTATTCTCTGACATTAATGCCTTTTTATCCCATAGAAGCTGAAGTGTGGGAAGCTCTTAAAGTTTACATAAAGGTGAAGATTACTATTTACTTCTCAGCTGATGGTGGTACAAGCAAGCTGTCAAAACTACAACCACAGCTCAGGCCTGTGGTTTCTGGTAAACAGAGAAGACTTCTAGTGCTTTAGTTAAGTTTTAACTAGTTATAGTTTGGAGTCCCATGGTGTGGATCATAGACTGCTTGAGCTGTCAGAGCTTGAGCTTTCAGAAAAATCAGGGAATCCTCCTTTTTGTTTTGGATCTTCTCAAGTCATACAACAGGACCTAACCACTTCTGATAGTGCACTTCCATGCATAATCCTTATGTCTACTAGATGTGCAAATTAAAGTTAAATTTCCATCATGGTTTCTAAGCAGATTGGAATTTGTCCAGTCATCTATATTTAGCTTAGCAAAGTAATAAAGGGAGGTGAGTCTATGCTCTTGTTCTGGTCTTTGCTGTCAGGGGTGTTTCACAGCAGTACAACAGTATCTTTGGGAGAATCACATCTGATTTGTCTAACCCTAAGCTCAATTAAAAAAATAAAAAAAATTAAAAAAATACAAGAGGCCAGTATCTGAACAGCCTGTTTCCCTTTAAGAAATAATTCCTAAGGTAATTAAAAAAATACCACTAAACTGGGAGTGGAGGTATATTGGAGTTTGTTTCTAAATTTGTGCTTGAAGTGCAGGAAGGCAGCATAACTCTTATTGCCACCCATGACAGTAACCAGTTTTCCTTAACAATAGGTGGAAAAGTCTGGCTTAAACCTCTGGGAGTTTCTAAATCTCTAGAAAGTTCTATGAATGGATGACACCCAATTAAAATACCACTTTTAGTTCAGTATGTTTAATTTCCTTTTGCTTCTTACACTGCTTTTGAGATGTGATGTGAGGAAAGAAAGCATTATTGAACAAATAGCTCCTGTTTGTGACACCTGATTACAGCTCTGCTGATCCCAGAAGTAATTAAATGGGAGGCCAGTATTCCTATGATACATCCTTCAGTGCATCCATCTAGGGTACAAGAAGAGAGGCTGTGAAGTGAATACTATTTAATGCCAAATGCTCTTAGACTGTGATGGAACCACTTTCTAAATTACAAACGTTCAGGCCATTAATCTCAGAAAGAAAGACTGAAGCTTTAAAGGTTTCTGGGATATGGGATAGAGTTCTATGTATATCTGGGATGGAATTCCTCAATGCATAGTTTCATGAAAAACAGTCATTTTACCCAGCAAAGATATGGACAGTGGTTGTAAAGGGGGGAAAAAAAATCATCCTTTCTCTTTTTTGGAATAGAGATTTTGTGTTTGTTATGCTCTTTGTCACCACAACGAAACCTGTGTACATTAACATGTACTTGTGTATATCAGATTAACACTTTACTTACAGACTGAAAATATTTTTTCTTTACAGTAGCTGAAGTGATCAAAATATATCTTCATTTCAAAATCCTAGAATGAGTGGGCATAAGTCCATAAGTTCCACAGGGTGCTGTTCCATAAGGCAGAGATGTGTGCAGGCACCAAACTAGCATAAAGAGGTACAGTTCCACCCACAGGGGATCATTTGCTATTGAAATTATTCTCCTTATTCTGCCTAATGTGGTTCACTGAGTGCTAAGTCAGGTTTTGTGCAGTATAGACTTAACACACACTATTAAGTATCTTCAAAACGCTTTGGTAAAATCATAAGTCAAAAGGGATTAAGTTGGCCGTGTTCCTCCTCTACCTGCCATTTAGCTCACTGTTACTTGTTTTTCAAAACTGCTTTCTGAAGTTACCAGGTTTTGTGTTGAAATTGTTATGTGTGGTGCTAGATTCAACTAGCATTTAGACACGATGGACAATAATTGGTGTTGGCAAATTTAATTTTCCAGTTCTTTTCAGAGATAATGTATGACACATTATCTAACCTAGAATGGGTATTTGCATTTAGGAGTTGAAATTTTAAGACTTTGACAAGAATTGGTGCACTCCTGGGAAATCTTTTTTTTTTATATCCGGAAGGGCAAGTTTGCGGATGAAGAACACTGGTTCTGGTTGGAGAGACCTTTACTGAAAGTTTCCCTTCAGTATCCCCTGTGTGCAACGCCAGAGTCATCAATGGTGTTGTTCTGGGTAAGGTCACTAAAATTTGGTCAACTTACAATGGTCTTGTGTAGTAGAAACCATGAAGAGAGGATGGTACAGGAGCTTTTCCAATTATGATCACTTTGTAATAACGAAGAAGAAAAAGCTGATATAAAATTCCCTATGGCCTTGTTCTGAATCCTGAAAATGCTCTTTGCTCTGGAATTATTCTTATAAAGCCAAATACTAAGTCTTCATCGATAAAGGTGCAGGAAGGGATTCCACTATGTAATTTAGAAAGGTAATACCAAACCCCAAGAACTTATGTTGAATTTGCCTATGAAAAATTTCTTCTGAATAGTAGTATAGATAAAGAACACCCTATGCTGTGTTAATATCAGTGTGTAGAAATATGAGGTATGTGACCACATAAACACTGTTTTCTAACAGTTAACCTATACATCCCTCCACAAACAATTTCCAATTGACTGAATATGTCTAATGATGGCACAAACTTTGCTGCCTATTTACTCAGTCTAACAATTTATATAAATTGGCTGTACATGGAATTATGGCAGCTGAAGAAGAACTTTCAGGAACAACAAAGAAGGGATTAATAACATTAATTATGTTTGAAAGAGCAGTTTCTTGACTAGATGTGCAGAAATGTCTGAGCTTCAGTATCAGCCGTGAGCATGGCCCCACCTTCCTGTTCCCATCTGTAACCTGTTGCATGGTGCCCCATGGTGGCTGCTTGCCTCCTCTTTCTTATATTTGCTCAAGCCAGCAAGTGCTCCGGTTTGGTTACTACTAAAGAAAAATATTTGCTCCAGTTCATCATTATTTGCTAATAGTCAGAATTCAAGTGTATAACTGCATTTTGCAACTACTGTGTGTTTCTAGTTCCATTTGAAGAGGAAATGTAGGTCCCTCTGGGTGGTTACTTGGAGTTGGTTTCACAGTGCTTTGCAAAACAGAACTAATTTTTTTAATCTAGCTGTTACAATGTTTCTTTCATTATAATTTTTTTTATTTTAAAAAGGAAACATTTTAACAGCTATATTCATAAGAAATTAGTGTGTGTGGTTATTCTGTACACCTTTCTAGGCTGTAATATAGCTATTAATTTGGGGTTTGCTAGAAAATTTCCATTTCACTTTCTTATGTGAAATGCAGCTTCTTTGCCACAACCAATGGTGAAAAATATGTTTCAGAAAAATATTACCAAAAATGCTTTATTTATTTCTATTTGTATTACTTCCAGAATTTTCTAAAAACTTTCATAGTTGGTATTGTATTTCCACATATATCTATCTTCCTCAACAAACAATATTTATCAATCTGTTTGCACAAGAGGATGGGGATGTTGATCCTGGCTGTGGTTTCTCAAACCCTAGCTTGGAAATACTGGGCCCCCTGAGTACCCACACTTTCTATTGATCTCTTCTTGATGAAGTGGCTCTTTCAAACACCTTCTCTTTGACCAAGAGGACCGATAAAAAAACTTGCTTGTGCTCCAGATTCCCTTAATGCTGCTCCCAGGGCTCTGTAGTGCCTCTCCATGCTCCTCAGACTGTTCCTAGCTGTACCAGAGATGCTCACATGAAAATCAGCAGCATGTAACAGCCAGTGGGCAGTACGGGGCTTGGCAGTCTCTCAGTGACATTCCTGGGAAGCAGCACACCCCTCTAGACAGCATGTCAGGTCAGCAAACGAGTGCCTCCCTGCCTCCAGAAGAGAGTCACCTACTGCTGTCACCCGTCACTTCTCTTGGGAACACTGGTTGTTGTTCAGGGAGCAGATGGGGCTGCCTCAGCCAGCTCCAGCACCTCTCCTGATGTGACAAGGTCTTTCCTCCTCAGTCTGCAGAGCAGTGAAGCTCTTCTGCAAGGGCACATGTGTAGGATATCTTGTTTCTATTTTCAGCTTGTCTAAAAGTGACTATAGACATAATCAGGCAAAATAGCTATTGTGGTTTAAGCCACCTTGTGTCTGTTCACTAGTCCCACTCAGATGAGTTACTATGTGTATTATGCTAATCCATTTTGGTGCAAAAATAAATCACTGTTCTTTACTATGGATGCTTTGTGAACAAAAATGACTACTCCTTCTATCTTTTGATCAGTTATTTTATGTTACAGAATCTCTTTTTTGACATTTTGATTTTTGTACATCATAATTTGTCAGACATTCAGATCTATTTCCTTGTCTCCAAAGATTTCAGTCTGAAGTTTATAAATTGCTTTGCAGTTTATAAACATCAATATGCTAAAACTTTGTTTACTACTCTGAGTATGGTAATTGACAAGTTAATGAAAATATTAAAAAAAGACAAAATTTTTGATGTAATTTCATGACTGCTGAATCCAAACACTTTAATGCTCATAAACCTACTAGTGTACCAGTGCAGGGGAGTGAGAAAGTTTGCAGTATTTTGACATAATTCAGATTTTACTGACACTTTTTGAATCCAAATATTTATTAAACACTCAACAACTGCTTATTTTAGAGCAGCAGTCCAAATCCAAGAATACTGCTAAGTAAACAGTGAAACTGAGAAGGTAAGAGAATGATTAACAATTACATGTAGGCAGAGATTGATTTTCATGCTTCAGATTGTTCATTGATTTAATTTTGGAGATTCTATTACTAAATAAACCTACTCATCAGATGCTTCTCATATATAAAATTTCATATTTATTTTGAAAAGGAAGATTCAAGTTCTGAGGTTGGTGATTTCCAATATTTTTCCTAAGAGACCCTTACCACCTTTCAGCTTTTCTCACTATTTCCTATGCACCTTGTCAAACCCATCACCAAAAAATCCTGTCAAGTTTGTGTCGTTCTGGGGCCTCAGCAGGGCCAGTCCTTGTTGGAAAGACCTTGCAGGTAGCCCACACTTCATTCCACAGTCTTCTCTCTTTACACTGTTCTCCAAAACTATTCCCCCTTTCTGCTACTGATTCTCTGTGAAGAAACATAATATGAATCTTCTGTCTGGTTGCCTGTATGTTCTATCCAAATGAATCCCTACTCCTGCTCTCTGCTGTATCCTTCTAATCTGTTGGGAGGTCCAGAGAAAAATGGTGGCTTTGCTGCCACCTGTTTCAAAATACCTGTTTACTTTCATGTTTATCAGGAATTTAGTTTTATATTTTCTTTGATATCACTCAGGACAATCCAGAAAACACTTTCCACACAGACACAGAGGAGTGTAGCCATAATGTTTACAAGAAAATACTTCTTCAATGCTTGAAAACAATACTATAGTGACGCTCAATGACATTGAGAAAATGTCAAAGTTTCATTTTCTTACATAGGGACTAGTTTTGAAAACTGATTATACACACAATAAAGGGAGTTTTTGTTCTTACTTGAAGAGTTACTATTTCAATATCTTGCAAATTTTGCATAATGTACAGGAACTTCATAGCTTATCTATCATATTATCCTCATTTTTAGAGCAATAGACTAGTTAACAGCAAATTTATGGCATGAAGTTCTTCCCTTCAGTTTTCCTTCTTAATACCTTTACATACTTTCCAGCCTCTATTATCATGCTTAACAACACCACCAATCTGATCTTTTTGTATAATTTCTGCATTATTATTTCTGTTGCTTATCAGCTTTACATTCAAGATGGCAATAGATGCTGATTGTATACAAGGTTGTAAGGACTAGTTTTAAGAAGTCACTCAGAAATACATCTCTTTCTAAAAGCATTAACTTTGTAAACTATAAAATCTTAAGAAGAATTTGATTATACCTTAAAGGAAAAAAGAAATGTGAGAAACTTGGATCCTCAGCAAAACACCACATTATATTTTAAGGGGACTGTTGTCCTTCACTTGCAAATCTCAGTGCAATTTTACATCAGATGGGATGATCAGGAACAATGACTCCCAAAAACATTTGGAGTAACATCAGTTCTGTAAGACTATGGGACTTGTTGCAAATAACTGAACTGGATGAATATGATGTCATCTCACCTGTATCTTACTGTGCAGAGACCAGAGGTTAACACTGGAAGTCTATGTTCCAAGACAAATAAACATCTGAAGGTGCCATGACCTCAATCAGCCCCCATCAGCAGACACTTTTAATTACCTGGCCAAGATAAATATGACCCATCCAGATTAAGTTTTGCACTTATGTTGCCCCTTGTGCCTTCTGAGTTTTGCCATTGGCAAACATGGAAGGGAATGCAGTATCTTGGTCTGATCTAACACACTGCAATAAGAAAAAGCCTCAGAGCTAAAAGCTGGTTAATTCTGTTTGGGAGCTGTCCCATGGAAATGATCAGAGGCAATGCAGGAAGTGTGTCTTAGAAACACAGAGCCCAGAGGCACCTAAGGAGGACTGGTGGCAGAGTCTGAGCAATAGTTTTTGTTTTGTTGGGTTTTTTTGATGTGTAGATATAAAAGAGGCATCATATATCTGTCTGTGGAAATCTTTAACACTTTAATGAATGGAAAGAAATTACTTAAGTGAGAATTTTATAAGGGCAGCATGCAGTGGTCTTACCAAAATGGGCATATGAGTAGGATATAGACAGAATTATGGAGGTGAAACTTTTAACACCAAGATAGTGGTCAAAACAGGAATATTCTAAAGCACTTTAGCTTGTAAAACGGATAAAGAGGGATAAAAGCTGTTATCAACAAAAATCTTGATAGATTGGCATCTTCAAAAATGTGACACAGGCCACATGTTTGACAGTGAATTAAATGTGAAATGTCCATTTTGTCAGCACCCTGTGCCTAACTGGCAGATTTTAAGTACTGCTCATAGGGCCTTTTTTTGTGGTAAAAATATACAAAGGCTTGCTGCTGCAGCTTGCTGAGTGGCCTCCTTTTGTCTCTAAGCAGGGACCTTCCTGAAGAAAAAAGAAAAAAAAAAAGATTAAAAAAAAAAGGAAAAACCTAACAAACCCAAAATTATATACCTAGGAAAATATTTGAAGTCTAAGGAGAGAGCACTCATGTCAGGTGCCAGGAACCAAAGGCAATGGTAATGAAAAACTCAAAGAGGTACTAACGATTTAGAGGAAAAACTAGACCAAAACAGACGCAGAACAAGAAAATGTTACACCGCTCCAGATGCCCAATAATGAGATGAAGCACTGCCACGCCAGGCATGCAGCGGGAAGCCTGGAGCTGCCAAGGCCGTGAAAGGCGGCTGAGAGCAGCACCGATGCCAGGATGCGAGGGAGGGTGCCGCGCACTGGCGCTGAGCGCCAGGGCAAAGGCCTGAAAACATGCAAATATTTCCTGAAAGCCCCAGCAGGAAGAGAGGTCTGGCTACGGGGCGTAATCCAGGAAAAGAACTGCTCCAGGGGAAAGGGCGCGGGGGAGGCAGAGCGATGCTGGTTCCCCACAGGGATGCGCGGGCCCGGGGCAGCCGGGGCGCCAGAGCCCCCGCAGGGACGCTGTGAGAGCCAGGCGGGCGGGGGGCGGCGGGGCCGGGGGCGGCGGGTGCCGGGGCCTGCGGGCGGCGGAGCGGGGCAGCGCCGAGCGGAGCGGAGCGGAGCGGGGCAGTGCCGAACCGCGGGGCGGGGCGAGCGCAGGGGGCGGCGCAGCCCCAGCCGCGGCGGGCGGAGCGCGGAGCGTGTGCGCGGCCCGGGCCCGGCCCATTACTCAGCGGCCGAGGCCGGAGGCGGTGGTCGGTGAGCGGGGCCGGGGTCGCGGCCCCCGCGAGCGGCGGCGGGCGGGCGGGCGGGCGGGGGGAGCGGGGCGGCGGCGCGGGCCCGGCGCGGGCGGGGGGGCGGGCTTGCCGCGGGGCCGGGGCCGGCCGGCCGGGCGGGTTTGTTTACGTTTCCACGGGCGCGAAGGGAGCCGGGGTCGGCCGTGCCCTTGGCCGGGGGCGGGAGGCGGTGGGAGGCGCTCCTGCTCGGTGACCTTCCGTGCCTGCTCGAGGCTGGGGGGGTCGGGAGAGGTGCGGGTGGGTAATGGCGGGGACCTCTTTGTTGGTGTGGCAGGAGGGGCAGGAGGCTCGGCGCGGGGCTCCTCCTCCTCCCGGGAGCGGGGGCACCCGGGCAGGCCGGGCTGGACGCTCCGTCTTCGGGGAAGGAGCGTTACAGGGCGGGGTGGTGGGAATGCAGCCCTCCGTGGGCCACTACCGTGACCGTCCTCTTAAGAATGCCTCTTAAAGCAAAAAATACTTCTCCGGGATACACGGGCGGGGGTGACCGGCAGTGTCTTTGATTCTTTTGCCTTTTAATTCTTAGATTTCTTTCAAACGGAGTGAGCTGTCTCTTTGCAGAATTTCTTTTGCTTTTGATTTCTCTGTCGTTATATCCAGCTTTCCTCCCAAAGCCTATTTCTTTATGCCTCTCTGCTTGGAGCGGTTCCATCAGTGAAGTTTGACCTGAGCTCCTTTAATAACCTACAAAAACAAATTCCACTTGATTATTTATTCCGCTCCCCAGCTACAGTAATGGTTTTGCACATATGGTGTGGTTTTGAATCTCACGGTTGTACAGAACAGGCTTGCTGAAGGCTTTCAGGCAACCTACAAATCCTACACGCTTTGGCCTATCTGATAATACAAACACAAAGGGTGTTACGCTTGTTCGGGGATGGAAAGTATTACTTGCCCTAGGGCATGTGCATGTGGAATTGAGCAAGCTTACTCGTTGCAGCTGGATTTTACTTACAGGTGTGGAGACTTAACCTGTGATAGTGTTGCAGGTCATGTGAGACCTGGTCTCAGTTCTAGAGATGCCAACATATGCAATTCAAGTGCAGAATAGTAACTGATGTGCTTCAGTACATGTCTGCAGGTATATCTGTGTGTTAGATAACTTGGAAATGCTCTAAGCTGTAGAATGAAATGAATCTGGGCCAAACTTATTTAAGGGTGCTGTTAAAATGATTTCACTGACTTACTTGAGTGTTCCTTGTATATAATGAAGGGAAGCTCTTGGTTCTTCTAATAGTAGCTAATAAAAATGTTGAATTTCAAATAGTCCCCTGCTTTGATCTCAGTCTCTGGGCACAGCCATCTTCCCTTTTTGCCCCACTTGATTCAAAGATGTGTAACACAGGCTAGTTTGACGGTATTGTGCATAACACGGGATGCCAGGGCAGGAACCAGACACATTGCAGGCTGGCTGCACTTCTTGATGGTTTTAAAGGCAAAAGATCAGAGAAGAGAGAGAGAAGTATCTGCTGAACAAAAACTAATTCAGAGTTGCAGGTGATGTACTTTCAAAGCTGTACTTTGAAACAAGGAATTTTAATGTCTTCCACTGCAAAAGTTCCCAAGGCTTTTTGACCGCTGGTTTCTATAAGCATTCAGAGTAATCTTGTGGGCTACCATTATACTTCATGGAGACTTCTAATTCAGAACTGTTAGTAAGGTGATCTGTGAGGCTTCCAGGTCCTGTAGTTCTTGGACTCTGCCTTCTAGGCAGAAATAGAGTTGCCTTTTGTCTGTGATTTTTGTATTTTTCCTTTTAACCCTACTCTTTAAGGACCAAGGCTTTTGATGGCTTATTAGGTGTGCTGGCATAACCTTCTTTGGAAATTCTTTAGGTAGAATTGTTATGCAAATATTAAGGAATAAATGTTTCAAGATGGTAACAACTGAATTTATTTTCTGCCTGTTATCTACCTGAAATAGCTATTTACTGTATATGTGTTTTGGTTTCTTTTTCATTCTTCCTCAGCTGCCTAAATTATTTGGGTGCTTGTTGTTTAAAAGGTGCCTGGAAAGTAAATGTTTATTTCCTCATTTCTGAATATTCACCCAGCATTCTGGACAAATACAAATGTTCTTCTTAATAGTCTCCTGAAAAGCATGGTGTGCTATTTCTTAACCTTCATTTCCCATCCTCCCAATCCCTCCCCTTTGCAAAAAAAAGTGCTCTGTTTACTCTATTTGTTATTTTCAATATATATAGTGTTTCACTTTGTAAATTAGACCAATCTTGTTTTGAGTCTGTTTTTTAATTTTTTTTAAATAAAGGCTAAATGTTTACTGCTGTAAATGCTTCCTTAAAAAAAAAACCAAAAAACCCTTAGTCCTTAATTCAAAACCTGCAGAAACAGGCTTCCATTTATGTTATGGAAAGATCTCTTAGCTTTTGAAAACTCTTTAAAAATCCAGTGAAAGCTACTTATGTTGGTTGCCTGCTGTGAAATTCACCACAGTTTTGCGGTGGGTTCTGAAATACTTTCTTAAGGTATTCTTGTGTGTGAAGAGAATAATGATCTTGGTGTACCAAGCTTATAATTAACAGCTACACATTTCTCCTTAACTTTAAATGATTTTTTTCTTTTAAGTTATTAAGGACTAGTTCTTGATTCCTTTTCTGTTCAAATTGATTGCCTGTAAGCTTGATACTAAAATTGTTGTTTCCCATACTGTCATTTTTATTGTTGGATAAATGCTGCTTGATATGTGAACAGATGGGATGCTTATTAATCATTCTTAGCTGAATATTGCAGACTAATGGTAAAATCAGGCCTGACAGAAAAATATACTTCAGCTCAATGGTCAGTTGTGTTGCAAACAAAGCAAATACTGTATATGAGTGCATGTGTGTACACTTAAAATAAACCAATAGGGCAAATGGTGATTTTACAGTGCTACTGGACAGCCTGTTTTCTGTAATTATTGATTTTTGAGTATTAAAGAAAAACCTCTGACAGCCTTCCATTATTTTATTGATGCGATACCAAGCATTTTTTACTATATATATCTATATGTAAAAAGTGTGCAGGAAAATGTCTTAACCCAATATTTATTATTCTAACTGTGGCTAAAGTGTCCCATCATTGTAGTCTGTATCCATCCAAATATTATCTTTCCCCTTATCTGCTGAACAAAAGTTGAAATGTCTCAAGTCTGGTGTTTCAATTTTTGTGAAATAAGAATGATGAACAATGGGTACCTGTTTCTCACTGGACTCTCAAAAGTCATGGAAATGCCCAGGTTTATAAAATGAAACTGATTCTTCAGCTGTTGTTGCTGGCAGAAGAGGAGCTGGGGCTTCTGCTGAGCAGGAGCAGCGCAGTGCCCCTGTAGCCCTGGAGGGTAATTCCTGGAGGCTGCCCTGGGCAGGGAGTGCTCCCAGCTGTGGCACTGCCCTGCAGAGCTGCTCGGGTCACACACAGCTGCACTGTGCCAAACCTGGGAATCCGGCACTGCTTCTGTAGCTGGGTGGGGCACAAAGGACTGGGTTTGTAACCTAGGGATGAATGTAATTGTTGCATTTAACCAGCTTTAAGCAAGGGCTAATATAGGTGATGGAACCACTTGCCCCTCTGAATGACGCAACAGCTGCAAGACATAAAAATGGAAATTTCAGTGAGTGATGAGGGGATGAATATCTTGGTGTAGCAGTCACCCCCTCTTATGGACCAAGAGTCCAGAAGGGCCATGGAATCTTCATCCATAGGGACTTTAGACTCGACAAGGTCCAGAGCAGCCTGAAAGGAGAATACAAATTTGAAATTCTGCTTGTTTTGTAGACGATCTATAGAGGTTCCTTCCAAGCCATATTATAGTTCTACTGTTTATAGATTTTAAAACCTCTGTTTTCCAAGTAGCTTGAGGAAGTTGGCAAAACAAAGGCACAGTGATTTAGGTAAACTAGGTTGTTCAGAACTGTGTTAGAAGATGTGAAGGGAAAAGTAATGAGATGCGATAAGCATCTTAGTTCAAGTCTGCTGGTGGCAATACAGACTTTTTTGCCCTGCACTGAACTTTCCAGCTGACTAGGCCAGAAGTGCTTCCAGGCTAGTATAAAGGCCAAAAAAAAGGATTATGGTACCTGTCATGCCTATGATCACTGTGATGAACTTAGCAACCTGTCTCCAAAGAAACAGCTGGCAGTCAACAGCTGAAGTTAGTCTAGGTCTTGGCTTTCTGCATTGGAGGAACAAGTTGGCAGCTGCTGCTGCAGGGCTCTGCTGGGCGGGTGATGGTGCCTTATGCTTAGCTGGAGTGTGGTTATCTCAGCAAGTGGCTTCATGGAGCAAACCAACTCTGACTTCCAGCTGGTCACAATAGCAGTCTATGACTGCAGAGGGGTGGCAGGACTAATGGCAGCTAGAAGAAAGAAAAAGGGCCAAGGTAGATCCATAAATCTCTCTTAAATGCTTGTGCTGCCTTGAGAAGATGTGCCACATCTCACTTGTTTCTATAAGTTCTTACATATTTGTCTGTTTTGCAAAACCAACTAGAGATCTTAGTGAAAGTGAGGTGAGCAGTACAGTTACAACCCAGAGTAAGTGTTTTGTATCTTAATGAAGCAGCCGTCCTGGTATGAACCTGTAGTATTTTAATATGTGAATACAGTTGCTCATGTGTGACTCTTGAGAGAATTGTATAGGAAATCTAATGTTAGGGATAGCACATCCTTGAGAATCCCAGATGTATACTTTAGTAGCTTTAACACCTAAGATGATGTTGGAGTGAGTAGGAATCACAATACTTACTTGCAGTATCATGTAAAAATACATAGTTTTGAAGATGTAATCCTAATGTTACAATTTACTGTGGAAACAGTGAAAGTGGATGCCATGGTTGACAGGCCAGCCAGCATAAATCATGGTAAATTCTGGATTGTTCATTGTGTTTTAGGTGGTGACAGACATCCTGGTCACCTTTACAGAAGGAAGAGTAGTAACATGCTAACCTAAAAAGTTTATTATAAAGGTTTAGGCTAGGTTCAGTTCTTTCATTTATACTAAGAAGTGAATATTCGGAGACACATAGTAAGAGGAAGGTCCTTGTGCATGGCAGTGGCTCATTTAATGAGCAGCAAAGCCTTCCAGCAGTGGGTGACTTTCATTTGCACAGTTGCAGCAGTGAAAAACTCATCCTTGTTGAACAATAGACAGTGTTTCTTTTGCTGTTTTTTAAAAAAAAACATTACAAGGTTCTTGTGCCACTTTAGTGTCAAGATGGTGGAAGAAAAAGACAGTTCAGTTTATACGAAGATTGTATTGGATATAAAAAGATTTTGTTAATGTTTTGTTAATTTTTTCCCATGGCACTGTGGGAAAATCAGAAAACCTTGATGTGATGAGGGCTACTTTATTCTCCCTCTATTTTAGTTTATTGGAAATTCTTTCTTAGTTTTCTTCAGAAAATTTCTCATCACAACTCTTTGTAGGCATATCCACCAGTGCTAGTGTACAGTGCACAGCAGTGCTTCTGAAGGCTAATATTCTTATTTAAAGAATGGAAATTCTGAAACTCTTCCTATTTTTGGGAACTTCTGCCATATGGTAAGGAATATTTATTTTTAATTTGTGTCTGCTGGCCTAATTTAGTCACCTCCCAGGATGTTGCCCACTCCCAGCCCCTTTATGGGGGGAATGTTGGAGAGGCAGTGCTGACACTGCCAGCTCTGCTCAGGAATAGCCAAAACTCTGGTGTGTTCTCAACCCCTTTGTATCTCCCAGTGCAAAGCACAGCACTGTGAGGGCTGCTGTGGGAAAATGAGCTCCAGCTCAGCCAGAGCTAGTACAAGTTGTTGGCACAGAGGTGTTCCCATCGTTCCTGATGGGGCCAGCCGTGTGTCTGTCTTGGCGCTGGCTGGCATTGTCTCTGCTGGATGTGGAGGAAGCTGCTGGCAGCTTCTTACAGAAGCCACCCCTGTAGTCCCCCTGTTACCAAGACCTGGCCATGCAAACCCCATACACAGGGGCAGAGCATCAGGCACTACTGGAGTCTGAGAAATGGGACAACAGAACAGACTATTGCCATTAGTAATTATCGGTGTACTTTCCTACAAATTACCCAGAAAGTAGTTGCTTTGTTTTGAGATGTGCTGCCTTCCTTCCCACCCCACTAGCAAGAAATTATTGTGCAAAGTATTGTATTGTGTTACAAGAGGTATGTCTGAAGGAATTCTTAGTGCTGAAGTTGTCATGTGTTGGAGTTTTTTGTTCCATTCTAAAGCTCTTATTACAGAAGTATTTTATTCCAAATACTTTAGACAGGATTTCATAGCACATTAATCTGCTTGTATTTCAGAGATAAATGCGTAAATTAACAAAAGTAGCGCATTCATAATTGGATTCTAAGTTTTCGTAGCTGGGATTAAAAGTTAAAATTAATGTAGTTTTAAAACATTCTGAAAACTTTTTTCCCAGCTGTTACCCAAATCCTTCCTTCCTCTAATGTTCTATAGCTATTGTCCTCTTGATCACTGATATTTAATTACTATTTTAGGTCACTTTGTAGCTTTGTTTTCTGTTGTCCTTTAAAACAATTAAAGAACCATTTAATTAGTTTTTTTTGCGGAAACATTTAGCTTTTATATGCTTTTTTTTTCCCCCTGTAAGAAGAGGTTAAAAAACAAGCATTTCCTCTTATCCTGAGAATAATCCTGGAGTGGGATTTTGCTTCTAAACTTGCACAGATCTCATTGAAGCACTCGATTATTTTATTGTTAAATTCATTGCTTTATTTTGCTGATGGTATGTCTCTTTGTTGCTTTGCCAATGGTCATTGGACATGCAGAGAGCTACCATATGCAGGCAGGCCTTTGTGGAATGTGGGAATTAAGGGTCCCTTAGGTAGTCAGCTGAAACAGTGTTGTGCCCAGATTAGTAATTTATTCTTTTCTTGTCAAATTCATCTTATATATGGTTCAGCTTTTTCAAGTACCTGAGGAAGTTGAATGGGCCATGCCACACGATTCTGCCAAAAGTGAGCTACATAAAGCGATTTGGACTGACATTCCCTAGAATGCAGTAGTTTCAGTTATGGTTTAGGCATGATTATGATTAAATGTGTTTTCTGGGTCCAGCAGCAGGCACTCATATTGCACTTCTGACAGTTAAATTGGATGCTTAAAATAGAACAGCTTGTTGAACTGTTGGTTTACTGAGTTTCCACCAACTTCAGATTTTAAGAGCATTATTTAAAAAAAACCCATAAATTAAATTGACAAATAGTGCCCTGCAATAAACCTGAATACTTAAAGCTTTTTAAAAAATGTGTACTTTGATTTTTCTCCCCATTTACCATTATTTTCTATAATCTTTTATTTGAGAAAGGATTAAGGAAGATCCTTGTCTTATCCTATTATTTCTGAAAAGGAGAGTTTTGCTAAGAATAGTCTTTTAATCTGTTTTCATAACAGCTTCCTTGTGAAAATGTAAAGTTACACAAGTTTTCTTTTGTTGAAGCTACTGTGGTTTATGATTCCTGTGTCAAAACTGATCTGGAAGACACAATGGGTTGCTTCTTAATACTGTGATAATAGGATTCATCATGGAACCAATCTGTAGTGGAGCTTCATATGGCATTACACTGAAGAAGCTATAGAGCTGCTCTCCTATCCAATGTAGCACAGCAGAGTTTGCAGAGTGATATTTTCTCTGTAGATACATCACTACTCATTCTGAAAATGCTTGCTTTAGAAAAATGCTACCCAGTAAATTTCTTCATGGTTAATTAAAGTCACAGTTCAGGAATCCGCAAAAAAAATTCAGGAGGAAAGGTAGGATGAGAATCTTCATCATTAGAAATGCCAGTTTACAGGCTGTTTAGTATTGCATGCTGCAGCCTGTCAGCCTCATTTACAGCCTCCTGGCATTTGAATCTAAAACCTGTTTAAAAGGGAGCAGAAGATACGTTTCTAAAGAATCTCTGCTGATGTCTAATGACTTAATAAAACAAGAATATTTAAGAATAGAGGAACTCTGCAGTGTATTCCATTACCAATACATAATTTCACTGTAGAAGCTCCTGTATTAAGCTTTGTGTCACATGTAGCCTTATCACAAAATACAGCCCCCTGGAAAACATGTAATGCAGAATACTATATTGCAGCAGAGTGGCACTGTAATAAACTAGAAGTGATCTGTAACTTGGTTATAATTAGTTAAGTGCTATTGGCCACAGATGAGGGTTTTCCAGAGAGGGTGCACTGGTATTCCAGAGCAGCTGTGTTGTAGGAGTCGGCTGTGAGAAATGCTGAGAAGTTGTATGTGTTGCTGTCTTCCTGCTGATTTGGATTGCCGGGACTGTGTCTATCACCAAAATCAAAAGCCTCAGATAAACTTTGTGACTTAAGGCAGCTCTCAGGAGGTTTAAGTGTTTATGTTGGTGTCTTTCTCTAGAGATACATAATCTAAACATGAAGCTAACTTTAAAGATATTATATTTCAGAAACCTGGAAATCTGGATTGCACCTGGTGTATAATAATCACACACGATGAAGAAATGTGAGGTTTCATTTCCCTGTCACAAACTGGCAGTCTCTCCTGTTTGCTTAGAGGAGAGGAAGTTGGCTGAAGGATTGGGAGATAAGCAAGCACAAATTTTCACCTTGTAATGGAGCTGATAGCACACATTCACTTATGCATCTTTCTTTCCTTGCCTTCAGGCTACTGGAAGTCCCCATACTTTGACTTACCTTCTCATTTTTCTGTTTTCTGAAAAGCGAAAATTCTTTAAATTTTGTTCAACTCCCATGTGATGAAGTTAGAGCTGCTGGTGGCTGTAATGTGTGTTTTAACTAATTGGAAGGCAGGCCCTAAACCAAAAGTCTGGAGAATTTATTCTATGACCAGCTGCTTTAGTCACAGTTGTAAAAGAGAGATAAAACTGAGAAGCTCAAAGTGCCAGAAGTGATTCAGTTACCTGACTGGTTTAGGTAATAGGTGTGTGTAAGATAAACAGAAACATACAGCCCATGTGGCTTTTTTCCAGTGTTTTATGGCAGTCTCTTTAATTGTCCTGTGCCATTAACAACCAATGCCTTGACGCTTCATTAATGACTATTATATGCATCTTTTTAGTATTTTTTTGTAGTAGAAGGGCTGTGATTTACAGACTAATGGCATTATGGGACAGTGTCTTAGAGTGTAGAGAAATGCAAAGGGAAAAAGGGGGATTAAATGAAATCCTCTCAGCAGGAACTTTACTGATAAAATGTCTCTTTTGAAAAAAGAATCACTGCAAAACTTACATTGTATGTCATTTACTGTGGGTGCATTTGTTACTTGGTTCTTCATTATCCTGCTTGTGCAAGGTATGTGATGTGTTTTATCTGACTAAAGAATTAAATACTCAGTTGAACTGGATTTTATATTAAACAAAGGTAATGTTTTAGTGGTACCAGAAATGATTGGTGTATTTTGGATGTTTTGCAAGAGATGTTTCACAATATGAGTATTTGCTTTAGAAATGTTTGGAAATATTGATTTTTATATAGAGGGTACTCAGAAGCTGTGAATGCAAGTTCAGCAGTTGGTTGATGCTGCTGACCCTTGTTCAGCAGGCAGGATGAGAAAATACCGGTATGTTGTACTTGGTTTGCATTAATGCTTGCTTTGAGCTTCTGAGGGAAATGTGATGTGGAGGTGCTGGCTCTGCCAGTGCTCCATGGGGAGCAGTGTGGTGAAATTGCTGGTGGAGCTTTGGTGGCTCCAGCTGCCCCAGCAGTGCTGGGAAATGGCTCATGTGGAGCAGTGTTTAGCAACAGGCCTTGTTTCCTCTGGCTTTCTGAATGTTTGCATGTGATCTTGCACTACCTGTTTACAGACAGTATCAGTATTCTGCTAGTTACAGTCTTAATTTTACTGCTGCCGGTTGGAGGTCTTTCCTTTCAGTTAAACAGCCTGTGAATAGTTAGTTATATCAGTTAGCTATATCAGACTGCTCGAAGGTACTTGAGACATGGAAGTGGAAAAGCTCAAGTTCCAGTTGCCCAATACAGAAATCCTGGTTTCCAGCTTCAGGTTTCCCTAATTTCAGGTTCAGCTGTTAATATTTTGACACTGGTCACTGCACCTGTGAGTGATTCCTATTTCAGGCTGACTAGTATTTGAACGTAATTTGATGCAGGTAATTCCAGCACTGATGCAAAAAACATGATGTTGAAAATTAGCTGTTTGAGCTCATTCCTGATTTTGTTATTAACCTTTTATTATGGGTTTTGATGACTCCTCACCTCCATTTGAGGTGAGGTTCTCAAAATAGCACAATCTGTATTGGAACCATTTATTTTTAATAAATGCTATAGTATTGATCAGATAAGTCTGACAGAGGAAGCGCTAGAGAACATGCCAGCTTCAAGTTCCTATCTGTATGACTAACTCTGCAAATACAATCCCTGGGGCATCCCTGCTTCACTGACACCGCAGAACATGTCTGTCCTCAGTGTCAGTGAAATTGGCTTTTTCAAGAGAGAGTGAGTAGCAGCATGAAAAGGGAAAACTCAAGGGGCTGCATTTGCCAGCAGCTGCTACTGGAGGCTCTGCTTGGGAAATAAGTATGTTCCTCTTTCCTGGAGAGATTCTTGCCTGGCTGCCAGTAATAATTCCCCTCTCCTGTCCTTCCCTTCAAAGCAAACAAGGAAGCTCCCAGTGGCAGTGCTGCTTGGAGATCAGGCTGTTTACCTGTGCTCTACCCAGGTGCTGGAGCTGCTGGCACTGCCCCTTTGTGGGCTGACTGAAGTGACTGAAAGAAACAGCAGGTCAATTTAACCAAGATGAAAAACAAAACATGCATTTTTTGCATGTATATGTATTTTCTTTTAATGACTCCTAGTCTGTCTCTAAGCTGGAAGCTGGCTTTTAGTAGATATGAAATTTTGTGGACTCAGTTTTCCCCCTTCTGTTGTAGTTTATAAAGTACATAGATATTAGGGCAAGGAAGATTTAAAATGCGGGAAACTTGCTAAGTGTAATTTAGATAAAAAAGAAAAAGTTGCTGGTTGTTTTTTTCTATGAAGAAGTTTTCTCCTTTCCTGTGCCTCAAATTCTACTACAACAGTATAAAAGGTAAAAGTTCACCTACTTCTGTATGAGAAAAAAATAGAAGGCTGAGCACGGAGTGTGTTGAAGAATTTTTGATAAATTGAGTAGCATTTATCAGTAGCTCTGGTGTTTCCATAGAGCATCCTCAGTTCATCCTCAGGGTACTTGGATTCTAATCTCCTGCATCATCCTCACTGTGTGTTTCACAGATGGGGTTAAAAACCACCCAAATGTTCCTCTACTAATTCTGTCTCTGCTTTGTTGTTATTTTTGTCTTCACGTTCTCCTTGGTAAGTTTTAAATATTTATTTCTGTTTTGATTCAGGATCTGAAATAACTCTTCAGTTACTACTGATGAGGGTGAAAACTCTTAGGACCTTGTGGCTCTTGAGGCCCTTTATGCTTTTTATATACTTGTATCTGGAGCTGAATATTGCAAGAAAGCTCCCTCTATGTAAGGTAATAGGATTACTTGTCTGTTCCAAACAACTGGTATTTGGGGGAAGACATCAGTTGTGAAGATTAAAATCAGATTGTCAGACACTATGAATCTGTGCTGTTTAAGTGGTAGGCACCTCTTTGTTATTAAAGGGCCTCCAGATGACTTTTGGAATGCATAATTAAGTTCAGTCCATTGCAGTTTACCTTCAAATGGATGATCTTTTATGTAAACTGTAATAAGATGACTACTGGTCAAGAAAAGAGTGCTGGAGTGGAGAAGGGGGTGGTTTATTTCCCTCTATGTCCTCCCCTTCTTGTAAACTCCTCAAATTACAGTAATTACCTTAATATAATGAGATGGCGGATACATTTCAAGAAAACTATATCTAGTTTCCTAGATGATTAGAAGAAGTCATCCAGTGGTCCAGCTGGAGCATTCTGTTAGTCATAATATGAACGTGTAAACTGCAACGTTAAATTATGGCAAAGGTTGCATTTGCATTAAAGGATTTTGTTCATTGTTTATTAATTTAGGACTCTACATAGTTGCTCCCTGTTAAATTGTACTGAGGACAGAGTTAGATTAACACAGGGGGCTCCAAATGTTTGCAAGAGATTGATAAATCTGGCAAGAATGTTTGCCAAAACAGTGAAGTATTCCTTGATTTAAACAGCCCATATTACATTTTCTTAAGTTTCATTTTCTATTGTGTACACAGGGATATTTTGCTTTATAGCCAAATTTATTTTTCTATACCAAACCATCATCTTTTCTGAAATTACTATCTTTAATGGAGAAAGGCATCTATTTATTGTTAAATACTCAACAGGTTCTGCAAAATTAAGTAATTGGCTTTGAATTTTCCATATAAGATGACTATTAAAAAAAAGTCTTGAAGTTTAAAAAAAAGTTAAATGTGCCTTAAATTTCTTGTGTTTGAGCAAACTGGAGTGAAACTACCCTTTTCTGTTTGAACATGAAAGCAGTAGGCAAGTCATAACATAGAAATCTAAATGTGTCCTTGTGTTTATGCAGGTTTCCCCAGCTTTGGTACTTTTCTTGGTGAACACCTTTGCTGTACTGAATCTGTAACCAATGAAGCTTGACTTCTTGGTGGACAAAAGATATATTAAAATGTAGTTATTTTAAGAAATGTATCTACGCTGTACTTGAGATGTGAGCTATACAAGAATCACTCCAGTATATTTGTGGTTTTGTTTAATAGTTGCATGTAGAAAATAGCTCCTGAGATCTGAGCTGTAGACTTTCAATTTGTGCTGTGCCACTTGTCCTGTGATTGGTGTGAGCAGGGCAGAGTTCTGTGTAGTGCAGGTGTGCAGTAGCTGAGGGGAGGGGCACTGCCATGGCCGGTGCACATCAGCTGGAGGCCTCGTTAAACACATGTCAGCATTAGGAATAGTTCAGGACACCACACAAGTTCAATGTGGAGGTTGTTCAGCTTAAAACCATCTGTGATCTGTGAAAGCATAATTTGAAAGCCATGCAAATCCTAGAGTCATCAGTGAGAATATTCCATTTTAGAATAAGCTTCAGATTTTTAGACATCTCTGGCATTTGTAATGGTTTAGTAATATCTTGCTGCAGTTTTCACCCAGCTAATGTAACTCCTTTTTCCAAATGCTCTATCAGCATTAATATTTAACAGAGCTGAAAGTATTGTGAAATATAACATTCGGTTTCGAGGGCAGCATGGACAAACAAAACATTAAAACCTGAGACTAACTGAATGAGCTATGAAATTTTCTTTTGTTTTCTTTTGTTTTCTAAATTTGAGCCTTTGAAGCATATGTGAAAACTAGGCTGTGTTTGCACTATCCATTTAGCAGGTGTCCAGAAACCTTTAAACATGACAGCTGAAAATTAGACAAGCATTCAAAAACACATGATGCATACAAATCAGCTATGTGTGAACTGTATTTTCACAAAGAAATTAAATGAAATTCATTTATGCGAGAGCTTTATATATACATTGTCCATTTGTTTTGCATTCAGTAGCAAACTAGCATGTACTTGAAGAACTGTTGGATTTTTCTAGGTCAACCACAGATTCCTACAGAATGTTCATTTTCATAGTGTTAGTAGCCTTCTAAATGGAATTATTGAATCATCATTGATAGGTAGCTTATGTTATACTATGTTGATTATATTACTATTTAGCATGTAATTGATATGTAATTGTTTTATTTTAAAATTGCCTTCTTCCATTTCTGCATCTCTTTGTCATGGTCTTCATTTTCTTTCAGTCATACTTCTGAGCAGCTCCTGTAGTAATCTTTCAAAGTAGAACAGTTTTGTGTGCTCATGTAGACAGATCTGTTAGTTGGTGTTTGTGTTGAACCTCAGATATATCTTGCCCCAAAGACTATTGTTTTCTGGTTTAGCATCCAAAGTTTTTTCCAAGATTTAGCCCACTTCATGCTTGCTTGTTTAGGAGAGGATTGCTTTAGAAATCATGAAAATGAAAACCAAGTCTGATTTAATGTAAAACTTGTAGTTAATGATGGTTGTTCCATCTCTTTTTTTTCTCATTTTTAATGTTTTGTTGTATTTCAGGGTACTGGGGTAGAAAATGTCCTCTCAGCTCTACTTCTTCACTGCAGTAGAAATAAGCTGAGTATGTATAACTTCTTACACAAAAGAATATTCTAGAGTAAGGGATTCTGCATTATAGCATAGGATGAATCATGGATTTTCATGTTGTGTTGTCTAATGAAGGTGTAAACCGGCACTTAAGAGCACTCTAAGAGACTGAGCTGTACAGAACAAATGTTTCTCCACCCTTTAAGTTGGCAGTATTCTGACCTATTCTATTTTCATGTCCCTAGTGAGAAAATTATTGCTGGGGTTTCTTTTCTTTGTCTGAACAGAAGAGATGCCTCTCAAATGTATGGTTGTTGTCAGTTTTAATGCAAACTTTGACACTTCTTGTTCATTGTCAGTATCCGTAGTGATGGGAAAGTGCAGAAGAGGTGGTAAAATATTTTGTGCTCTTATTTAAAGTAAGAGAAGCTTTCTTTCACAAGACCTGTTCCATTTCTATTCCTCTGTATGCCTGGAATGCACACATTCAGGTCACTACCTAGGAGAAGTAATCTTGCACATAATTATGCATTGTTTTCGCAGTGATCTCTGATTTCAAAAGCACTGTCTTGGTCTGTATTTGATGTGAAGGCTAGCAGGTATCATAGCCAAGAAAATACTGTTTCACGATGGTTCTGTGAGGAAGGTAAATACCCAGATGTCTTGGGGAAAGCACATAGTTTCCCAATTAATTTCTAATCATGGATACATAAATTTGCTGGGCTCAGTCAGGGGCCCATGAGCTGAGTATGACTTTTAATTGCCTGCTGTTTCAGCTAAACTTCTTGGAGCCCTCTTGCAGATGAGCCTGGACTGATTTTTAAAAGTAAAATTTGAGATTGCCCAAGGGCAGCCAGAATGATGTGGTGAGGACAGGCCTGGTAACCGTCTGTCCCACCAGCTCTGCACAGCTGGGAACCTCGATGGAGCCACGCTGGTGCCAGCTCTGGTCCAAACACCTTACGTTCATTGCACTTTGCTGTGTGCTGTTCAGAGCTAAAGCTCTCGGTCTGGAGGCCCCTTGGGAACACTGACCAGTGGTATTGTATGTGTAAATAGCATTAAATGAAACAGGGTCTGGAATTGAGTATCAAGCCATCTCTCTCCACCTTCTAAAGAAATTAATTTATACACTCTGCAAAGACAGGTTTACCAAATATATTTCTATTGTTCATATAATTTTCATAGAACTATATGTTCAATGCATCCATGTTGGTTTTTACAACTGTATTAGGCAGTACAGAACTGAGGCGTGGAAGTTGTTGACCATCTGAAGTCTCCTGAAGAACTGTTGAATTGTAGTTGCGGTCAATGAATTCAGAATAAAACCTGTACCCAGCCTTGCAGATCCCCTAGGGGATTTTACTCTGGAGATAGTGTTACTTTCAATTCCTGTGTTTTTGTTGTGCTTCCTTGGGTAAATTGTATTTATGGCAATATGAAGAGTGGTAACCACTCCAGAATATCTTAGAATTCAATTTTGAAATATCCTAATCTTAACTGACTGCAGGCTGCCAGTAAAAGATTGCCATGTAGTGTAGTTTGCTTAGGCACAATATTTCAAGGAAAGGCACAATGGTTGATGTATGAGAGGAAATTGAAGTTTTCTGTGGGATTCTTTCCGTGCTGACAGTTGACAGCATTCCAGCAAGCTGACAGTTAATGGGACAAATGTATTATTAGTTTCCTCATTAATAATAGAAATCTGGAGTCTCCATCCTTCCTCTCTTTCCATATGTGCTTTTGTGAAATTGCTAGAAAATGGAACAAAATGTCAAATTTCAGACAGGCAAATTTATCTGATAGAGCTTAATCATGTTTTAGTGAAGGACATGGCACACATACATTGTGTAAGAATCTTAAAAGTCTGACAATTTCTGAATTTAGACTTGCTTTAATATTTAAAGATAGGATTTTTGGTGTTGTGGATCTTTGAAGCTAGGCTTCATAAGACTAGTCACCAGTAAATTAACAGATAGAAAAAATACGTATTTGGCCTTCTGTGAGCTGTGTTCCCAGAGCTGGGCTGCACCAGACATTTGTGAGGATGCTTCTGTTGAGATGAAAAAAGGGGGATTACAAAAGGTTCTGAGCTGAGTGGAAGTAAGCTTGGTTATGAGATGAGAGGCTGATGCTCTCCATGGTTGATGGACAAAACTATGTAGAAGTTATGAGACATTGAGGCAAGGGTTGCAGAGGAAATGAATGTCAGGGCTGGTTCAGTCTGAGGAAGCTGTAATTAATGGCCAGATGAAATACTAGAGGGTTGGAGGCAGGGGTAAGGCATATGTAGTTTCTAAGGCCTCTGCTGATCTGAGTGCGTTACATCGAAGTGGCTTATTTACATCCCACACTCACCACACAAAACATGCAAGAAGAAATGGCTTTTCTGAGAGTTGGCTCCATATCTTCTGAAGCACTGAATGAATCTGTTTTATGCTAGGAGAGCATGCATTTAAAATTAAGAGAGAGACCGTACCTCTTGCTGTCACAGTACAGACTGATAATTTTTGATGAATGCATTGTAGAGCTGCAGAAGAAGGAATGATAATTTAACAGCAAGTGGAGACACTCCTTCCTCACCTTGGGATGCCTTTCCTTCCTTCCTTCCTCATATTATTAGTAAAAATAAACAATGAGTTCTTTTATATGCTGCTGTATACTAAAATACTATTATGAATTATGAAATGGTTAGTAAATACAAGTTTTCTTGTACATATTGGCAAGTATATTGTACAGTTTTGAACATGTAGCAAATTATGAGGCTTCAAGGCAATAAAATTTGCTTAGTTATAATACTATGTATGGTATATGTATAAAATCGGTTACTATAAAGGAATTATTTTCTCAGAGAACAAAATCTCTCAAGGTTCTTTTCTTAAACTATACTTACTTTGTTTCACTCTTTGATTCTATGAAGTTTACCAAAATGAAAGAAAATGCAATTAAACACTTGGCTTTGGCCATTCAAAATGACTTTTAATTGGAAAGGTGTCAACATTCACCTGGAAACCTTGGAAGGAGGGGAGCAGTCCTTCCTGTATTTGTTTCTGAGGAATCATCCAAAGTGAAGTATTAAGCCTTCATTATCTTGGTGCTGATATCAAACAATTAGCTGTTCCAGCTAATCCCACGTTGTTCAATGTCACTAGATCTTAATATAGTTTTAGTGGATAACCTCAAGGTGTACTGGGTTCTCTCTCAGTTGACAATGAACAAATGTAATTACTTGAATTAGTGTCTTCATTCTTTGTTTTCTGATTTTAAAAAATGTGTTTGGCTGATTTCATACTGTCCCAAACAGATTTTCTCTTTTCTAATTCATAGCAGGTTTTGTCATTATATGTTCTTGGGCATTTTTATTCCAAAACTACATGCAAGTACATCTGTGTACATGGTGTTGAGAAAGTGGCAGAATCCAAAGGGTAGGGAAGAAGGAGCTGGGGTTGGTGTCATGTTTTGCTCAGAAATTAGGCTTTTGGTCTCTCTCTCCAGTAAGCTGACCTGCATCCTACCAGTGCAGTCTGGATACATATTTTTTCTATGTGTTAAGGAAGGGTTGTTGTTGTCCAATTTTGCCTCCCCTGTCAATTGGGGAAGGAAGCCAAAATACTGAGAGGAGCTGCTTTGGTATTGAGTTAACTCTTTATAACAGAGGTTTTGTTTTTTGACAGCATTTTGGAAAAGGGGTCTTTAAATTGACATTTCTTTTGAGATAAATGCCAATTAAGGTAGCACATTTTTAATTAGTAATATATCAAATAGTTAAAAAATGTCTCCTTTAAAGAACATCAGAGTGTTTTGGTTGTACCTCTAGCTGTGAAATGAATGCAGGTTAGCTAGTTAGAAGTGGAATACATAGATTTTTAAAAGAATACTACTTGTGCAATATTTGTTATTATTTGTGGAGGCAGTGTTTGCACTGTGTCCTCAAATCTTGCTTAAAAATTAACAAATGTATAGTGTTGTGGCATATGGAAAGCAAGAATCTTTTTAGGACTTGAATAATATGGGAAAACATTCATTAAGTTAATAACAATGGAAGACAGCATGCTGTAACTCTTGAAGAAACAAAGACAATTCTTCTAGTCAAATACTTGAACTACTAGGCATCTCTTATAGCTACACTCAAAACCTGTGTAAAGACAAAGTTAAAAGTGCACAGCTAGCACAAAAGAAATGAGAAATATTACTGTAAAATCCGTGATGCAGTTTTGTTTTTTCTACTGTGGACGTCTGCATTTAGGTGTTGCATTTCATTTTTTAATATGAGAGGACTTTAGTGGAATAAACCTCATTTTTTCTTTTCTTCTCTCTGTGATTATTACTTTTCTCCATGAAAGATGTCTGACAAGGGCAGTTTTCCTTTTCTAGATTTGGTTGACTGTATGTGTTTCCATATCAGTGTCAGATAAGTGGTTGCAACCAAGAGTATTTTAATGATTGCAGTATCTGGAAGACTTGTTCCTGTTCTGTCACTCTTTTATTTATGGAATTATGCAATGATTCAGGTTGAATGGGGCCTCTGGAGAGTGTCTGTCCCAAGCCCTGCTCCCGTGCTGTAGGTGTGAGTATAAAGGGAAGGTAGGACTCTTGGAGCTCTCTGGATGGTGTGGAGCTTCCTGCCTTTCGATCTTCTGTCATTTCCATCAAGATTTTTCCTACCATATGTTAACTTTCGATTTTCTATTATTTTTTACTTTCTAGAATCTTGCCTTAGGAACATTCCTAAAAATACAAAATTTCAAACTCATGTCATCTTATTACTGCAGACATTAAAAATAACTTATACGTGCACTTGGGACTTATTTGGGAAGTGTCTTGTACGTCTTAAAAGGAGTTCTGCCTTATGCCAGGTTCCATATAGTTGTAAAATCTTAATTTTTCAAATTTGATTTCTTCCTAGGCCAGAAGTAAAATTTGGATGAAGTGAACTAACCAAGTTGCCGTCATGAGCAGGAGCAAGCGTGACAACAATTTCTACAGTGTTGAAATTGGAGACTCAACTTTCACCGTATTGAAACGGTATCAGAATTTGAAACCAATAGGATCAGGAGCACAAGGGATAGTATGGTAAGGCTTCTTTAAAATTTAAATGTACATTTAGGTTTCCTTAACATAGGTTTTTTAGGTGTTGTGTGTTACAGAGCAGGAGTGTGGAGAATTACCTTTTACAGGTGAAACAGCAATGCTAACTGATGGCCATTTTTCCTCAGCAAGGGCTGTTGCTGTTGCTTTTTGACCTGTTCAGCTTTAGAAGTGATGCCCTACTGTGCACATTCAGCCAGCTGTGCTGAGTCCTGTAAATTAATGGGGGAAAAAGAAACTGGATAAAGAAACTAATCCTAAACAACACTGCTTGCAGTGAAACAAATGCCAGAAATATTCTGTATAATATTTGTTAATGTTTGCACTTCTTGATATGGTTTGTTAGGAGTCCATTTCCCTTAGTTTCATAATCTGGGTAGTCCTTGATAGCAGTGAGTGAGCATTTGGGATGCTGGCTGTCATATGTAAGTGCCTGATGCCGTTTGGGTAAGTCTGACTTGACAATATTAAATTATTCTTTGAATAAGGGCCCTGCTGTGTGGACTGTAAAGTGTCCATTTGATTTCAGTTGTTGACAACTATTTGCTTGCAGACACTATTTCCTGTGCAGTGGTATTGCCTCAAAGAGAAGTGTTGGTTTAACCTTCCTGGAAGCTTTTTTGAATGTTTGAAAAGGATGTAACTATCACAGGACCTTGCAGATTTTTCAGTTTATTGTAACTCTTAAGATGCTAACCAGGTACTTAAAAATACAAAAACATCAAGAAGGAGAAAGTTAGGGGAAAGCATAATCTCAATTCTGTTACCTCTTTACTACCTTGATCTTGTCTTGATCAGTGTAAAGAGAAAATGCGGTATAGGTGGGTTCATATTTGTGTTTTAGCAGGATTAATAAAAGAGCATAACAAATGCAAATGGATACTTGAAGAAAGAACTTTATAAAGGGTTGTTTTTGATATGGTAACTTCTAGCATTAAGATTACTGGTATTAACTAGCAGCATTTTGAATTTTGTTTGCATTTGTGTTAATATACTGAGGATGTAGACAGTTGTAGATTGTTTAGTTGCTATAGAAATGCCAGATGCTTTGGATGTTATTAGTGTCCTTCTGATAGCCAGTCATATGTTACTACTGCCCGTTTTCCAAATTTATTGCCCTTTCTAGAGCTGAGATCCCAAAACTGACCGTGTAACTACTCTAGGGCCATTCTGTAATTGCTGCTAGTGCTAATTGAAACCTTTTTACATAAATTGCAGCTTTAAAAAAATGGATTTTTTGTTTGAGTGGTGGCAGTTTATTTATTTTTGTTTGTGGGGTTTTTTTGGTAACTGATCCAGCTTGATTTGGAGGAATATTAAGTAGATGGCCTGATACTGAAACAGGCTCTAGGCTGCTGTTATGTGCAGGGAATATAGAAGTTTAAATACTAGAACAGGAGTCCCTTGTTGGCAGCCTTCCCTGAAATGATCCTTATCTTTGGATCAGGTGGGGGAATTCCAGATATAATGGAAAATGTACATCAGAGAAAGTTATCAGTACATGTTACTCTAATTTTTTTTCTTTTGTGGTGTGTAGAGGTTTTGTTGATGATAAATTACAAATCATTCAAGCCTACATACTACATAGACAATTCACTTCTTAAAGCAGTAAGTTAGATTTAATAGATGCTAGTGTTTACTGGCAGATAGTCTTTATTAGATTTGAATAACATTCTTGAGAAGAGAGAATAAAATAGTATTTTCCCTGCTGAGACTTTTTTAGTAACTGATAAATATTTCCTGAGTCTGCATGGCAGTCAGCTGTTGTATTAGCTGTTACAGGAAAAACAAGCGATGCCTTCCTGTCATGGAAATGTGATATGTAAGGGAGTTGTCTCCAATAACAGTCTTCATCAGTTAAACAGCCTGTGTCACTGAATCGTATGACAATCTTGGCATTAGTCTGCAAACAAAATGTTATTTTTTTTCCACCGAGTTAAAGCCAGTGACATCTAGAGGTTAAAGCTTTCTTAACAATTTTTTTGTCTTGACTTTGATGCTGTCATTGTCATCAGGATGTTAAACAACTACATAAGTGAAAGCATGGGACCCTTTTATAACCTACTTTTCCTGCCTTCTCCCTTGTAGTGTGAAGATTTTATGTAAAATTGATGTGCTTTTTATGTTTGAAGTGTTTTGGATCTCTTTTAGATGGTCTGTTCTTAAGTGACAGTGAGTGGCAAGAACTCGGTATCCTTGGAAGCAGAAATACTGCATTATATTGTAGAGATTGTCATGTGTTAATGCTCTGAAGCTGGGAAATATTTTTAAATTTTGAATCACTCTCCCATTCCTAAAGCTGGATAACACGGGATAGCATTTGGGGTTTCTGCAGACATGATACAAATCAGCTGAAAATGTTTGCAACTGCCACAGCTTAAAGGACCTTGACACTAGAGATGTAATAATGTTATTTTTAATTACAGTGCAGCTTATGATGCCATCCTTGAGCGGAATGTTGCAATCAAGAAGTTAAGCCGACCTTTTCAGAACCAAACCCATGCTAAAAGAGCCTACAGAGAGCTTGTTCTTATGAAGTGCGTTAATCACAAAAATGTGAGTGTGGTGTGCTGCTTCAGATGTTAATGAATTAACTGGAAGGTTATCCTTTGTAAAAGTCTGGAAAGTGACTTCAGAGGAGATTTCCATTGCATGGTTGTGTCTCCATGATAAGTACAGAAGGGTCTTGAAGAAGAGCTATTATTGGCTAGTTTTAATTACCTGCCCAGTCTTTAAATACCCCCTTCAAACTCGGCAAGGGAGTCAGTGTTAAAATTTACAAGCAGCTGTCAAATAGAAGGTACCATGGCTGGTAAGTGCATCCTGCTTCTAGGCACCCAGGAGAAAAAAGAAATAAACTGTAATACCTTTTTTTTTTACCCTGATGCATGAATGAGTTTAGAATCTTGTGTTGTGACAGTGGGGAGCAAATAGGTGATAAATTTATTGGAGCTGAATTGCAGAAGGCTGGTGTTGGCCATTTTATTCCTTCAGAGTCAGATGTGTGCAGTCTTCTTAACCTTCTGTTTTAATCTCCCATCAGGAAGATGTAATTTCTCCTGGCTGCTAGGGAGGGAGAGTGTCATAGGAAACTTACTCTGTATTCTAGCTTCTTGGGAAAATTTTGTAACTTTTCTCAGACAGGGATTCTCTGAAGGATGTTCCACATAATAGTGTCATTTGTATGATAGTAAGCTATTGCATGCCTGCCTGATTCTTGATGAGTAGTAGTTTGGCCTCTTCCTGTACATCCCATCCATTCTTAATTCAGAATGTCCTAGAGCATCTGTAAGAACCTGTTTTTCTGTTTGGATGAAGTTGTTTCTTCACCTTTGTCAGTGGCAAAGTAGTATCCTTTAGGGAGTCTTCATCAGGTTTTCATTTTATTATTCCTCAGGTACAAAAAAAAATTTACCAGGTCTTCAAACTGAAAGGAGGGGGAAGAGTGACTAAGCTCCTTTGGTTTTAAGATTTTAGTATCATCTTGTTAACACACAGAGTGTCTTTAGACTATGTGATTTGTCCAGGAAAAATACTCCTTCCAAAATCATTTGTATCTGTTTGCATCACATTAGGCCTGGTTGAGCTACTGAGTATCTTGAGCTTTGTGTATACCAGGAGGTTCATATCAGAATAATAGTTACCAGTTTTGAAACATTGACTCTGCAACTTTGCTATTGCTGTGGTGCAATTACCCTTCCTCTCTCCCTGCAGATAATTGGCCTGCTGAATGTGTTCACACCACAAAAATCCCTGGAAGAATTTCAAGATGTGTAAGTCAGATTTGAGCTAAAGCTGAGAATTTATTTTTAAAGTATTCATATGAAAAGATGAGCAGGAGAGAGAATACAGTAAAATGGCAATATTATCTGATTATTCTTTTTTTTTCTTCATAAGCTACATAGTGATGGAGCTCATGGATGCAAATCTCTGCCAAGTGATTCAAATGGAGCTAGACCATGAACGAATGTCCTATCTCCTTTATCAAATGCTGTGTGGTATCAAACATCTTCATTCAGCTGGGATTATTCATAGGGTAAGTGAACTAAACTGTATAATTTGCATTGCACCTGGTTTTATCTTGAGTATTTAAAAGATAAAAGAAGTTAGAAATAGGAGCATGAAGGGTGTGTCATAGCCTTGTCCCATAGGCAGGGAGAGGAAATCATAACACCTTTTTCCAGGGTAATTCTGGAATGAGCCTTTTGAATGTTAAAATGATTTGATAATGATCTGCACAGAGCAAACTGAAGATTTTTGCAGTGAGTTGCATTACCTCCTCTAATTCTGTATAATGTTCTACTTTAATAGTCATGGCAGGAAAGGGTATCTGGAAGCATCTCTGCCTTTATTGTTTTGGTAACCAAACCTGAAATCCCATCTTTTGAAAGAACTGCCCATTTTATTTCTGCTCCTTTACTAGCAGAGTAATGAATAACTATATGAAATGTCCAGGTAAGGAGATGATAATAACGACTTGTAACTGGAACTTGGATAACTGTGTATCACAAATCATTCACTCAGATGGCTAACAGGCAAAACTGACTACAGCTTTTTAAATGGCATGTGGGTTTCAGTCTAGTCAAGAGATTTTGAATTAAAGGTTGCCTGTTCAAGTTGAGCATGTCGTATGTAATGGTATATAGATTAAAGATTGTTTGAGATTATCTGATCATAACTTTCCAAGTATAATCTTGTCAGTTTGGGAAATGGTAAGCTTGTATTTTTATAGTACTACATTTTTCACTGTGGCTTTTTTAAGAGTTTGAGATGTTTTAATTTCTGAAGCAATAGAAAAGATTTAATTAACCTTAGTGACGTGGGGTGGTTTCAGTCCTTACTACACAGTCTTCCTCATGATGTGCACAGGAAAGCAGATCACAAATGGCCATTCTGTGCACTACCACAGGAATTGCCACGTTAGGATGCTTGTCGAGGTCAGTGGTCCACTATATCGTGACTGGGGTGTTGAATGGTCTGCAAGCTGCATTTGCAGTCTGACATTCCTGTTCAGTGTGCCATCTTTTCCCCAGAGAAACAGGGACAACTATTTGAATAGAAGTACAGCTTGAGTGGGCAAATGCTGCTTTCTTTTGCTCAGCTAGTTCTCGTACTCATCAGCTGCTTCATTCCAGTGAGGAGCTCAGGGAATGAAGGTGAAACCTTCCTTCTTGCATTCAGTTTCCCTGCTCTGTTGGAAGAGATGGGCAAGGGAGAGAGAAGCATTGCCTGCAACTAGGCATTGTACCTGATGCTGTTTAGTCTGCTTGTGGGCATTTGAGATGGTTCACTTGGGCTTTTTGCATTATTCTGGGAATGCTCAGCAAAACAAGGCTGTTTCACTTACTGTTGTGGTACTATATTTGCCTATGACTGAAATTACGCAGCCCGTGGTGTTCTAATGTATGTACCAGTGGGTCTGAAATAATGGTTTGTATGCAGTTTCACATTTCCTCTTCAATACTTGCATATGCACGTTTAATGCTGTGGATTTTCCTAGGTCTCTTTTAGTTTCAGTGTATTGTCTGGACGTGCTAGAGTAGGTAAAGTAAGAATATCTCTCTGTGGATCTTAGCACAAGCTTAAGGGAGTTTCTAAAAGTGTGCTTGCCTCAGGGTGGTTTGTACCCCTCTGAAGTAGGCATTGATCCTGTAGAAGTTGTGGATAAATTTAAACATTTTTACAGTTATAGAAAAGAGGTAACTATTTAGGTAGTTGGGCAAGAGTAAAGACAGCTTTGAGGATAGAATTCCTGCCTCTGTAAATGGGTTGCGTCTTTGAAATGCTTCCTATCATACAGGGATAAACTGTCCTAAAGAGACTAAATACAATTGCTATGTAAATAGCACCATATGTATGCATGAATGCTTTTTAAAGGACATGTGCAGATACTTTTGAAGGACATTTCACTTGCATTGCCTTCCTTGTAGATTTTCAGCTGACAGCTTCTTAGACTTCGTTAGAAAATTGAGTATATTCAGGCACAGCATTACCTGCTGTGTGCATTGTGCCTTTTTACTTCAAGGTGCAAAGTGCCAAAGTTTTGTTTCTCTGTGGAGGACGCTGAACAAAACCTTGGAGTACAAGGAAGGTATCCTGCAAAGGCACACATGTCACGCAGAGTGGATGGCTGCAGTGGTAACTCTGTACCACTCTTCTGGGCTCTCAGCACCAGTCCTTAGTGTCCAAGTCTAATTACTTTTTCGAAACTTCTTAAACATAGCCTGCGATACTGTGGCTGCCCAAGGAGCATTCTGGCTATCAATCTAATGTTCTACTTTAAAGATCTCTAAAGCTTTAAGCTTTTTTTGTTGTTGGTAGTTCTACACCTTTTTTAACTGGGTTCTTCAGCTTCTCACATAGCTGTGGTAATCTCACCACCTCAGTAATTTTTTAAAGCTGGTTGAATGACTGAAATAAAAATCTGTTTATGAGCTTTATAGCACTGGATACTGCTTGCCATAGAAATAAGTGATTTTTCTAATAGCAAGCTAGAGGCATGGAACAAAACAGAGAACAAATAATGAGTTTGTCAACTTCACCTTGAAGTTGTAGGGGCAAACTTAGTTGCCACATCAATGGGTAAAGATTTGACCATAACTTTGCACTGACTTTAACAGATGTTGGCAAATCAACATTACTGTGTTCCAAACATTTTGCAGAGATGCAATTTCCAGCCAATATAGAAGTACACATTGTATAATCTGAGGATGAATGATCAGCATTGCAGAGTTGTGCCTCACTGACTTTGAGGGACACAGAGTGTCTCATTAGTCTCGCATCGGGGCTCTGAAACATTGAATTCTGCCCGAATTTCAGTACTTAACAAAGGGGCCTAATTACGGAAGCCCTTCACAAATCTGTTAGAAAGAGAAAAGCCCACAGAAGCCATGAATTACCCTCCAGAGATGTCCCTGTCTCCTTGTCTGGCTAATGGGGAGACAGCCATGCAAGAATCTGTTTCTTAAGCACTGACATTTTACATTTTCAAGGTTCAGTGAGAGATTTTTTGCTATAGGTTCTGGTTATATTTATCCATTCTAATTAATTTGATCACTCCTGAAGGAGCTTTGAGTTTCTGTTTATTTAGTAGAAGATATATATATATATATATATATATATAAGGGATGCAGGTTTTGCATAGCTGCATGAATTTGAATGTAGTGTAAGTCAATTCATCATTTTGATCCTAGGCTTCATGACAGCTACATATGGTGTTCAGAAATAAGGATGGACAGCATTTGGTAAGCAAAGAGAAGATCTCTTAACATTTTGAGTGTTAATCCTGTAGCTTTGGGAAGGATGAGTGTAGTTAATACTGTGAGCATGCACCTGGCATTCTGCAGTAAACATCCTGAAAATAATAGAAGTGTGCAGAAATAAAGCTGGTAATAACAAGGACTGTAGCAGAATCTGAGACGTGCATATTAAATAGCCAGAAGGCCTTATACAACTTAAATTATTTTGTGGTGTTTGAGAATGTTTTAAGCTGAAGTTGTCTGCAGAGTCCTTGTGTGGAAATGCATGTGTGAATATGTATGCATGCAAGGCTTTTAACTAGTCATTAAAATTCTATTGTTCTGGAACTCTTTTTGTTGTTTCCTCTCTATATTTAATGCAGTTTTCATAGCATTATGAGGAGATTGCTGAAAGCCATCCAAGTACAAATGAAAACCACATAAATCCTGCAGATACCTACCTTTAAGTCTTTAAGAAACAATGACAGATAGGGCTACTTATCAAATGCTTTCCGCTCAAGGGCTGGAGTCCTCTGTCAGATCTCAGGTTTTTCTCTCATTAATCTCAGTAGAGTGTGGGCAGGAGGTTTCTTAGTCTTGTCTGTGTTGTCCTATGTGCTGTGAATGATTTTATGATAGCAAGGTTATTCTGAAGTTACTCTGTAATATTTACTCTGGGACATTCAGGTGTTTGTAAGATCCTGCTGAGGTGATGACAGAGAAAGCCTGTGTAGTGTTTGTATAAATAAATGTTGCAAAGCCAGTATTGTCAATAGGGTTCAAGTGTAGAGAATAGTTACCATGTTGCTAACCAAAACTATCTGAAGCTATGTCAACATTTTCCGCTCCACTTTAATGATTGTGGTAGTTTTTGGCAGTTTTTCAATGGTGCCTTTTTGGGTTTGGTTGCCAAACTTAGTATAAAACCAAGTCTTAAATTGGAAAGTAAAACCATGTGGGCATGGAGATTTCTTTTCTGTTCAGAGAAATATATTGGTTCAAAAGAGGTAATGTAACCTCAACTAGCAAATAAACCTTTTACATTCATTATAATTCTAATAATTCTTGTATCAAGATGATTATTGAATTAAGTGATTGTCATGTTACTTGTGTTCTGCATTGTAGTGATAATTATTGTTCCAGTGAGCAGTTTCTAGACCTTTCCTCAGAGCTAACACTTCTTACTAACCTCAATTTATTTCAGACATTGCTAACATATCTTGTAATGCTGGTTGTATTTTCCTTCTTTAATTGCTATGTAAATATACAAGCACAATAAAGGAATTAATTCTGTAATCTGCTGAATGCACATAAATTGATGCAAGGGGAAAAGAGCTGCAGTTAGAGGAATAACCTAGTTGTGTGCATGGGATTTAATGTTAGCAGTGTTATCTTTTAAAAATGTGAACCACAGACTACTTTGTGCTTGTCTTAGCAGTCATATATGATGTTTCTTTTTAAAGGATTTAAAGCCCAGTAATATAGTAGTAAAGTCAGACTGCACTTTGAAGATTCTTGACTTTGGACTGGCCAGAACTGCAGGAACTAGTTTTATGATGACGCCTTATGTAGTGACTCGTTACTACAGAGCACCAGAGGTCATCCTAGGGATGGGATACAAAGAAAACGGTCAGCAAATATAGTCTTTCTTTGGCATAGCTTTATTTTTTTTTGTTTGGCACACCACATTTTACATGTTAATGTTTTTTTCAAGCTGTAGAAATTTTATAAATTAGTCTTGTGACCAAAATGCAGATTCTGGATACACCAATTTGTTTATTCAACTCAACCCATTAGAAAAAGTTTGCATTTAATAGGAGCGGAAATCGAGGGCCTTGTTTGTTTAAAAAATTAAATAACTTCCTTGGTACATTACATGACAGGAAGAACTGGAAATATATTTTCTTAAAATGTGGTATGTACTTTGTATCTGACTTTTGTATGTATCTGACTTTATTCATGGTGAAGATGTAAATTGTGATTTATCAGTAGATAGGTGTACTAAATGGGATGCTAAATAACTGTATTGGGTATGGCCTTTCAGGAAGTAGGGAGCATAAAGTCTACTGAGGAACCAGCAAGCTAAGATTACTTACTGTGGCATTGCTTTTCATTAAAACCAGCCTCCTTTAGGCTTTTTGCATTAAAAAAGTGCATTAAACATTAAAAGTGCATTAAGTTCTTAATGCTGCTGAATGTGAAAAACGAGGTTCACATATTTTTTATAGAATTTCAAAGTTTAATAAAAAGACAATTAAGAGATAGAATTAAAGTCAGGTATACAGATACGGCCGGGTGTCTCTGCATTCAGCCAAGAGAGCACACCTACTAACAAAGGATCGTCCCTTAAAAACAGAACCCTACTACATATCCATAAATTCTCATACATATTCATACATTCTTCTTAGGATTTTTGGTGTTCTTCTGTTTAGTTTTCTCTTGCCCCCTTCCCACTAGATCGATCTTTTTGGCGCCATCGAGATTTACATTCCCTGATAACAGAAATGCAATAAATTCCTCCCCCAAAACTCTGGTTACGGCAGTCTTCATCTGGATAAGATAGTTTCCGAATGCAGGGGGTCTCTAGCTATCTTTTTTGGTCTTTGGGTAATACAAACAAAAATAGTTTTGTTTTAATACTATGCCATAGCTTAACATATATGTATATACCACTATTTCTAAGTTTCATCAATAACGGAAATAAAGGAAACTATATAAATACAGCTAAATTTTCTAATCTTATACATATAACATTCATTATAATATTTGTGAAAAGCCAGTAATATGATATGTATCTATAACACTGAAGAAAAACTCAGTAACATACTTGAGACAAGCAGACAGAGAGTACTGTTGTGATGCATCATAGATTCTTTGAGATCCATGACAAATTGCAAGGGAATTTTACTTTGCATACACATCCTCCTCACCATACTCACTCTGTTACCAGTCTGCCTCTCAGTATCTTCTACAGAAAAATAATAAAAGATCTGTCATCTGAGGGAAACACAAGTTTCCCTATCATCAAGTACATTGCACCTTCAAGGAAACAGCCAGTGGTACCCATTAGGAAAACAAAGTGACGTCTCATTCCTGACACTCTATTGCAGCGCCCTGATTCTGCTGCCATTTCACGCTGTGTGTCCCCGTGCTCAGGCAGCTCCCTGGTTCCACTTGTCAGCACCTCAGTGTGTGTTTGAAACTCTTCTGGTCAGGTCTCCAGGGAGGCCCTGAGCTGTCTCCTGGGGATGTGAGGTGTGGCTCCTCACCTCCTGACACAACTGGGGCTTGCTCTGCCTTTCAGCATTCCGGTCTGCAAACTTGCCTGGCAACTGCATACCATTGCAGCAAGGGACTTTCAGGTGTGTGTGAATAGTGCTAGTGGTGAAACAAGCCAGATCAAAGGAATGAAAGTGGATCTTTACTGCAGGACTGTGATTTTTATTTGTTTGGACTGTTAGTGTGCATGAGAGGATGTCGTATACTTCTTCAAATGTCCTCTGTGGTTGACTGTTTTTCTGTAATTTAGGAGTCACAGGCTGAGTAGAGCAAGTTAGTTATTTTTTTCAATTGCCAAAATTTTCTAGATTTGCAAATTTAAGTTTGTCTTTTTTTTGCCCCAAGACTTTATGTTGGCTATTTAAGGGACATTAAAGAAAAGTACCTAAAGCTGTAGTAGTGAGTCAGGCAGCTGTCTTACAGAAGGAATTGATAAAATGAAAGTCACAAGTTTTCTGACTCAGCTTGCCCATTTTAAATTTTTCTCTTAAATAGTAAGTAATTTTGGGTTGAAAAAGTATGGAACATTCTTTCCCCTACTGGAGTTAGACTGTATTCTAGAGTATCCTGCCAAACTTGTGACAATCCTGTTCCTTATGGAAGCGTGAGTTGTGTTGTGCATCATAAACAATAATAATTTACTTTCATTTGAAAAGCTAAGTCTTCCCAAAGCCAATTACGTGGCCATTGAAATGAGAGTGGCACTTCTGGAGGATGTAAATGTATGGAGTGAGTCCAAAGCCAATTACATTCTCATACATACAGTTCTCATTAGAAAGCAGTTTACATGAGCTGTTAAGTCTTCTCAGCCAAGGATTTTGTGAAGCTGCCATGACAGGGAGATGGGTATCAAAGATGCACTTAGAGTAAGAACCATGGGCTGTCCAGGAGCCTCACCTGTTAGTACTGATGCATATTATAGCCCATCACACCCATAGTTAAATTAACTGTGAACTTTTTTAATGCAGAATTAAATATTGAAAATTGGCAGTTAACTAATGGTTACAGGGTTCTCTGGCAGTTTCCTGCAGTTCGTGCCCTGCTGAACTTGTGGGAGGATTGCAATGTGTATTTTGATGACTGAGTTAATGTACTGCAGAGCAACATTTTTTTGGTGCTATACTACACAGATGGAGAATCTTCAATTGTTTTAAAGCTAGCAAGGAACCCAAACAAATACAGAATTAACTTTTATGTAGGGTTTGTTACCAAAGGATGTTTGAGGATGTCACATTAAGAAACCAACTAAAGGACATCAGAACTGTGCTCCTTAACAGATTTATGCACTGCTATGTCCATGATTATCAACAAGGAAACACTGAAAAGCAAGGAAAGTCCTAAGCACTCTGATACAACTACTTTTACATTTCCTACTAGGTAGATTTGGTTTAAACTTCATTTTCACATGGTATTTTTTCTCCTAGAATTATAAACTTCAGTAAGTTCTCTGCATGGGCTTAAGAATAAAATTGACTCCTTATGACAGCAATAGATTTTTTTAAAGTATTTTTCAAATCTGTAATGAGATTTTAGTCTTCTGTGAAAGTGTTCACAGTGGCATTAGTTCAGCTTGCTACAAAAGTGAGACATCTGTAATTAGACAGGTTTTTTGATTTAATGAAAGCAGCAAATCAAAGCACCACAAAACATCTCAAGTGTGATTTTGTAGAGATCAACCAGTAGAATGCTTTATCATGTTATACACAAGCTAATTACAAGAGATTTGGGTATATTTTTGTTTGTGATTAAGGTTGTTTAGCAGATAAGTCAACATTCAGCATTTTTTTAAAAAGTCAAATGCGAAACTTGGTTTTCTTTCTCTAAGCCAAAGAATATGTACTTGAGTATTTGAAAAAAAGTTTTTAAAGAAAAAAGAGCACTAAAGTAAGGTGTTGACAGTATTTTTTTAAATGAGCAAGGCCCTTAATTTTGACCTATTAATATGCACAACTATGAACTCCTGTCATATTATCTAGATACTATTTTAGAGGAACTTAAAGGAGAAGGAATATTGAAAGATAAGAAGCAATATTGTTTGCTTGACATTGTTGAGCTCCTTCAGAATATTTACATATAATTTTTACTATACAGTTGTTGTCACTTAAATTCCCCCTCTTGTTTGCTTAATTGAAATTCCAGTGTCATATTTGGCATAAAAATATTTATAATAATAAAATTTAATTGTTGTGACTTCAAGAAAACTTTTGCATAAGGAATTAACAATACCTCTGAAAGTAACTGCAAAAGAAATTGGCTTACCTGTACAAAGTAAACTTGTGCATCTTTATGTCTTCTGAGTGATTTATTTTAAGGTAATGTAGAAAATGCATATTTCATTTTTTAAAAACTGCTTTTGGGTTTTTCTTTTGCATAAAATGTTATTACAGCATAACTGGAGAAATATTTAAAAAAAAATTATATGAACTGAAAATCTAGGAGCATACTAACATTGTCATTAACTGATCCTCTAAAATTCTAAGTGATATTTTACTGATTCTGTTTGCTTTTTATTAAAAGCGAGAGAGAGAGATGCATGGTAATCTGACTTCTAGGAAATACTTGATATCAAATTGTAATACCTATGTAATACCTAATTAATTGTCCTAAAAAGTGTGAACTGTTTCAATAGACAATATATTTAGAGGTCAGTTTACTTAGTTACTTTTAGAATTATTCCTATAATTACAATGGAATTACTTTCAAAGAATCAATCTGTCTTTGGTGCTTGAGTCTATTCTCTTGGCAGAGGTACCTTTGAAGCCTCCAGCCTTGGAGAAGCTTTACTCTGTTTGATTTGTGTCTCTCTCTCTCTCTCTCTCTGCTCAAGCTCTTGCTCTAGCACTACAGTAAACAAAAGGATGTTTTTCTGCCTTGTATTTGAGACAGTTAAAAGCTAATCCTTACACATGGTGTATGTTAAACTGTTTTCATTGATTAATACAAAGACTTGCTCTTCTTCCTGTGCTGTCTCTGCAGTTTATAGGATGCAGTCATGTTATGCTTCTTTTAATTTTAAATGACCGTTTGCTTTGCTTTTCCTTCTTTTTGTGCTACAAACATAGTGGATTTATGGTCTGTGGGGTGCATTATGGGCGAAATGGTTTGCCACAAAATCCTCTTTCCAGGAAGGGACTGTATCCTTGTGCTGCTGCAGCAGGTTGAATTAGTTAGGAAGTGATTAACCTTTTTATTGATGTTGTCATGAAGATGCATATTGTACAATTTTTTTTTTTATTAAATGAACATAGATTTTTCTTGTGATACACATAAAAAAAAATCATTTATATTCAGGCTGCACCTAGCAGTAGGACATAGTCTCTGCTGGTCCTGTAGTTAGCATACATTCACCTTCACTCATTTTCATTGCACATGCTTTTTATAGTCACTTCATGTGTATATGTGTGTCTAGATGTTTTTATTTATTTTATTTCAGTAACTATCTTTTATGTTAATATCATTGCATTTTGTTTTCAGTTGACATTTGGTCAGTTGGGTGCATCATGGGAGAAATGATCAAAGGTGGTGTTTTATTTCCTGGTACAGATCGTATCCTTACCCTTGGCCTAGGATATAGTTGTAAAAGGTCAAAAGATACTGCAGTGATACAGTGCCAGATTAAGGTGGTTCTAATTTTTAAAATACTGGCTTTAAGCTGCCTTTTAAAATTGCAGTTTGCAAGTTCATTATATACCACTGGGGCAAACAGTTTCCTTTTTCCTTTTTTCCCCTCCTCTTTTCTTTTTCTAGTATAATAATATAGTCCCTATCCATACTTTTGAATGTTGTCATGCTATAGATAGACTTATTTTTGTTTAGGTGGTGTTTTCTTGGTTCACATGCATTGGGTTTTACTTTGGAGTTCATTTTTATGTAGTAATTTACTAATCTTGTGTAGTACCTGAGCATGTTAGTAGTTACTCTTCGCATTTTATAGAAAATATTTGCCAAAATTCCTAACCATCTTCATTAGTTACACTCTGGAGATTTATTTTTTGTATGCAGAAATGATCATGCAAGCAGCTTTCAGAAATACCTGGCATTTCTGTCTTTCTATTCCATGAATGGCTTGGTGTCTATATGGGTCGTCCTGTGAACTATATTTCAGATGAAGAGTATGCTCCAAACAAACAGAGCTGAAACCTCTAGATCATTGCTAAAATTAGTGAAAGTAATTGGATTTTGATATCCTATCTGTTTTACTATTACTTACAGAGCGTTTTTTAGATGCCATCAGAAATGTTTCCGGCTTTTACTGTTTAAAAATTGATATAGTACCATTTAGGGGTGAAAGTGGGGTGGAGATTTTTGAGTCATGGTAAGGAAATGCAGAGCATCCTTACTTTCACACAGCTCTGTTATTACATGAGCTGCACCATGCTTTGCTTTATGCATCTGGTTTGCTGGCATGGCTTTTCAATTTAGACTCAGTGCTGTACAATGTAAATAGTTCCTTTTGTCAAGGCCTGTACTAAAGCTCAGCAGAACTTCAGAATCCTTATATAGAAATCTGCTGCTAAGTTTGGAGAAAATAAGAGAGGGTCTGCTTCAACCCACTGTAGATTTAGGTAGCCTGGTATCTGGTGTTTGACGGCAGCCAAGAAGAGAGAGATGGAGAGTGAATTAGTGTCTATAAAATTCTATCTGAGTTCTCCCCCAGTACTGGACCATCTGCAACTAGCAATTCCTGAGTCAAACTTTTTTTGTTTTGGTAAAATGTATTAAATTCTTCTGCCCTGAAGTAGTCAGTCTCCCCTTTACAGTGTGTAAACTCAGTTAAGATGTTCTTTACGCATCCTTGAAGCTCTAACTTCATTCAAATCCCTGTCAATATTGTCACTGAGCTGTGTGGGCCAAGGCTTGGTCCTTTGTGTGCCCACTGGTGCTCAGTGTTGCATGTGCTTGGTGAGAGGTTGTCCAGGGCTGGGCTGAGCTACCAAGAGAAGAATGAAGGACAAAGCACCCATTTGGGGTCATTCTCAGGAGCACCTTGGTGATGTGTAGTAGCACACATCACCTTGACTGCTGTGAGTGTGTTTTCAGATCAGGGTTTTCCAGAACCTAGACAAGGATTTAAGTTAAATTTGTTATATTTAAATATTTTGTGAGTCTTCTAATATTCTGTTTCTCAGAATTATATCCTTTTCTAGCCAGAATGATTTTGAGTGAAATACATGTTGCCTTGACTACACTATCATAGTCTTGCTTTGTTTCACCATTTAAGAAAGTAGTCGTAAGTCATGATGATGAACTTGATACTTTATTATAATTTCCTGTGTTTTCTCTGTTGGTTATTTCATGTGGTTTTAACATAACTTTCTAGCTGAAAACCAGACACAGTGTTTTTCTTAGCTGCATAACCTTAGATATTGATCAATGGAATAAAGTTATAGAGCAGCTAGGAACACCATGCCCCGAATTTATGAAGAAATTACAGCCTACAGTCCGAACTTACGTGGAGAACAGACCTAAATATGCTGGATATAGTTTTGAAAAACTCTTTCCAGATGTCCTTTTCCCAGCTGACTCTGAACACAATAAACTTAAAGGTATGGTCTGTCTTCTGTGTGTTGTACGTTTTAAAAGTTTTAAAACTGTGGTATATTGAACAGAAATGTAGCTTGGTTTTATTCACCATAAAATTATCCTGCTAAGGTTCTAAATATTTATATCATGAGACGGGATGAACATGCTGACATGTGCTTGCCTTCACTTTCATATCTTCATGAGACAGATCCTATTCTTGGAGCTGTTATAAAGACAAGTAAATATCTATATTCTTCCTAATGACAGATGCCAACACAGTTTAGAGAAAAGGGGGAGGAGGTTGGAATAGAAGTTGTGTAGGCAGAGCAGATCCTTGTTCTCTAGGGATGAGAATAAGGGATTTATGTTCATAATACATAGATACCCTGTAGTTACTTCAGTGACTTACTGGTTCTAAAGGCCACCTAGTCAGTGGAGTCACTCAGGATTTTTTCTGTGACTAAAAGCTTGTGACAGAAAGGGGGCGGTAGGTGCTTGCCTACTGCTATTCGAGACAAGGCTGCACTGCCACCTGAGCTGTTTCACATAAGGATGTCACACCAAGGGACACTGCATGCTGAAAATGGATAATGAAACATGTTTGACCCCTTTTCCACCTGTGCCATTCTCTTCAGATTTTTTTTCCAAAAAATTGACCACTCTCCTAAACCTCAAATTATGTGAGGGCTGCATAGACATCTGATTAGAACTTGATTGCTCTGACCCTTCTCTTTAAAAGTTTGAAACATTGTGTTATGTGTTCTATATATGGCAGTAATCTGAACAAAAAAATTTATTTTTGCAGCAAGTCAAGCAAGAGATTTGCTATCAAAAATGCTGGTTATAGATGCTTCTAAAAGAATCTCTGTGGATGAAGCCCTCCAGCACCCATACATCAATGTTTGGTATGATCCATCAGAAGCAGAAGCTGTAAGTTCTTGTTTTAGGTCTCTGCTTAGGAAGCTACTGTATAAAGCCACCTTACTGTGATGCTTTGTACAGCTGCTTGACAGAAGATCGTTGCACATTTCATTAGAAGCTCAACTGAGCCATAATTGTTTTTATTGATGTTAATAGATGTGCTTATTAGAAGTAGCATCAGGAATGGGCTGAGGTACCTGTCTCCATGTTTGTGTATCTCTGTGTCGGTGCATAATTGTGTATCATCTCTTGAACATGTAGTCATGCATCTGAAATATTTTATATAGGGTTCTAATGTATTGAGCTTTGGTTGTTTCAGTGTGATTTGATTGCCCTTGCTGGGGTTCTGAGGTAGAAGTAGGTATTTGCTTCCCAAGGAAGGAAAATACTTTCATTAGCTGTAGGAATTGATACTATTCTTCAACCAGAAATAAGTGTTTCAGCAAAATCTGGATACAAGATCTTGAGCTTTCAATTATTAAAACAAATGAACAGAGGGATTAATATATTTTTTTTCCTTTAAAATTTAGTTTCAGGATAATTTCAGCTTATGAGAAAAGTGTTTTTTTTTTAAAGAAGTTTGGTGATGGCCACTAAGAATAGAAAAAGCTACTTGATGTAAAGGGAGCAATTATAATTCTGCTGCTCTATAATAGCTAGATAGAAAATTTAGTAATTAACGGTAAGTAGCTAAAAAGAACTGCTTGTGCTGGAGACTGCTGCATTTAGGAGCTCTTCTACCAGACTGATCAGTTTATCTGTTAATTATTACTGTAATGTAAGCAAATTTATCAGAATAACTTCAAAGACTGTGGCAGCATCTAAAAAATAGGCTAAGTCCAAGTATGAATGGATATATAATAATGTAAATGTTACTTTTAAATCAGGTTAATGTTCTGAATGGTTAATTTAATTTTTAATTTATACTGGTTTGGTATCCCTTTTGATTGCTCTATGATGAGTTTCGTTTTTCAGCCTCCACCAAAGATACCAGATAAACAGTTAGATGAGAGGGAGCACACGATAGAAGAGTGGAAAGGTAAGAAAAGCATTTAAAGTATAATAAGGCTTTTGGGAGTGTGCTAGGCCCCAGTGAATATTGTTATTAAAGTTCTTCAGAGCATCCTAATAGTATTTACTTCATATGCTTGGATGTCAGGGGAACAGACCAGTGCTTCACAGCCTCTCAGTTGTTGGGACACAAACTTCTGCAAGGGAGATGAACCTTTGAAGTGAACTAAAGACCTGCTCATCTCAGTCACCTTTTGCAATCCACAGGACAGCATTTGTAGGGAGGGTAACTCTTCTGGACAAACTGCTACAATTGAAAAAGATGCAGGACCTTGAGCAGTGTAGTAATGCTGAATTAGAAGGACAAGTCTGACTGTTCCTAGCTCTTCCTTTGAGGGACTGCTGCTTGAGTTTCCCTTACCAAAGAATCCATTGATGAAAACTGAGTGGACCTTAAGGCTCAGCTTAGTCTTAGGTCTCCAAGCAGCCTGAATAAAAGAACCTTAGAGCAATGCCAGTGTGTTCTCAAGAGTGCTAGGCCACTGTAGCTCCAACAGAAAAGAATGTACATTTTTTTATCACTTGCCAGTTGTTGTGTAGCCTACAACCTATTGTTGAAAACTGATTCTGAGTGGTAATAAACCTATTAAATTTAAATGAATATTTTAATGGGATATGTATTATTGACCTAGTCTTCTGATTGCAAATTCATTTTTTGCCTTCCCTTCTCTGCATTTTCAGAGTTGATATACAAGGAAGTCATGGACCTGGAGGAGAGAACCAAGAATGGGGTTATACGTGGCCAACCAGCCCCTTTAGGTTGGTTACAATAAAAGCACAGTACAAGGCTTCACTGAGTTGTAGGTCAGGGGGAGTAAAGCTGATCAAGACATCCAAAAGTAACCTAACTCAAAAATATGGCTCTTAAATGACCTAACCTCTTCAACTGAAATATTGTATTTTTGAGTGGAATATACAGGGCTGACAGCTTTTTATGGATCTGTTCGATCCCCCTATCTTTGTCCCTGTGTAATTGATTCTTCATTCATTTCAGTTCTTGACACACCATCTGTTAAGCCCCACATTAAAGACTTGTGGGTTTTATTTATTTTGACAATGGATTGAGACACATCTCTTCAAACTTGCCAAAACAGGGAAAAGTAACAGCCATTAGGAAGAGACAGACTAATGCAAGTACTGAACTGTGCAACTGTATCTGCAACTGATTTGCTGTTTTGTTTCTCATAGCACAGGTGCAGCAATGATCAATGGCTCTCAACACCCATCTTCATCATCATCTGTCAATGATGTGTCTTCAATGTCAACAGATCCAACATTGGCCTCTGATACAGACAGCAGTCTAGAAACCTCAGCTGGACCTCTGGGTTGCTGTAGATGACTACTTGGTCTTTTGGGGGGTGGGAGGGGGGTCCTTTTAGTCATTAATAGGGCACTTTTAAAATTTGGTGGTATTTTTGAGTGTTTTTTCAAAAATAATCATGGAATTCATCATAAAGTGCTGTAATTTCAAACTGTACGTTGTGTTATAAGCAGCCACTTTCTTGCTGTAATTAACTGTAAAATATTAAACCTGGTAATTTTTATTGTGGTTTTAAAATCTGCATATTTGCTTTACTATTATGCTGCTGATCTTTTTTTACTGAATTTGTAAGATTTGTTTTATCAAAGCACATATTAATGTTGTGGTCATTACCATATGATGAATTATTTAAGATTTTATAGGTTTTCAATTTTTTAATTAGAATTTATTCTAGATGTTTTGTTCATGATATCCTTCAAAGTTTTATGCTTGGTCATACATCTTTGTCCAGGTGGAGGGGGAGAGAATTCAGTGCAGCCAGCTGTAGTTTCAGGCTTACTACTGTGGTGCTGGGTAGTGAACAAAATCCTCTTTTTATTTTGGCCATTTGCCTATAATACTTCAGCAAAACCAACAATTAGTGAGACTTTTTTCAGAGAAACAGAAAAAATCCTTTGCAGAGTTTCATCGTCTGAATGGGTTTATGAACTTAAGAAAGCAAAGCATATCTTCAAAGCTGCAGAAATATCCAGCCTAGCAGAGTAATGTGATGTTTTCTGCAGAGTTGTGGCATGCCAAATCTTGTGATCACCATAAAACATGAGGATACTTCATGAATAATACATTGCAATGCCAATAAACTGTTTACTTCTAGCTTGTAGCCTGGTTTTGTACACACAAAATGAAGTGTATCCAGGATGTTTAGACTGACAAGAGGGAAAATGAATATGCTGTAGCTATACTTTCATGTGAGACGTGATTATTGGGAGTTCTGGTTCTTACTAGTTTTGTCTACTAAGGCAAGTGCTTTTTGAGTGCTTTTTGGGTCAAAGAGGGAATGACATGAATGCAATAGGGGCAAAACTTTGGCTACTCTTTCTCCACCAAAAGTAACTGCTAAAAACCATGAAGTGGTAGGAGAACCTCAGGATTTCTGTAGCTAATGCATTAATTGAGCAATATATGCCATCCAAAGGAGGGATAAATAGTGCTGTATAAATTAATATTTCTCTCTTTCATTTCACCATGAGATCAGTGTAGCAGAAATCTTAGCAGTGGTTCATTTAAAGTCATAAATATTCAGTAGTTTTCATCAACAAAGCTCCAGGTTTCAATACACTTTTTAAACAAAAGATATATTGAGATATATAAAACAGTTACTAAATAGTCATGTAAGATGGTGCTGCTCCTTACAGAAGTATTTTAACTGTTTACATTTTATATTTACAGAATGATTTATGTATAACTGACTTAAGTTTATGTATGAGTTAAACAATCATTCAGAATTTATTTCTTTGGAAAATGCAGATTTTTAGTGAAGCTAGGCTGTATAATTGATTGCCTTGTGTAGATGCATATTTTGTGTAGTGAATTAGAATGTGAAGAGGAATTTGAATTAGTAAAGCTCACACAAATGGGCATAAAAGATACAGAAGTCTTGCCAGGCGCTGAGCATAAGCAACTAATGTAACTGCCTACAGAGGTCATCCAGGAGTTACTGGTGGTCTTCAGTGTGGTTCCTTCTGCTTGTTGGGTTAAATAAGCATCATTTTGAAGTTTTAACTGAAAGAGGAAAATTTGTCTTTGCAGTAAGTTTCAGAAGAACAGAAGTGATAGTAATGTCAATATGTAATATGTCTTTTTTAAAAAAATGCAGGGTTGCAAGGAATGGTAATGTCTCAAAGATAACTAAATTGATAAACTGCACAGTTGTTTTTGTGGCCTGGCTAGACTGCTGGTAAGTGCTGTATGCGTGTAATTTTGCTTTCCTCACTTTGTATCTAATATTTCAATATTGCCTTCCTAAGCCACATTTGTTAAGGCAATTATTTTTGCAGGATCCTGCCAAATTGTATATTACCTCAGAATAGGCAGGACAAGTTTGGATTCATCTAGCACTGGAATGTAGAAAATGTTGAACAGAGACCAACAGAACAGTCTATTTTGTAGTTTTTTTATCAAAGTTTAAGCTGTGAATTAAGCCAAAATTTTTGGTCAAACAACAGAACTCCATTGTGTTATAGGGTCAAGTGATAGTGTGGTCAGCACAGTGTAATGAAGTTAAGACTGACAAAAGTAACTTCTGATGCCTCTCAGTGCTGTTAAAAACAAATTGGTAAATATAGTTCCTATTTAAATTTATTTTAGACTCCACTGGATTGCAGTGATGATTGAAATATTTTGAAACTTAGAAATATTTTTTGCTATCACTTTCCAGTGTCCTAAATACAGAGTAACTGAACTGAGCTCATAAGCGCTAAGAGAAATTGAGCTTTTCTTCTTTCAAGGCAAGGTTAGTGAATGTGTGGAACTGCAGCCTGTTGCAGTGTGAGCAAGCTGTGCTTAAAGGGATTGCTTCAGTAGTGTCAGAGCTTTGCCTGTGGAAACCAAGAGTTCACTTTTGGCACCATCTTCACAGGAGTGTTGCTTTTTCTCTTTTTTTCAGTTGCTTGCATTTTAGGCAAATTAAAGTGATGGCAAATTTCAAAGACAAAATCATATTCAGTAATCAAATTATCACAACAGCATCCTAGTCTTCCCTTTTTATTTGTTGAAATATAATTTTTTTTCATGTAGGTGTACACTGCCACAGATAGCAAACAAATGGTTAACTGGAATTCAGCTGTCCTTGTCTATTGGTAGATTATATGCCACCTAATATGCTGTACAATATTAAAGAATTCTTAAGTTTTATTTTAGACTTTGATTTGGAATCTTCTCAAGACAACAGGCTTCACTGAAGTGCATGCAACTTTCTAAGGCCATTCCAATCCACTGAGAATTGATATGGATTGAATTATCATGAGCTGTCTGATCCTCACCTCAGGTGAGGTTCAAAGTTGAGCAGTAATAACAAGATTGATTTCTGCCTTCTCTGGGCAGAGCAGTGGCATCATGTAGCAAGGGTAAAGCAGCTGTTTCCTTTTGTAGAAGTAGGTTGTTCAAGAATTTGAAATAGAGATGGGGGGGTGGAATTAGTAACCTTAGGGTGTACTGGGATGCTGTGCTGGGAAATCTTTTATTGGTGCAAGACAGTGGGTCAGAGCTGATGTGTTTGTGTGTGTGAGCAGCTGTTCTGCCCAAGCACAGCTCCCTGCTGGAACATGCTCAGCCCTGGGTCACTCTGCTCAGCTGAGCAGACGTTGCACTCTGCCCTGCCCAAGCCTGGGCTTTTAGCTTTGAAGAACTTGTACTGTGTGAGATGCAGCAGCACCTGTGGTGTGGTGGGGGTGTCCTGTGCTGTGCCTGGGGTTGGTGGGGCCAGCACTGAGCACCTGGGCCGGGGCTCTGTGGAGATGGATGGACGGACAGATTGATTCAGCTCAGCAGTGCATGAAGAAAAAATGTCAAAAAACTCCTACAGGAGGATGGTCCTCCTCGGCCAGTAATCCAAAGTGTAGGACAGCAAATGTTTCTTGATAAAGTTCATGGGCAAAAGGGTGGGAGAAGGTTCAGCTTGTACTTGGTCTTACTCTTTCAAGTTGCTAAAGGGAGGGAATTACAGTTTCTAGATCTATTTGCTGTTGGCAGCAGCTTGTCCATGCTGTTACATTTTATTTTCCTGTCATTTTCCTGTCAGTGATTTGGTGCAGTTGAAGAAGAGCCTGTCTGTATTTTTCAGTAGGATTAGAAAGAGATTTTTATTGAAGCAGTGTGATAAGACTGTACTGCCTATCCAAATTTTCAATTAATTTAATTTATTCTTAGTTAAGGGCACTGGATAAAAGTGGTATTTTAAGTGGTCTCTCTCACTCCCTTCTCTTTGTATGTCTACATTAGAGAAATGTGTTATGAATCAGATCACATTGTGTTTCTCTTCTGCAGTTCAAAATTTAAGCTAGGTTTTCTTGAACTACCTCACACAAACTTTCTACGTTTCTTAAGTAAGCAAAGCTAACCCTTGCTATTGGAACTACACTGAATGTGAATAGAAAATACACCTCCATTAGAAAAACAAACATATTGGCCAATGTTGAGACAATATCAGTATGTTTCTTATCTATTTCACATAAGACGTTCATGTGTAATATAGAGCTTGTGTACAGTAATGTACATCTAGATTATTGTGTTAGCTGTAAATTGGTGATTTTATTATTGTAGTCTGGTTTTGTAGGGTAAAAATAGCTTACTAGTAATGTCAGCTCATCCTTTACATTTTACAAAAGGAATAATTCTTGGTAAGCTTTGCATACAGATGAATTACTTTTGTAGGCCCAATATCTAGTCTATTTTTGAGAGTTCTTTAACTTTTATTACTAAAGTTGAGAAAAAAAATCCCACCCCAATTATTGTTATCATTCCTTCTGCCCTTTTTGAAGTATATCCTTAATTTTATTATGTCCCAAGAAATATGAAGGGGAAGATACACCATTAAAAATACTGGGGAAAACTAATTTTTTTTCTTCCCCACATTTGATACCTTTTCCTGCTTTTCCTTTATTCCCTCCAAATAAGCTGTTGGTGGGCATTACTGAGAACATTGTGGGGTTTTTTAACTCATTCATGCCATAGGTCATTACATGTGCACCACTGGAATGTATACATTGTTATCTAGTATGTCAGTTGGTTATAATGATATTTTAAATAAAAAAGAAAAAAAAAAGTTTGACCACCATGCATTTAGTGTTTCTTCATTGCCAGGCTGTGATGGATTTCGTATGAATTGTGTAATAGGGCTGCATTTGAAATCTTATTAGTGAGACTCCTTCCTGAGAATTCTTCTGTTTTCTAATGGTAGTGTCCTGTCTTGTGTGTGAGCTCACTTGTGGGCAAAGTGACGTTTTTTTTCCGTTTCTCCATTCCCATGGACTTTGGATGTGCCACAGACTGTTAACAGCCACAGGTTCAGGGTCTTTGCTTCAAGTGGGAATCCATTCTTGCTTCCTTGCTGCCAGCTCCAGCTGGAACTACATTCCAGGAATTCCTGGAACTACAGTTGCTGAGAGCCTGTGCTGCTGAAAGGTAAGCCATGGGCTGCCTACTGTATGGGAGAGTCTCAACACTGCATATTGGAGAAGCCTGAAGGATCTGACTTCTGGAGAGCTGACTTGGATGCCTGGACCACTCACTGCACTGGCACTTCTCCCACAGGTAAGTCCCAACATAATGTATTTGATTGCCTTCACTTCCAGCAGGATTCCAGTGCTTCCTTAATGACTGGAGCTGCCCGTGAGCTGTGTTGGTGGTGCCTTTGTGTCCAGTTTCAAGGGAAAGCAACTGTGACCACCGTGTAGCCAGCTTTTTTTATCTGGGCCAGCAGTTTATGGGATGCTCTTCTAGGAGTGGTGGCACTCAGAAATGCTCCTCTTAATTTGCATATGTCAGTATAAAGTGCAGCCAGTTTCCAGTGCTATGTTATTACAGAGCAAGGCCAGAGAAAGTCATAGCTCTGCCCAGAGTTTGTCTGGTGGCTCGGGCTGAAACACGCCATAATGCTGCTGGCTTCAGTAGAACTTGCTTGTGAACATAGATAAGTCATTAAGCTATCCCTGTTCATTTCTGGTTTTGTGTTAGAACTGCCATGGCCTACCAAAGTTTTCTTTGTTATTCTGAAGTGTTGCAGTTTTGCTTTTTTTTAAAGCATATGCTTGTGTTGTTTTTCTTTCTTCACTGAAAAGTTCTTACTGTTTTTTTTTTTTTCCCGTATAATACAGGAAGAGATATTCCAGGCTGGGAAGATGGCACAGATGAAACTGTGGTAAAAATTTATCTATTCCAGGAACCTTCTGTCACATTTAATTAATAATAACCAAACCTGTATTGTGTAAACACTTGCTAAGAAAGCAGACGTTTAAATGAGGGACTGTAATGAGTGGGATGTCTGCAAAATAAGGAGTGGTCTCCAGTGCTTGCTGTGGGGAAATGTATTGGTGGGGAAGAGTATGGAAACAGGAATTAAAGGCAGGAAAGGGTGTATCATCTTCCTCATAAGGGCATAGTCTTCTTTGAAGCTTTGTACAAGTGGATCTCATTTCTTGCATAATTGCCCATATCAGGAATCTAGTGTTATGGTCCTGTTGCTGCACTTGAAGTTAAACTGAATCCACTGTGGTGCATTTTAGTGTGAACTGCATTGTTTGCAGCTTCTTGCCAGGTTTATATACTGCAGTGGCTCATCTTCAAAAGCAGCTAAAATTTATTCCTCATGAACAAGACCCATAGATGTTGCTGGAGCACAAGAGCCAGTCTGGAACTGGTTTGTTTCACGCCTCATTTTAAGTGGATGGGGTTTCTTTGTATATCAAAAAGAATTAATTTTATCTTGGATACCAGATCATGTAGTGCTATAGAGCTCATGATCCTATCCTGGATCTGCAAGTTTGGGATAGGTGGGTTTGTTAGCTGTTACCTAAGGTTAAATACTTAGGAGAGTTAAGCTTGTCTCTGGTGTATTTGATGTCTTGTCTTCCAGTCAGCAGGGCTCAGTTCTTGAGTTTGTAGTGTGAACTAAAGGGAGCAGTCTGCACTCAATACATACAGGAGATAATGCAATATAAATGGTGTAAGGGAGGTGTGGGCTGGCAGGGTGGATACAGAAAGGCTTCCGTGTTTTGGGTAGAAATAAAATAAGGGATTAAAATACCCTGCTTGCTACTAGTACTTGGATTGAATGTTGCTGTTTATCAGTCCTGGTCTTCTACTTACGACCTGGTTCAGACAACCCTCCAAGTTAAGGTTTATTTTGTGATGACTGATCTGGTACCTCCAGCTACCTGCCAGGCTGTGCTTTTCCAGCTCAGTCACTGTTACTGCTTCTCTCTCACATTATGCATCTGATGCTGCTGTTTTAAATGGCCATCTTATTCCTTAAAGGGTCACATATGACCATTGGTAATGAATCCAAGGCAGAGGTGGAAAAAGCAGATGGGGATGATGCTCATACCTGCAGGTAGCAGGCAACTGCTGCTGAGCATGCAGGTACCTGCCTTATGCCAGGGGCAGTAAAGAATCCAGGGCAGCTGGAGAGCCTGGGGAGTAGGAAAAAGGTTTTGAAATAACTGAATGAACCTTTCCACATGGCTTACTGTACCACCTTGCTTGCTTCCTTCCTTATCCAGGAAAGATTAGGTCAAAATTTTGCTTTTTGTTTGCTTTAAACGGTTTAAAATTTTTACATTTCTATAGGAAGGAGAAGTGTTACAGTGCAGTAGAAACAAGTTAACACCCAGATGTTTTAAATATTGAAATAGCTGGATGTCTGTATGATGATGAGGAGAACGTATATCTTTCAGTATTGACTATTTCCTGGTATGTAAAAAACCCATTCTAAGGTTATTTCCAGACAGTGAGTCATAGTCTTCTCTAGAGTAAGAAATGAGATTCAGGGCGTTTTTCAAAATACTTAAAATAAAGCAGTCTTCTTTGTTACAGTCTGTACTTTCCCATTAGCCAGTTCAGGTTGTTGTGGCACTTCTTTTATCCTTAGAGACTCCCAAACTACCTCAGGATGTCAAAGATAGAGTGCCAAGACAGAGTGAACAGTGCTGGGCTCACATGTGGAATTCAAACTGAATCTGGTGAAACCATTTTCTGTGTGCAGGCTCTGCATGGCTCAGTGTGTTACAAATGCTATGCAGAACTTCTTTAAATCACTTGGAATGGAAGTCAGCCCTGTCAGCAAATAACCGGAACTTACAGCTTCATTCTAATGATTTTTCCTTAGCAGAAGGAACTTGGGATGATGGGTTGTTTGCAGTATTCTTCCTGTCCCCTCATCTCCCTGTAAGAACTAACAACAAAAATATCAGCTGGTATCAAGAGAAATGTTACAAGGCAGGTAAGTGTACATTGTCCAGGAAAGGTTAAGGATAGATCCCCACCCTCCCCCCGTTACCACCGACATCCCCCACCCCAATTGCACTAATTCCTCTTACCATAAGTTTTGCTATTAAAATTTGGATGTGTTTTGATGATATGAATCTTGCATCTTCTACCTTAATACATCTATTGACTCAGATTTTTTTTTTCTTGCAGCTAATACTGCTCTATTTTTGGCTCAGAAAACCCTCAGATACCTAGGGCAAAATGTGCATATTTAAAGTTCCACAGAGTTTGTGTAATCAATATGATTATTAATCAAGTTTAATTTAAAGCTGCATTTTTGTGAAACACTGAAACCATTTGGTGGGTAAGGGACAATTTTAGTGAATTTTCAAAATTTTGATATCCTCAGCATGTTTGCAGACCTTGTTTTCATAATATCTTCATAAAATAATACCACTCTGAATGAGAAATTTGAACAAACTTTATGGAGGGAGTGGGGCAAAAACCACCTCATTAAATCTGTCTGTCAAACCTCCCAGCTGTGGTGACAGACTGGAACTGCCGCCTTCCCAAGCACAAGTGTGGGAATCCCTCAGCTCATGCTCAGCTTGGTTATTGGTTCTGGCCATGCACCCACCCTGCAGGACCTTCCACTGTTCTTGAGCCAGCAAAAGGATGGTGCAGTTGACTCCAAAGATGGCAGCAGGGCACTCTGGAGAAGAGTATCTTAAGTTCTGTGGATACAGAGGGGACCCACTCTTTCTTGGCAATCTGACACTAAATTTTCAAGCTTTATAGTCCACAGTCTTTCCCAACTGGCCCAAATACTATAGCACATGAAAAGACAACGGGGCAAGTGTCACTGAGAGCACAATCACTATAGCATTACTCATGATACATGAGTATACCAGAACAAAATACGCATTTTCACTCATTTTGCCAGGAACAGGATTTTCTATACTTGTTCTACTTGGGGACTTTAGCACTTTGACTCCCAACAGTTAAACATCCTAATGTTGAAAAAAATTCTTCCATTTCCTTCTGCAGGAGGTAATTTCTCTTCTCGGCATCTTCCCGAGCGCGTTCAGAATTCCTCAGCTTTATCTCCAGCATTGTGTATTTCTTTCGTTCTTGGTCCAGTTCTTCTTCTAACCTAACCACTTGGTTCCTCAGGTCTGCACTTGTTTCTTCAATTCTTAAAACCAACAGAGAGAGGGAAAAAAAAAAAAAGGCTTTATAAAGTGGCTGGATAAATACAGCTGATAACTATAAAAACTCTAGAGGAACAACTTAAATTTAACATATTCAAAGACTTAAATTTTAAAGGAGATAACTAAATGGCATTTCAATACTGCTGTATTTAAGGGCAGAGGATTCCTTGAAAGCTAGAGCTTCCTTTATTTGCATCTCGAGAAAAATGCTCAGATCTTACAAAACAATGCATACTTATCAGTACCAGACTGCCTGGCTAAGGAGATGTATTAACTCCTCACTTAGGCACAGTTCAAGTAGATCATTCCAAAATAATCTTTTAATCTCTGTTTTCACCCTGATACTGTGTTTCCCTATATGGCCATCCAGTACAGAGGAACCTCCTTAGGGATCAGATAGGAATGAGGTTGCAGTCCTTCCTCACCATCCATTTGATGGTATTTTCTGTAAAGTTTATCATTGACATTGGGGTGGGATACAGGATTTCATGAAGCCAAATTTTCACATGAGGAAGAATCAGAAGAACAGTTCTTAAATGTATCTGTGCACAAAGCGCTGAAGCAAAATTCAGAGATTTTCACTCAGGAGGTCCAAGAACAAGGTTCATGGTTTTGTGGTTTCAAAGAAGCACAGAAGGCACAGCACTTGCTGTTCTCCCCCTTTGTTTCCCAATCACAAGACCAAAGTAGTGGTGTTAAGACTGAGGAAGGAATATTTTCAGATAGAAATTACTGATTACTAGAATGTAAATTTAAAAATTAGGCTTTTACAATGAAAAATTCCCTTCCTCTAAATAAAATAAATACAACCCTAACAATTTCCAATACAAAATCACCCCCACCTCTCCTTGATCAGTCCAATACTCAATTTGGAAGCTGGTGTGTAGCATCCCAGTGGAACTGTGAAGGGGTTTAGTCAGGGTAACTGATTATCAAGAAGGTCACGCTGCTGCCTCCATAAAAAAGCAAGAATGGAAAAAAAAGGGGTGTTGGGCAGTCCCAGAAGGGTCTGAATTCTGCTTTATGACCAAGAGGCAGTGCAATGCTTCACCTTAAACTTTTCCTTTCTGTTCCTTTACATACAGGTAAAGATGGTAGTTTGATTATAGCCACAGTTTTCACAATGAATCAAAATCACAGGTGCACTGACCTCCACCAAATCCAGCAAAAAGCATCCTGTGGATGAAGGCAGACCTTTATCCCCAGCCAGCTGTCAGCTGGAATATGACACTTCTGAAGCTGGGATGCTTCCCCACACACACACATTACAGCTCTGAGCTGCCAATTACATTTTCTACCACTGAGTTTAGGGGTCAACTACAGCAGCCTGCACTGAATTACACAGGGTCACGGTACTTACAGCATTTCTACGTTCATTAACAGTCCTCTCCAAATACTTACACTTTCTTAAGAGAGTCCCATGTGGTAAACATGAACTACTGAAACTCAACAGAGAATGTCAGATAATTATATTTACCTTGAGGGAGAAATGCTCTGGAACAGAGTGGTTACAGGAAGGCTGTAAAACTTGCCTCCCTCTGACTAAGAGAGAGAAAATGGGCAGTTGATGAGAAATAACAGCTTTTCTATCAGCAAGTGTTCCTTACCTCTGCCCCAGGCAGGTACTCACTCTGCTTTCCCTTCACTTATGTACATGCCAACAAAACAGCTCATATTCTTTCATTAAAACATGTCCTGCTAGATACACACAGTTCTGCAAACCACACAAGCACATGTGCATTTTTGGGGGACTAAATTATCGTCAATAAATCAAAGCTGGTGCAGCAGCTTATATCTTTTGTGCTAAGCAGCCTCCCTTTGCTAGTTAGCTCCTGTCTTTTCGTAGTAGCAGACTTCCATGCAGTCTATAAAGGAACATACTTTTGCACCCATAAATTGCTGCAGATGTAGTAAAAACATTGCAAAATTTTTGAGAGCTGAAAAACTTGGCTTGAAATTCTTAGACTTGACAGCACAGTCCTTCAGGCTGTAATCCTGAACAGCTGGAGTCATCCTGTTTAATACAAAAAGGCAGCAATTGCATCTTGCCTGGTTTTTTGAAACTTTAGTTCATTAGGCATTTTCCTCTCAGCTACTTTGCCCTGTGAGACCTGGCCAATTTAGAGTCCTCCCCTCGAGCCACAGTGCTCTCTGTTCCATCCAGCTGCAGGGGAAAGGCAGGTATGGGAGCTGAAGCAGCCAGCAGCTGGAATGAAGAACAGGTCTTCCTGGATGCCCCTGATGTCAGCAGCTTAAAGCTCCATTGGAACAGGTTTACTGATAAGAGGTGGAAAACCATGTCTTCCCCCAGGCAGCAGGCAAGAATGTGCAGCTACACATTTCCAGGTTTTGCAGCCTGGTATTTCTGTTTATTAACCTGTATCCCTGCAACAAGGCTTGCCAGGACAGCTCTGCACAATTAAATGTAAGGCACATACCCTCACCTCCCTCACATTTTGCATCAGTAGGGCAGCTAGAAAAACAAACCATATAAGCCATGAACCTCCACCCTCATTCACAGACCCTTCACAACATCCCATGCTAGCAACTGCAGGTGCTTCATAAGCTCTTACACCTGTACACAACAAGGTGGGGCTTTTCTCCCACTCGGGGATGTTAGGTGGGAGCTGAAACTGCTGCACAGCCTGATTCTCCTTCCAGCTCCACACACCAAGGCAGTGCAGTGCAAGAGGCAGAAATGCAGCACAGGCTGGCAAGCCACCACCAGAGGAAATCATAAAGCAGAAAGATAGCAAGAGGAATTCCTACCTTAACAACTGGCCCATGAGAAGAATGACAGTTCAGATACATTTTTGAGAAATTACCTTAAGAAAAAAGTGCCAAAAAACGCAGCCTAAAGCTGTCCTATACAATCCCATCAGTCTTATGTGCTTTTGGTACCATGTTTGGGAGACTGGCAGCATTTTCATACCTCAATTTCCAATCTGAGTTTTAATAACTGAAGGAGTATAACAGTAACACCTTAACACAAAAAAACCCCAAACCCCAAGAACTCAACTATTTCTAAGAAATGGGACTACTGCCTTTCAATGCAGAGTACTGGTGCTGCAAAGTAGCTTGTACTATAATATGGTGTGCAATTTTGCACATGGCTATATATTAAAATATATCTAATTCCTTTAAGCATCAATATTTCATGTGCCTATTTCCCTGAATGCTTTCCTAAAAATCTTATCACATACACTCATAAAACCTAATATACTCACACAAATTAATGACTCCCTTGTTATTAATATTCTCTACTTCCTACAGCCCCAGCCCTACACACAGCTCTCCTGAAAACTGAAAGGATTTTTTCTGAGCTCGGATGGAAAGTACAGCACCAGCAGTTATGCAAAGAAACACCAGCTGGCACATGGCACAGTTCACACTGCTCCCCCAAGCTAGGCTACTCCATCAGCCAAGGACCACTCTCTACATCAGAAACCAAAAGTGAGGTTTCAAGAAGTTCAGCACAAAAGGGCTGCTGAAAATACTATAGCTAAGATGCAGTCCCAATACCATCACCCCCCCAAAAAAAAAAATGTGGAAAACAGTCAAGAGCAGTTTCCTCAAGAATGCTGCTGTTGGGAAAAGAACAAGAAGCCCTCTTTTTCAGACTGGTCTGGTACAAGTATCAGCACCTGCTCAGATCATCCTTGTTGAGGCCTGACCATCTTGGGTCCCAATTCCTCCCTACAAGATGTTTGCTTTGCTATTTCTCTGAGAACACTAAGAAATAGTTTTGGCATTACCTGTGCAGTTCTCATTTACAGTGAAAACACAGAATATGAAGTATTTGATTTCCCTGTGTCATAGAAATCCCCCTTTGTTTTCTTTTTTGTTGCTTTCTTAAATCAGAGAAAGAAAAGTTGGATTCAGAGAGTAGCAAGGAAAAAGTAGAACCAAATCTGCTGTCACCCAACCCCAAATTTCAGGGCTGAGAACCTGATACCCTTGGTAGCCCACACCCATGTTCTGACAGGGAGAATGTTGACAGACAACTTCCTTGTGCCCCCTGCAGATGACATTACCTTTTGATACTAGTCTCATACTCAGTCCTCTGTTTGCTCAGTTCTGTCTTTAGCTCCACCACCAAGCTCTGTAAGGCCCTGGAGCATTGGACAGAGTCTCGGGAAGCTGCAGCTGGGTCACTCTGTTCACTGCTGCTGCTGCTGCAGGCTTCAAACCTGTCCGTGCTGTTCTCCAGATCTGCTGTCTTGACCTCGCTCTGAGACAGCGAGCCCTGAGTTACCCACTCGGTTTTTAGGGAGCTTAAAGCAGAAGAGTCACTGGCCCGGCAGGCTGGGCAGCTGCTCACCGAGTCCATCACGGAGATCTCACAGGATGATGTAGACCAGGTGGTGCTGGCCATGCTGTGTGTGCTGAGGGACAGGCTGGATGAAGGGACATTGTCATAAGTAGAGAGTCTCTGGGAGGAACACGAGTCTTTCACTCGTTCCCCAGAAGCTGTCCGGCGGTGGCCTCGGAGAGAGTACAGGCCGTTCATCAACCAGTTCCCACTGGAGGAGAGGTTGGGGATATCTAAGGATGAGCTGCCCAGCTTTGGACTCACAGAGCGTGCTCCCTGCTGGCGGAAGGAATATTTCCACGGAGGCAGTGTCTGCACTCTTTTACTGGGGCTCGTGGCAGGCTGAGTCGATTTGCCACTGTGCTCTGGAGGAGTGATTTTCACTGCAGGTCCCGGAGTGGCCTCTAGAGCCACAGCATTGCCAGATGGCAAATCAGCGGGGCTGGCAGCGCTGTTCTGTGACCTGCTGTCCTCCCCGTCCTCCTCGGAGATCCACTCGACAGTGCTGCGCTGGCGCACGGGTCTGATTTCCAGCTGGCTCCCTGGCACATCCCCCTGAGGAACAGCAAAGATCCGCCCCTGTTCACTTATCAGCACTGTCATCAGGTGCTGAACCAGCGAGGTGCCTGTGGATGGAAAACAAAGGCAAGCAGGTGAGGAGACATGGAAGACCTCTGCGACTCACCCCAGCCTGTTTGCATGACTGGGTTGCACCCAGTTTTTTGGTCTGAACAGGCCCAGAGCTACTGCTTACTGAGAAATCACAAATTTCAGCTCAGGCCTTCTGCTACACTCAGTGTATAGAGAAACTTGCAGGAAGCATGACATCTGCATTATATTATATATATTATTATATATATATATTATATCTGCACTCACAGAGGGTGTACAGGAAGTGCAGAAAGTGCTCACAATTATTTAAATCCTCAGAAATGTGCTGGTACCGTTCTCCAGGAGTGGAGTAAACCATTATGAACTAACAGAGAACACCACTTACCAAACCTAATACAAAGCACTTCCTACAACAGAGGAAAACCTTTAGAAGGGTGAATAAGCAATTCTATTTTTAAGTGTTGCCTGAAATAGAGAATAAGGCAAACATACTCAGGGTTCAAGGCAAGAGCCTGATTTTATTGATGAGTTTTTGACCTAATAGCAAAATGTACTGAGCTCACCTACCACTTCTATTTTATATCTGTGAATGCAGGAAGAGAACTAAATGTCTTGAAAATAAGGGCATTCCTAACAATTCCTAACAAAGCTGTCAAACTTTGGATACTTCCATTTGAAACACATGGTTTAAATTTTAAGAGAGACACAATTAGAGTGCTTTTTGTTAAGATCTCATTATCAGTTTATTTAGGAGATCCAAATTACCCTGAAGCTTAAAAAAAAAAAGTTGAGTCCACTTCTCTGTTACTTTTATCTAACCAACCTCAACTAAATTCTCTACTAAAATAAAACATTGCCAATCCTGTTATGAGTATAATGATTAAGTCTAAAAATCCAGCCCACATATCCTAATTTTTCTACCAATTTTCCAATTGAAAACTGAAACTGAAAAATTCCAGTTTTTTCAGTTCAAATCTGTGGCAATACAGAATTCCTGGTCAGATCACTGTAGTGTTTTCATAGAGACCCCAGCACCTGCACGTGTGCACCTACACACAGTACAGGCACCTCTGCCCTCGGATGAGCTGCAGAATTAAATGCCTGAGGTGATGTGAACCCAAATTTGTCCCTTGTGCCAGCTGAGCAGAGAGCACGCTGCTGGCCAAGGCTGCGAGAGCCGTGCCAGCGCTGGCCCGGTGGCCACTAGGGGAAGTCCCAGCATCGCACACAGGCTGATTTCAGCTGTCCCCTCCTCCAACACTGAATAACAAGCACTGCTGCCGCACTCCCTTCTTCTCCTCACGATTTTTGTACCTTCTGCACCTCCAGGGGAAGGTATCAAATTCACCCTTAAAACTATGACCCACATCTCTGTGGTAGGCTTTAAGTCCCTGAACTACTATAATACGTCATGTCATGCTCTGAAGTTGTCCTGTTGCCTTGCAGTGAGTTGCCATCCTGGGGGACACATCTGCACATCACCTGTGAAGAGCTAAAGGCATTTCTGCTGCTAAGGCATGACAATACTGGCCTTCTGTGAAGGATTTGCATCACAGAAAATACCACATCTGCTGTCCCCTACAGCTAGGGAGCAGAATCAGAGCCAAGTTCAGGTATCCTGGGCACAACATCTCCATCTGCGCCTAATTAATTCATCAACCCTTTTTGTAGACTTGCCAAAATCCTACAAAACTTATGCAAAAATCTTGCTAAAACTTGCACCACAGTAGTGTTTCAATGCAACCTGGGAGAGGAGCTGTATCCTAGCCCTAATGTCAGCCTGCTTGACTCATATGAAAGCAAGTAATTTTAAAGCTTCAGATTTTTTTACATCCAAAATTAAGTGATTATCAACTCCTTTTTTTTTTTAAGTTTTGTGTGAAGTTTTGATCCATACAGTCTTCTTAGAAGACAACACTTCTAAGACACTTCTAGTTATAGCTTCTGTGGCACAGCCAGAACTCCAGTCCTCATGGTCCGGATGTTGTCTACAGGGAGCTGTATAACCACTGAAATGCACCAATATTAAATGATTACAGTTTGGTACTTAAGCACAGTCCTTCTGAAGAAACAGTGGAGCTTTCATTTTAGCAGTAGGTTCAAAAAGAGTTTCAGGGGCACATGGTGGAGAGGAGAGACTCTCCCAGTCCAGTGGTGAGAGGGATAAGATGCCAGCTGGAATACCCCTCACAGGCCCTGATGAAAGGGATGGCTTGACTTGTTCTGACTGTGCAGATAACTGATACAGCTACCAAGGAATGTATGGCTTTCACTTACAGCTCCAAACTACAGCTGCTGTGCCATCCCACCAGAACAGCACCTACCTTCCATCATGGTCACCGGATCCTCCATTTTGGGCCGCAGTATGTTTGGTCCAAATACTGTAGCCAGGTTCTGGACACTCATCTTGTTAATGCTGGAGTGAGCCTGAACTTCGTCAAGGAACCTTGAAAAGCCCCCCCAGAAGAATCAAAGGAGGAGGGAATTCATAAGTAAGTCACTTCTCTGACTATAAGCATTCAGTTTTGTTCTGTTTTCATACAACCCTGACACCTGAAATGATTTGAGGAACTGCAGTAGCTTAGGTATTCAGTATAACCCCAGATCCCTCCTAGTATATGAACCAGAGAAGACAGGATGTTTTCTGCCAGAAGTACCCACCTAGCAGGGACCCAGCCATCTACTGGGTCTTAAAGGACAGAGTTTTACATTTTTATAGGAATTCTCAAATTACATGGATCGACTTTGGTGAATTTTCACTTACAGATATAACAGAAGCAATAAGTCATCTCCTTGTCTGAGAACTAGAAGCCTGTGGAAAGAGCTTTGTGGCTTGGCTTTACTTTAACAAAATACATGTCACATGGAAGTAGCTTTAAAAATCATCTCCTTCCAGTCCCCAGATAAAGAGGCAGCCCAAGAACTGGGAAAATTAGCAGAGATGAAAGGAGACAAGGCTGTGGGGTCCCTGGTAATCAAAGAGGAAGCCACTACTGACCCCACTTCCAAACCAGAGCAAATGCCAGACTGGCTATTCTGACTGCATCTGCTACTCAACTTGTCTCATAAATCTTACAGGTGTGCAGTATCTGGAATAAGTGTCTATCTTTAATGATCTATAGGTGCTTCTGAAATAAAACAATATAATGTATTAGTATCACTCATACCTACTGCCAAGGCTGCAGGTGGCAGCAATTTGCTTGGCTGCTCCTCTTGGATAAACCAAGAGCTTCCTTCAGGCAGGCTGCATTCACCTCCACATTTTTTAAAGAAGTTGTAACTTACACTTAAGTGGTTTTTGAATATTCATACTTTCAGACTATACTATTTGCATATAGGATATCTTCACAAAACTTAGAGACTTTTCCAAGTGTTAATTAATTTCACTTACTTGCATATGTATTTGAGGAGGTTGTAGTTAGCTTGGGGCAAATTCTTCACCTGTTTAACCAGTTCCTGGGTACCCTGAGGGACAGGAAAAACAAGAAGCAGAGTTATTAATGTAAATGCTGTAAAGCAGACTTGACTTTCCTTTAGGACTACAAAGTCCTCTTTCCACAGCCAAATGCTGAACAACAGATGATAACACAAAGAGGTTTTGCTTTAGAAAAGGTGTCATCCAGTGTGTTGTGTCTTACCAAAAATGCAATGTCCAGAACTCTGTTCTCAGTGGAAATCCTCCTGTAAACTTTAAGGGTTGCTATAGAAGCCTTCATTTAGTGAGACTTGCCAGCATTTAAAGCCTGCCCACTGGCATCAGTATCAGTGTACCAGCAGATGTACCTTTGCCTGTTTGAAACTTGGGGACACTGAGTGTGATGCCCTAAGTTTTAACTTCCTTATTTTCCAGATTCTGTACTGCATTAGTATATAACTCTGAACTTCATATAAAGTGTTAGCAAGTTCTCTTCACAGGTTAGCCAAAACAATCCTTTTCCAGCCTGAGAACCAAGGGCTCCGCTGCAGTTTCAGACCCAAAAAGTATAAACAACAGTGAATTGAGGAGAGCAATCTGGGAAGATGGGATTTATAACCTGAAGCTATAAATGGACAATTAAGCCAAATATGGAGATGGACCAAAACTTATAAAGGTGTGAAAAAGTGTGATTCATCATCCATCTTGGGTGGAGCCTCGGCTGGGCTCTTGTACTGCCCAAGGTGTATCCTTTGAAGGTTAATAAATTCCTACTTTATTCCTTTAACACTGACTAGCCTCTGCTCTAGGTAGCAGGATGCCTCTCTCAAGGCATCAAGTGCAGTATAAACACATTTCAGTAGTGATCAGTTGAGCAGAGGAAAGTTTTTTCTTAAAAAAGAGCTAAATGAAATGGGCCCAATTCAGGTACCTCCTTTTTAATGATGCACTTCCATTTGCAGTCATTCTGACCTGGGACATACTTCCTCACAAAATTTCTGTCATTATATTAAAATGTAAGATGACACATCAGCTGAAGGAATGACTTAAACCCCTGAAGCTACTTAAATCATCTAATGAAAACCTCTGACTCAGGAGGCTATTGTCCTGCCACAATCCTAAGTATCATCTTCTTGTTCCTGTCAATGCTGCTGTTGCCCTGGAGATTTGCTTATTTTTGGAGACAACTAAACCTTTTGTGGAAAAACAGATACCAAAGCACATTTAAGGAGGAGTGGTAGCTGCTAACTGATGTTGCAAAAATTCCAGAAGCAAATGGTTCCCAAAAAAAGTGCAGCTGAACATTAATTTAAAACTCTCCTTGAATTTTTAAGGAAGGGAATTCTGTTGGCCAAACTCTTGCAATGTATTCCTGATTTCTCTGGTCCAGACAAGTCAGAAAGATCCATAAGTGCCCATTCCTGCCTTCATCCTTATTACTTTAAATATACAGGTACTTTTTTATTCTCTAGATCCCAGCACAAAAAAAAGTTCTCTAATAAAAACCTGAAACTTAAAATTCTTAAAAGCAGTAACCTCTTTATAATTCCTTAGCTTAAACACTACGCTGGTTTAATGGTGACAGCAATGGAGACACCACTTGAAGTCCAGTCTCTTCTGAAAATCTCAATCCTCTTTTTTAAACTTCTAAATTTTTTTCCATCAAGGATATCTGTTACTGATGTGAAGTTTAAGGTCAGTTGTTCAGGTCAAACAACTTCCAAGTGACAAGTTTAAACCAGAACTATGTGACCTAACAGACCTAATTCCCTCTTGAATTTTGCTCTGTAACCCAATTTATTTCAAATAGGGAAATCAGGATGGTACTTGGCACTGTATTTCAAGTGTTCTGAATTAAAATGCCATTGGCTCCACTGGATGTAAGAGAAAACTTTGGAACAGAAACTTAGGCAGCTGTGAACAGCAGGAAACGACCTGGAGGTAAAAGATGCTACCTGAAAGAAAAAAGTGTTCTAAAAATTTATCATCCATGCTTTGTTTCAAGGAATCTCAGGTACAGTATTACACAGAGAGTATCTTTATATTCAAAGTACAAACACCTGACAGGTAAAAAAAACAAACTCTCTCCTACTGCAGCATTTTATCAACTCTCCCAGATTTGTCATCACCAAGGCCAGAGGCTTAGCCTAGGAGCACCACAGTGACAGCACGGAGGAAAACACAAGCTTGAAACCTCTATAGTAACCAACAGCACTGATCATTGCCAATGGCTGCCTGCAAGTAATAGAAGCACTGTACTGTTATTTATCATGGGATTTTGCAGAAATAACTCTTACCTCCTTGAAAATGCTGCTTTCCAATGAACAATCCCAAACCCAAGGATTTTGCAATGTGTGTAACAGATCAGCACCAATTCAGATCTTCTAGTTTGGCTGGAAAACTAGCAACACTTCAGATGTTCATAAAAAATTCAGATGCCTCTTTGAAAAACACTTGAAGCCTTGTGTGCAATCCACTGAACTGCTGTGTGCATCTCTAGAGTACAGGTAGCAGTGAAGGCTAAAATACCACCATGTCAAGGCAGCTCAAATGAGTTTTTAGGCTTTTGAAGATTTTTTGCTCTAAATTTTCAAACCCTCCACCCAATCAGTTGGGATCAGAATCAAAATTTTTTTAATGCTGCAGTCCTGCTGAAATACCTGGAGACCTCTGCACCATCCAAGGTCTCTGTTACGATCCTGTTTGCATTCAAACACAAGAGATCAGCTGGGTGCAGAATAAAAAGCAATTTGAATAAAAATTGCTTGAATTGAGTAAAAACTTGGGGCAGTACTGGAGCTAGGCCAGATTAATGATCACCACAATAATTCCTATCCATAGTCACAGTACAACAGCATGAGGTGCCAACAATTTTATCCAAAAGGCTATTTTGCTGTAAGCAATTCTGGATTTTTGGGTGTGAGGTGAGGGTGGCTGTACAAAATGAAAACTATATTAAGATATTAAGAGTCCAAAAGTCTCATTCAAAACTTTCAAGTGAAAAATTAAAAGAAAACAGTACTTCAAATTAAACCAGTACGATTACATTTTGTTTCAAAATACTTTTACAAAATAAAATGTTTGATTTTTAAATTCCCTGCTTACCATTACATGTTAAAAATCATGGTTTCAATGAAACCATGTTTCTGAGCAGGGGGATTTTCCATGTGGGAGGCGAGTCAGGCCCCACAGGCTAGGTATGACTTTATGCTGCATTCTGCTCCTCGTGCTACTGTGCACGTACAACCTCTCCACCCTGGTGTGTGCATTCCACCTTTCTTTCTGAAAAGGTAAACAGCCCACGTTAAGGTTCCAGGTTTCCCTGACAAAACCAAAATTGCTTATGTTTACAACAGCACCTTAACAAAACAACTTTGTGCTATGAGCAGTGCTGTGTTTTGTAAGTGTTCATTTTGGCTACCTAGTGAACCCCATTGCCTTTCTAATCTGAAGAGAATTCTGCTCTACAAGTCATTTGAGTCTGACCTTGTTCACACAAGATGTTGCTTCCCAAACTGCTGCAGCCTGTGCAGACAAAATCAGACAAACAATGTAGTTAATAAGCTGAGCAGTGATGTACAATTATGTTTGCCCAATTTGGCAGTGTCTCTACTCTTGTGCAATAGTGCTTAATGGATCCAAAACTTCCCAGTCTGCACATCTTATGACCAAAATCAAACCAGCTCCACCGCCTTAGAAATGCTGCTGTTTCTTGTGACATAACCACTGTGGAGTCCGTAACATGGCACCCTGCAGAGATTCCTGAGTTCACTAAGGATAAGGCAGAAAATGAACAAGTTTTGGAGGAAGTAGACACACACCTCTCCATACTAAAATACAACACTAGTGCACTGGCACCCTGATGTCCAGAATGCAAGTACATATCCACGTGTGGTAACATGCTGTGTCATGCACAGAAATTTGCTTTCTCACAGTTAACTAGAGGTTATATTATTTGAGTGTTATTTGCCTTTTAACCATAAAAAAACTTATATTGCCACATATGATGCATTTGATGCATGCAAACAAACATCTTCCTGCGGGCATCATAAAGGGTAATTTCCACAGAGCCTTCTGCCACTTGAACTGAAAGTGAACCCCAGACTCGCGGTGAGGAACAGCTTCTACAAATCCTGCCAGAGACAAACACGAGACCACACACAGAAAAGCGACAGAACCGTGGACCACAATTTACAATCCCTCAGGCCTTTGCTTCTTTAGCAAAGACAAGACACAAGTAACAGCCATTCCGGCTTCTTTAAATTTCTGTTCTAGAAGGTGGCACCCACAGATCTGACCAGATCTAACGTGCCTTTGCAATATGCAAAAGGCTAAGGGAACACCACAGTATGGATGAAACAGATCAATCAAATATATTGTAAATTATCCTGTTCCATGACTGCCACAGACTTGGTAGTTTTTGTCAGCCCTTTCCCTTGCCTGGAAACCAAAGAGAAGAACATCATAAAGTTCTGACAAAGTTTTCACAGCATTATTTTCCCCCATTCTAGGATAATACCATAGCCTGCCTTCTCACAGTGCCTTTCCTCAAAGAAAGACAAAGGCCACTGCACTGATCAATGTCTCATCCACCAAAATTTTTGGGAGGGAGAATATACTGTTCTGATATATAAAATGGAAAACACAGACAAAGGGAGTTACTCCATACAGCTTATTAGTGAGTGAACAGCAAAGCTGGGAAAGGAACCCAGATTTCCTCCTACCTTGCATCTCTTGCCAATTATGCTACACAAGAGCTTCGCTCAGAAGAAAGAAGCACCAGGCTACAAGACTGGCTTTTTTTTAAGCAGCAGCCTGTGATAACAGTACTCAATTCACAGCTTCAGGAAAATTCACTGAAAGGTTCCCAGGGACTTCACTGATTTAAATTAAGTTTGAAGAGATGAGAAAAAAACCTGTACTACATTGATTCTTAGGAACATGCTCTGAGGAGGCAGATTAGAAGGATCACTGACCTCTCCCTCATCTTTTGAGAGTAGCTGTCCACAAGAAAGAAAATCTTCATATTTGGCAAAGGGGATGACAGGCTCTGGCAGCTCTCGAAGGTAAAGCTTCAGGAGGGACGCCACAGTGTGAACATCTGTGTTGCTGCAATAGAGAAGAGGGAAGGAAATTTAGAAACCCACACTACCTCAAAGCTTGATACCCTTCATTGGGGGTGCATCAAGGTCCCTCTTAGGGACAGGGACAAAGTAGGCACATGGAAGGAAGCTCTTCTACCAGTCACTGGTAGGGAGGGAGGTCTGTCTGGGAACAAGAGAAATCTCCATTGTGTCAGGATAGAAATGTCCTCAGGTGACACAGACAATGGAAGGGATATGCCCATGATACTGCTTAAGGTAGAGCGACACTGTGGTTCCTCTGCCTTTGTGGACCACGAATGTGAGGAATAGTCCAGGCGAGTTCACAGTGATTACACAGCATTGACAACAGAGCTCTTCCCTACTGTTCCGTGAAACATAACCTCTGAGCCTCTCACTGATCCCTGCTGATACTCTCCCCAGCCAGCACACACATACAGCTGACAGGCTGGGCTCCCACGTGCCCTGGTCAATCATTCAGGAAAAACAGAGGAAGCTGTATTTCCTCCAGGTCCTCTATTGCCCTTTGGTATGGCTGCCAGGCTTGTGGTATTTGGAATTTCCTAGCTCATCTGTTATGAAAGGGTATCAGCTTTTATTTTCTCTCCCAATGCAGGAGCAACTTTTTCCTCTTCCTTCTCCCTTGCTTTAAAGTTGGGGTTGAGGTGTCAGATCCCATGATGAAGACGAACCTTTTCCAGCTACCCAGCTTCTGGTGTATGGTGGTGCCTCTCTCTCATTCCATTTTTCCTGCAGTACAGCACTGTTAATCATTGCAGATGACCTCCTCTGGTCAAGGTTTTGACTGTTGGAAGTCTAAACAGATTCTGTCACCATCTCCTCCCTACCCACCATTGCCCTGACAGTCTTTAAAGAATTCTGAGAAAAATATATCACTGAACATTGGGCAAGAGAGCTTCAAATCCTCTCTTCTCTCCAAAAGCTGAATCTCTTCTACTTAGTATGGCTTTTTTTTGGAACATGTGGTTAAAACAAAACTGGAAAAACTTCAACAGGAAACTCTCAGCAGATACCACTTACTCCTAATCCTGCTAATGCTATTCCTATTAAACAGCTCCATCATATTTGAGATTACCACAGTTTCACACAGTTGTTTTCTTCAGTTGATTATAGTGTTTTACAAATGAGATCAGTATTCTTATTTTTTTCCTTTAGTGTGAAGTTTCAGGCATGGATGGTGGATCTATCACTGAGAAGCAGAGCCCAGAACAGAGCTTCAGGCTCACTGGCTGTAGCAACTGTCTCATCCATGATGCCATATGAAATACAGCCAGACTTTCAGTGGAATGAAAGTGCAGCAGGAACAGACTACTATAGGTGTTTCCAAAACAGTACCACCTGGCCTTTCATAGGAACACTGGAAAAGAAAGCCTTTTAAAAATAAATACTTTAATTGTCAGTCGTCACAAAGGTTTGATCCACCATGGGGCGGGCAGGCTATAAGCACCTGGGATATCACTGTAGTTACAAAAGACATCTAAAAGCACTGACTGCAGCTGGGAAATAAGAAAGGATATTCCTTTCACTGCACCTGATTTGGAAAGAAGCATAAGGATTTCACACTTCTGCTGTCAAGATATTCCAGGCCATACAGAGATAATTTATAGTTACACACAGAGAAAATTATGGTTGCCAGGAAGAAAAGCATTTCATTTAGCCATAGTGGAATTGCCTCTCCCTTACCACTGTCTGTGACTACAAATACGAAAGACCTACTGTATGTACATGTGGGGACATGGTGGAAAAAGCAAAAAGCAATAACTGGGACACCCTCAACTTTCCACTACTCAGGTACTCTAGGCTTGCTTCCTTTGTTTCTGCACTGAACATACTTACTGCATTCCACAGTGACTACCCAAAAGGTAGGCATTCCTTCCTGGAGGTCCCTAGCGCCTCTCTTGAAAGGGAGACTTACCACTGATCTATTTCTGCACCCAAGGTGGTAAGGGACTGGAAGAGGTTGCCTACAGAAGCTATGGATGCCCCTGGAAGTTCCTGGAAGTGTTCAAAGCCAGGCTGAATGGGTTCTGAGAAAGCTGATCCCTTTGATCAGGAAGGAAGGTATCCCTGCCCATGGCAGGGGCCTGGAAAGAGATGAATTTTATGATCCCTTCCAATCCAAACCATTGTACAATTGAATTTTGCTTTAAAAATTCTGGGTGGAGGCTTGGTTTATCTACATAACAATGAAGTTAGGTAAGGCTAAACTAAAACATTAAATTGAAACTTTCATTCCTAATTAATTTCTTCATAGATACTCCTGTTCCAGAGTGTAAGTACTGAATTAAGATAATTCTAATTCTGAACTACCAGACATTCAGTTAAAAATACAAAGGTTTTGTTTAAGAAAAGATTAACTGAGACAATATGATTATTTCAAACTTATTTTTTCATGAAGATATTTCTAAATGTTTGACACTTCCGTTTAGGGAGCAAATAGTGTTTGTGGTTAGGAATCAAAGAAAGGAGGATGGGTGGTCTGGGAAGCTGAGGGAAGGGAAGAATTAGAAGAATGTTCCAAATAAACTCTGAAGATATACTTCCCAAGATGAGACCAAACACACTTTCTGCCCACGCAGGAGACAGTGCAGTGGTAGGCAGGGAAGATGCTGGCAATGTTGAGACTGGCTGCAGGTCCAGAGGCAGAGATCCCTCAAGGTTAATGTGTTGGTAGTACACCAGATGCCGCCAGCATCACCTGGAAAACCAGGGCTAGGTGAGTTCCTGCAAGAAATGGTGCCAGGCTTCCAAGACGAGATCCCAGATCTGATCTCATTTATGGACCTGTGATAGAGATCAGACCAGATCTAAACAATGCCCTTGGATCCAAATATCCCTCAAGTTCAAGGTCTCTGTTAGGGTCAAGCCTTATTTCACAAAGGTCTGTTAAGCTTCGCACAATGCTGACTCACTCCAGGCAGGATGTACATATGACAGAGAGGATGAAATGTTAGTTACAGGGTAAGGACAGCACTTGGCTGGAAGGACCTTGACAGTGTCCACCTTTCTGATCATCCAAATGCCTGAGGGCCAATGTCAGCACAGCTGAGAGCTGCCCCTTGCCTTGCTGCCCTTGGATGGAGCACTCAGAGACAGGGATGACACTCTTCCCATGGGAACAGGTATTAAGCTGAGCATCTAGAAAACAGCTGCTGACACAACGGCCAGGTAAAACATGTCAGATAGGGGTGACTATTCTGAAACCTGGTGACAAAGAGTCAAGATATTGCTCCAGGCAGATCTGATGGGAGAATGCAACACCTGAAACCAGTGCATCACCTAGTTCACCTCTGTAGTACCAATTTCTGTGATGGAATCCCACCAACTGCTCAGTTTTCATTCAATATGTGCTTAAGCTGAAACACTGGATGACCCCCACACATGAGCTCTGTTCCACCCACCACTGAGCTGAATAAAGGCCTCCACACCCACCACCATCTGGGAGAAGGCTCCATCAGCACTTTCAACAGAAAGAATGATGGTGTGGAAAGAACATGTAAGCTAGGATTGCCGCTGCATGGACATTCCTGGCAGATTTTACATGTCACACATACACCAGCCTGAATTTGGTGATATCAACTCACCTGTCAAAAAGGGGTTTCTCTCCACAATCAAAAGAATCCTGCAGATCTTTGACAAGGTTGGCTTGTCCCGGCATCCGAAAGAGCCCCTCCTCTGTAAGACCTCGCTCCCGAATAAAATCCACACACTGTTCCACCAGCAGTGGGGCCAAGCGCTGGCCATATTTCCGCTCGTACTGTACGGTGTCCTCCAAGCGCTGTCCAAAGATCCCTGACAGCAGAGAGCAAGAGAGACATCTGGGTGTCAGCTTAAACTCTTCCTGAGCTGTTGCTTGGGGCACACAAGGAGGGAAGCTTTCACATGGAGGGGGCAGCCTTTGTGAAGGTCCAGTTTCTAACAGACTCTGAAGAATAAAGCTATTTTAAAAAACAAGAATTACATGATGAATTTTTTTTTCCTGCTTACCAGTGCTTCAAACTATCCTCTGCCCCAAGCTGGTTTATATCTGATACACAAGGAAGGCGGGCTTAAGGTTATGTTTATGGTTATTGACAGCTGTGCTGGATTTAGATTAAGTAATTATACTTTCACTGCACCTTCCATCCCAAGAAGACCAAAACAAAGGCTACGTTGACTTTATGGGACACATCTCCTTCCTGAATGCACCCACTGCTTTGGCTGTCACACAGCTGCCCTCCACTGGTGTGCAGCTGGCCAGCCCAACTGGCAGCAATCCCACTGGGAGGGGACTGCTCACACAGCAGAGTACAGCTATCAACATTAAAAGTGGATATTGTGAAAATCTTCCACCATCCTGGGAGACTCTATTTCTTTTCCTTTAATTAAACTTGTTGAATGAATATTAATAAAAATAAAAAAACACAGTAAAATGCATGCAAAATCCATTGCTCTTCCTACTAAAAAGTGTGTGCCGTACTTCCTGCATCTTGAAAATATGAGAAGCACCATATTCTGTAAAACCAGACTGGCCTACATTAATTCTTTACTCAGAACTACTGTAGACATATATCATTAGTTACAAAGCACTATCTGTTTCTTTGGGGAGTCTGGAGTTCCTTGTCAATACCAGCTGCTGAATGCCACTACTGGCATCAGGTGTTTCAGCAGCACAGAAGGAGGCTCAGGCTGTAAGAGCCAGAGATCTTAGTTCAATCCCTACTACTAGAAGACTGCTCCATCTAAAAGGACTGCCACTGAGTTGAATTCTGAAACTCTAGTTCTAGCACCCTACTATGTTTGGTGGAGTAAAGGAGCATAGTATCCAAGTGAATGATATTTTGGCAATAAAAATTCAGTAATCCCAGAATCTACTCCCAGAATTTCAGAATCAACTCTCAGGATTTCAGCTGACATCAGACTAGAACAGGCAGGAAATTCTGTTCAGGGATTTCTCAAAGTTAAGTTCTCTACAGATATCAAGGATCTTTAGATAATTCATTCAGCACTCAGTTAAACCTGCAGGTCTGAAAAATAAAACAGCATGCAATACTGGAGTCAAACTGTTTCACACCCAATGGCCAGAAGCAGTATTTAATCTTGCACATATGTACTTACACCAGGCCAGGGAATCTAGTAATTTCTGAAGGCTCTATTTACCTTCCCCCACTAGTGACCATGTCTTCCTTTTTTTTTTTCCAGGGCTACATTCATGAGACGTTGAAAACTCCTGGTATCAGGAGTTCCCTGACCACTGACCACTGTTCTTCATAGGAGACACCATATCTGCTTTCTATATTCAGTCCAACACTGCTGAATCCTAAGTGAAACAAGCCTCTCATTATTAGTTTCAACTCATCAAACGAAAGCTGCAAGAAGAATCCTGAAGACCAATTTCCTTTCCCTGGCTGTTTGTTATACATCAGAAGACAGAAACTTTCCTTACACCACAGCCTACACAACTGCATTACAGTATCAAAGCCGGAGGGCCATGAGAAGTCTCAAAGGAAATTCCCTCATCCTGGCAGAAGGGCATGCCCTGGAGCATGGGAGTGACTTATCTTTATCATTGTATATGTTTGGTTTATTGTAGAGTAAAGGTTTTACTAGAGCTTATTTCTAATCTCTTTGAATTTTCACTGAGTTGAGTGTCTCTGAAGTCAGTTTCTAGGATAGGGAATCTCTTTCTGCTTTTGCACAGACTACTTTATAATCCCATCATGTAATCCCTGCTGTCATGATGGGGCATATCTCTTTCCTTAAAATGATACATGTTGTCCACTCTTCTAGATGCAAGACATATAAATTCAGGGAGGTCAGGATGTGACACATGTCAAGGCAATAGCTGCCCTCTTTTCTCAAATCCCTACTTGCTGAATCTGTTTCCTAATGCGTCTGTCCAGAGAAAACTCTGGGAAAGAGGTAAAGGCTCTGCACTCCCCAGGCATAAAGCACATATACAATGTTCTTCTGTGAGCTTGTATTCTGATGTTCTACACTTAGATCAAGGCCAAAGGCAGTGTCACACACATAAGCAAGCACACACACAACAACTGCATGCATAATCTCCACTGAAGAGAATCTACTTTTCCCCAGCCATGATTGGTCTGTGCTCAGCAACATCTCCAACACATTTCAGGCAACATCAGTCCTCGTCCTTCACAGACAATTTGGATCACAACAGCAGTAGCTTTCTGTAGGTGCAATCTACCTGTGAGTGACTTCTGGAGACAAGAGGACTACAGTCAAATGGAGACCACCAACACAGAGAATAAGGAATGTGATGCTAAGGTAACAGAGTTAGAAGGGTGATGTCATTTGAGACTCAGATGGAGCAGCAGATGGACCCTTCACAAGCACAGTATCACCATTACTCTGGGTGTCTCCTGCACAGCCAGATGCTGGGGATCCCATCTTTCCTCCTCACACGTTGATGTCAGTAATATTTTTCTCCTTGATGAAAACAACAGTCTTGGGAGGAAATGAAGGCACTGAAATATTCTTATACTGCAATATTCTTCACCTCCCTCCAGACCATTTCAAACAAGTAACAGGAAAAGCCAGGCATGAAACCAAACATGACCAAGGAAGATGATCTGCTTATCACAGGATGAGTGAAAGGAGCTGGCACAAGCATGCGCTGCTTCTTGCGTGACAGTGTCTGCTGAAGGGCTGTGCTAGTGAGATCACACAGTCTGCATAGGTCATTTTTTGGTGGGAAGAAGACTCAAGCTATTGCCAGGGTGAAAGATTTCTCACAGCCCAGCTCTCTCGGCTGCCTTCCACCCTGGTTTTGCTGCCCAAACCAACTTCGAACCAACTCCAGATCTATGCCTTTCTCTCTCCCTTGAACTTGAACCCTAATTTTCCAGGGAACCATCAGAAGGGATAACTAAACATTGCTCAGACAAAATATTTCACCCAAGTGAAGTCCATTGCTAACTGCAACTTTCCCCTTGTTATGTTTTTCAGTTACACTGCAGCTCCATACTTTCTCTCTATCCTACTTTTTTTTTTTTTGCTGAGCCATACACAGGGGCCACCACAGATGCTGCTCAGGAGAAAGACTGCACCCAGGCCAAGTCTTTTGGCAGTAGGAACATTATGGTTGGTGTTAAGAGAGAAAAAGCACAGAGTTGCAGTTAGTAAGACTGGAAAGTTGGCCTTGGAGAAATTGTTCATCTGTACAGTGGCTGCAGAACTTGTCCATGGCTTAGAAAAGAAAAACAGTGTTAAGGTTCATAGAAAGAACAAGCTAAGAGCTACTTATGGAGTGGGGCTGCAAAGGGACTGTCAAAGAGAAATCTGAGATGCTGACAGTTCCAGGCTTGCAGAAATCTTTCATTTGGGCATCTGCTTGATGAAGTTCAGGAGAATTATCACTTGGACCCTCTCAGTCACACTAACAACAGACTTAGCAGATGTGCCTACTTCAGTCTCCCAGCACCACACAGGGCAAACTGAGCAACTGGTGTCTTGTGGCTCTGTATCATTTGTCTCATTTCCGTCAGGTCTCAGAGCTTGTAAAAGTGATGTAGTAAAATGTCCCTGAAACTCCCAGTGTATGACAACATCTCCGGTTTGGACAGAGACTGCCCTGCCTTGCAAGGAGAAGCAATGCGGAGCCAGTCACACACAGCCTCCTGCGCCAGCTCCTCAAGGCACAGGCCTGCTTTTAATCACTGGGCCCTGCAGCTCAGACTGAACTTGGCAGCGCTTCACTCCATTTGATGATCCCGCTGGAAGACATTAAAGTCTTTTTCTTCATTCTAAAGAAGGGGAGACAGTGCCATCCAGTCACACTCCAGACAGAGTTAAGCTGGAAATAAAGCCAAAAGTTTACTAGAAACCTAAGGGTTAACTTTCCTTGTCATACCCTTATCTATAGCTAGGCCCTTTTGTTTGGTTTCAAAGTAGAAAAAAAACTCTAGCATGCCTGGAACCACATCCTTAATCTCAGAAAGATTCAAGAGATACTAAAAAAATGAGCTAGCAGAGCTACAGAATTTCTTTCCTCTACTCCAACAAGCTGCCTCTGTTCTTTAAAGATTTAGGTGACTCTTTGCAGAAAAAGCAAGCCAGGAATGATGTACTGACTAAGACACAGACAGGCTCTCTGTCCTGGCCTGAACAGCTCACCCACCAGCTCCAGGCATACAAAGCCTATACATTCAGCTATGCTGTCCAGACATGCAGTGGGCAGGAAAATATATGCTCTCTGCTACATTTTTCCTCATCAGAGGCTCTTATTTCAACCAAAATAAACTAAAGACAGAGATAAAGTCACTTTTTGAGTAGATTTTCTTCACACGGAGGACTAAGGACTCTGCATGTGCTTAAAGTGTGAAAAGTCCAGGCACACCTACGTCAGCTGTATGTGCAGCTTATTCCACACAAGTTAAAAGATGTGTGGGAAGATAATCAGGCTTACACCTGGATGCTGCTATACAACAGCACATACACCCGCGCACGCATGTGGTGCCTCACAGACAGGCAGCTTATGGATATAAAGATCGTGTACGTGCTCACCTGCACAGGTAAGTGTCTGCTTTTACATTCCCACTTTCATGCTAAAGTTCCCATTTATCTGTCCCTCTCACACATGAAAGCACTGAGAAAAAATCACGGGCAGACATTCAGAAATGCATATGCTTCCACAGCACAAAACACACACAAATCTTTGCTTCCCCTCCCCTGGCCCACCCAAGCACACACTTATGTGAATTACTGCAGCAGCAACAGGAAAAGGAGTTTAATGGTAGAAGCCATATGTACCTAAAAAATGATAGTCCCGAAAAACTAAACAATCCAGCCAACAAAAGAATGCAAGAATAGGGGGAAAAAAGGAAGCAAAAGACAATTAGTAATCAAGAAAAACTAAAATTACTTCCTCAGTCCCACAAATGGGTCTGTGGTACAACTTGGTGTCTTCTGACCCCATTCCCAGAAAGTGCAGTATCCATATACCAGAAGCTGATTGTTCTTGTCCACATGCATCCATTTAAATATTCTGGGTATATGCAAAGAGAAACGCATCTCCCCAGAACTATCTCCACATGCTAGCTTAGTATCCAGTAGTATTTTTGGCCACAGACTGTGTCCTTCCCACTCCTTCCCCCTTTGTAAAGTCAGCTCCTATTTTAGATTCTTAGCCTCTGTCTAAGGCTACACTTAGATACATGCTTTTCCTCTAGCAAAAGAAAACCATAACACATCTAAACTCTGGAAAATCATCTCATACCTCTGGTTCTTGTGCAGCACTCTGCTACATGACAGGCGCTGAGCTTCAAGCAGAAACCAGGCAGTGTCAGACAGCAGGAGCGGCAGAGAAAGAAAGTCCTGACTTCAGGCATCAGACACATTCTGAGTCCCAGCACTGGCAGCTTTCCATTCACCCAGCGCTACAGAGCACAGAGCAGCCGCTCTGCCCTGGGAGATAATCTCGGCAGCACATCTGGTCTTAGCTCCACAACTCGGCATTAATTATGACTTGTGCAGAAAGCATTTGAAATATCCAATGAGATGCAGAGCTCCCCGGCTCGCTCGGCACAGGGAAGGAGAGAGGAGAAAGACAGGCAGGTAGGGTCTTGCCCACCCTCGAAGCAGCCGCCAATGTAAACAGCAGCTAAGTATGGGTCACAAGTTTTAACAAAGGCATCCCCCATCGGCTCTGTAATATATTCATGCTCTAATTGCTTGTCAGATCTATTCTAGATAGCTGGAAAAGCTGAGCAACAGTTGCTGTCTGCATGCCACACTTTGGATCCTTCCTGATACAGGCAATATTCCTGTGCTGCAGGGAAGCTGGTGCCCTGCTCTGGCCTCCCATCTGCTTTCAAAGCACCAGAAACAGAAACCTAGTTTTGGAGGGCAGAATTTCCCCACAGTAGTCTTAGCATGCTCAGAGTACCTCCACAGCTCTGGGATAAGCTGGAAAGTCTAATAAAGCTCAGGGAAAGCTACACTCTTTGACCTGTGCAGTTTTTTTGGTGCTTACTGCCTCTACTTTAGCTCTTTAGAGAGAAGTTGCCTGAATTAATAGCTCAGCTGAATAACTAGTAGAGAGAGGAAGGCACTACAACTCATTACGTGTGAACCAATACCCAGGCACTTTATTTGCAGGAAGACATTCACATACCACCCCCCCAAACTCCTGCTCTCAGGGTAAGAAGTATGTCATTAACAAAAACGCTTACCATGCAATGCCCTGTGCAGTTGCACAGAGGTCAGGCCTCCATCCCATTCACAAAATGCACTCATGTGACTGCAGATCTGCAGCAGTCACCGTGCAAAACCCTTGCACCAGACTTCTGAGTAATTTTATCACTATTAGCTAAGTTTTCTCCCTCTGCAGGAAAAAAAAAAAGAAAAAAAAAAAACCAAACCAAAACAAAACAATAGAAACCCTCCTCCCCCCCCCCATCCACAGCTACTCATCTGCTTTAGCTGTTAAAATGTCTGCGATCACTCTATAGAGCACATTCACGTGAACTTAGTATCCCACCCCTTGCTTACCTACACTGTGACCCAGGTTGAACACACATGTCCAAGAAGATGCTGGTGCAGCAGACAAGCTGTGAGATTCTAGTCAGTGAGACAGTGTTGTCCCACAACAAACTTCTCTATATTCTTTGTTTTGACCAAAAGCTCCTGAGGAAAGAATGCCTCTCACCAAAAGTGAAGACAGTACTGGGATCAAAAGCTGCTTCAGTTCTTGAACATGGTGTGATTCTTACAGCTGTCATGTGCAGGGCCAGAAGCTGGGACATTGATGATCCCTTCCAAATCAAAATATTCTGAGACTGGCAATATAGTAAGGTATGCCTTAGCTGTTTAAGGTATGCCCTAAGTAGCATGATACTGCACAGCTAGACACCACAAGCTCAGTCAACACACTAGACAGTATTTAAAGCATACTAAAGATTATCTAGAAAGTGATGGAAAGGTCCTGAGTATTCTTCACCATTTTACTATCCTCTCTTCCCTTGTGGTGAACACAGCAGGCTGCAGGTTAGGGAGCCTGCCCACAATGCTAACTGGTGAGCAGGACAAATCCTTTTAAATGGCTGAGACACCAGAATCTCTGGCACTACTGGAATAATACCTCAAATTGTGTCACATCTGCTAATAACATTATGGAGTAGAGGACTCAGTGCTTGGGATGGAAGCACAGGAGATAGCAAATGCAGACTTTTATTTTTCCATTCACTTTTCCATTTCTGTTTTCCATCTCTCAAAACACAGGAATAAGGAGGTATCCAATGAAATAGAAAGTCATGCTGTTTGACATGGATATTGTTATACCCAAAGTATAATTAACCTGTGAAATTTGCAGCCTCTCTGCGCCCAAGGACACAGCATGACTCAAAGCACGATCAGACTTCAGCAGAACTTACAATGCTATGAGAAGATGAAGCTGACGCACGCTCTTCTCCAAAGAGCAAACACAGCTCTCTGGTGAGAGAAAAATGCTGGAGCACATGCTCGCTCACATCAGCATCAGAACTAAAGCAGAAAATGGCAGCTGCTTCAGTGTTGCTCCCTGCACAAGGGAGCTCTGCAGCTAGAGGTGTCCTGTGACAGCAACACTGTGCTACACACTCCACATGTAGCAACTGTCTTATATGAAACTCTCAATCCTTTTACAAACATGGTATTGAAATTCATGACTTAGACTATGGAATATGATGAGACTGGAATAAAAATCACTATATAATTTTTCTTCTGTGTTTTGAATTTGCACGTCACACTTGGATCCTGCTGTCTCTGTTAACCACATTTGTCAAAAATGAAATCCAAGGTTCATACATAATCACTGGATTGCAGGGGCTACGAACTCCAGAAGTACACTTGATACTGCAAGAACAGCAATATAATCCAAATAATTTGCCACATTATAAATAACATATCATTTTATTAAGCAACCAAAGCTCTCACCTGGAGATCTCTCTATACACATATACCAAGAAGAGAATGAGTAATGGAGACTGAACTCCCTCTTTTCCCACTGGTATGAAGTTATTTAACTGTACAAAAGTTTAGCAGATCTTATTTTCTAAATAACAATTTAGGATTATAAAATTGTTCAAACATTACACCTCCCATGAACTTGATGCTGGGGAGCTGGAGACATTTTCTTTTCCAGTGTCATGGCAGGGAGAGAGCCCCGGTATTGCTCTCATGAGCTAGCACCACTGCATTTATTCTGATGCAGGTACCAGAACAGGTAGAAAGCATCCTTTCTTTACACATCACTACAAGCCTCGAGATTGGCCGTTCACTACAGCTCACACAACCTCTGGAAATTTAGGTATGTTTCAGGCTTGGCATCTAACTCAGGTGAAATTCAGTCTTCAGTCTGGTTGCAACAGACAGGAATGGTGAACCTGCATGAACTCAAGAGTATTTCTCCTCATCTTTGACTGTGAGTAAACTTGTTGGCTTGCACAGCTCTAGCAAGTGCCCATGGGGTGTGTGTATTTTTAGATGCTGGCTTAGAGGATTAGCTAATATGCAGGTACACTCAAGCAGATCTGAGAGAGCTCAAATCTAGGAAATTGCTCTATTTGTACAGAAAGGGCCTAGGATCAAAGTTAGAACTAGAACTGAAGTTCCTTATTTTTTTGAGAAGGTTGAACCTTGTATAGACTCATTTTTTTAACTCAGGTAAACCTGGACATTTGAACATCATTTATCTGCTGAAAGCTGGCAGTGAACTGGCTAGAGGTGATCAGCCACAGAACCCAGTAGGAAAAACTTCAACACTAATGTCTTCTGTACAGAAATTTTCCCATTCCCTCCCTCTCCAAACACTTTGGTCGGATCCTTCTCTGAACAAAATTACATCCCCACACCCCTCACCTGTTCTGGGCTTGGGGGTCTCAACCTTCACTGGTGAAATTAAATCTTTTGAGGATAAACAGGCTTCTGTTTACCGACTGATGAAACAGTTCACTCTGGGTTAAAAATTTGCAAGTAGCTATGCTCACCTTCCTACCACAGTAGATTTTTCTTAACCTGTGTGATGTGTCTTCCCATATCTCTAAAATATGCCAGGAAAGGAATGACTAAACAGCATTGTAAATTACCCAGTGATGGACTGACCAGTTTATGCTCCAAACTGAGATTGCAAATGCTCATAGAGAAAAGATGATAAACAGACCTAAACATCACTTAACCACAACATTCTGAATTCACAGTCAATCCCCTGTTTATTGCTTTATTTCTCTCTAAACAAAGGCAAGAGCATTTAGGGAACAAAACATCAAGAGCAGCAAAAAATGCCTTTTAGCAAGCAGTGATCTGGACCAATGTACCCTGGACAACTTCTTTCTCCCCACAACCTAAGTATGTAAAGTATGATACTTAACACAATTTTTTACTTATTGACTCTTGCATACATCTAAGTTTAAAAGACAGCTTCCACACAATTGTCTCAAGCTATGTCTGTAAAAACCACCTGATCAGCAGGTCACCTCTTTCAAGAAGTGCTGTTTGTTGATGTCCCCACTGCACAGAAAAGTTTTACAAAAATTCTGGCTGTGGGCCAGTGAAAACCACACCCAGAGTAAAAATTACCAGTGTAATTGTTGCCACCAGTGTCTTGTCAATAGAGATGAATGAGAATTCCAGCTGTGGGCTCAAATGAAAGGACCATGGAGTCTGAAGCCTCTAGTATGGAATAAAAATATTCACCTGAATTTCTGGCCATCCAGGAACCTGGCAGGGACTGTGATCCACACTCACAGCCAACATTTAGTACATTAGGCACTTTTATCCATTCAGAAAGCCAAACAAGCTTATGTCCTGAAGCTTTTCCATATCCCAAGCTTTCCCATGTCCCAAGGTTGATAAGCTAAGCATAATAATTCATTGGGATGCAGACAGGATCAATATTGAGCACATGGATGTTTATCCAAATCAAACTTCATCATAAATACTTGTCAGCCTCTAACTTTCAATTGTAAAAGTCACTACCAGATGAATTGTATTTATTTCACCATTATTGTTATGGTTTCACTTTCTTTAAAATCAGTGATGAAAATCTGTTATCTAATTCACATATATTTATCTTTATCCTCCACTGTCCAGCTAAAATCCTCACCAACTTACAGCTTCACCACCCAAGCAATAAGGTCACTTAATAAATAAGGTCTAAGTTCCAGCAATAGCTGAACCTGACCAGCAGTGCTTGGGAAAGGGGCAGCATTTAGCTCCTATTTGTCAAATAGGTAAAATACTTCAGTAAATTTTAAAGCCTTTAAACACTTCTAGACACTTCTACACTTCTAGAAGTGGTAAAGGGCTGAATTTTCCCTTCTCTAACCTGTAACTCAGAAGACATGAAGGGAAACAGCAAGTCCAATTACATGATGATGAAGCAGAAGGAAAAAGGAACAACTGTGGATGGGAGAACAGTAACATTAGAAAGAAAACAGGAAAGGCGAGACAAGGTGAATTTATTTATTCTCAGCTCCTAAAAGGTTAGAATTGCAACCTGCAAGGAGCCGGCTACCATTCCCTTTCATTCAGTAATCACATATTCTCATAACATTCATCAAAGGACGAATACACAGAAATTAAAATACTTGCCTGCAAGCTGAGAAACACCACAGGAACACGTTTGTCCCATTAATACACTGCCAGGACATGCAGTGAGAACCACCAGTGTTTTAAAGGCTGTCAGCTCTCAAATGTCAAACATGAATCTAATGATTACAGGAATAGCTTCACTGAGAAACCACCAGTGCAGGGGTGGTACTGGTCAGACTGTGCTACAGGCAGTAGCCACCAACAATACAACAAATGTACAGCCACTGTCAACTCTCCATGGCACATCACAGCTGAAGAGACGAGGAAAGCAAACAAAGCCCCATCACATTTTATCTAAAGCTGAACTGCTCTTTGTAAAATGGGCACATTAAGCTAGTGACTTTTTTTCTTTCTTTGACTGCCCAAGTAGACTTATCTTCTGTGAACACATTTAATTTTATTTTTAATCCATTCATTCTTTTTATTTCTGCATCTTGTGTCAATGAGTTTCCCAGTTCAATTGTGCACTGAATGAAATGCCATTTTTTATTAGTGTAAACCTCATGACAGTGCAACTGTTCAAATTTTCCTTAGATGTGTCATTCCTGCAATCTTCTGCAACCTTTCTGCAATATTCTCTTTTCCCAGGACTTTTTCAAAGTAATTTTTTTTTGAGAAAAGAGTTTCTCCCTGAGGAGCCCTGACACAGCAATCTGAGAACACCCATTTCTGCCCTGGGATGCCCAAGCTCTGTACGGTCTCCACTCAGAGCTCAGACCAGCCTGGGCACTAATACTGAAAGTCACTGAAAAGCCTTGAGCCATCAGCTTTAGATGTGAAATATGTGCAAGGAGCTGGGGAACAGGACCTGACTTCTAAAGTTAAGATCTTTCAATGTCAGTAAGGATTCTGTTTTGATTCTAGTTTTAGACACTTCCATCAAATATTTCTACACACTATACACCAGCCTTGATAAGAACCACTCTGGCCCTTCTCTTCTTCAGGCTAAACAATCCAAGCCTCCTCAGCTTATCTCAGTATTTTCCTGCACAATCCTTTAATCATTTGAGAGGCCTTTCACTTGAGTCGCTCCAGTAATCCCATGGCCTTCCTGTCCCAGGTGGACCAGAATTGGACAAAGCACAAAAGATGTTTTAATTACTTGTGCCGAGGTGAAGGCTCACTTCCCTGAACCTGCTGGCAGTGCTCTTCCTAGAGCAGCCCAGGAATTTGCTGGCCACAAGGGTGCATTGCTGGCTCATGTTCAACTTGCACAAGAGCATTCCAGCTCTTCTCTGCAAAGATGCTTTCCAGTCAGTTAGCTCCCCACATACACTGTTGCCTACGTTCATCATCTGCAGGTGCAGGACTTTGCATTACTCTCTGTTGAACTTCATTGGGTTCCTGTTCACTCCTTGCTTCACACTGTTGAGAGCCCCTAAATGATGACACAATCATCTGATGCACCAATCAGTCCTCCCAACATCATCTACAAGCTTGCTGAGGTTGTACTTTCTCCCATTACCCAGGTCATTGACAAAGCTGTTAAACAGTACTGGCTCCAGCACTGGCCTTCACATCCCTTGCCAGATTCAATTCCAGATTGCTTTAGCCTTCTTTAGCCCATTCCTGCATGCTCAGAAATTTCTCTGTATTCCTCCTCTTAGGTCACCTGTCCCTGCTTCTACTTCTATGCTTCCTTTTTAGCTCATGAGCTTTGTCAAAAGCATCTTGTTCATCCATGCAATCTCTGCTACTTTTACTCAGTTTCTTGAGATTGAAGGAAGTAATCCTTGAAGATCCATGAGATCTCCTGGTCCCCTCTTCTCTCCAGGATCATATCCCACAGCATTCTTCCAAACAAGTGCCTATAGTCAAGGTCCATAGGTGTAATCTTTCTATGTGCCTTGCAGAATGATGCCGTCAGAGTGGTTCTTTTACAGATAGTAATTGTCACCTCAGGCAAGTCATCCTATTGCTCAATATGTCAGATCCCTCCTTAACAAAAAAATGAGGACAGTTGCCTTTCCCTACCTCAAGGCTGTAAGGTGATGGTAAAATACATTAGTCATACAGCAGTAATAGAAGCCTCAGATATATCTGAGATACGTTAGGGAGGAAAGAACTTAATCAGGTCTCAGAAACAGATCTTAAAACATTCTCTGTTGTAAACAGTTCTGGCAGTAAGATCCACTCCCAGCTTACTTTAGTTACTGTATTTTAGTTTCCACATCTGCAGGTGTACCATTTGTGACACTTTTGACTGGGGGCAAGGCTAACCCAGAACCTCCTTGCATCTGAGATGACTCAGGCATCCCTTAGTCCTGGGCAGATACCTGACCTCACAGCCCCCATCATCTTCCTCTTCCCCTGGCTGGGCCCATCTCCCAGCATTAGACAACAGCAAGAGCAAACACTGATAAGCTGCATCAGGCGCCAGCTATCTCTGTGCAGAGATAACACCAGGTATCAGGCACAACAAACACCCAGCACCACTCCCCACACACCTGGGGAGCCTGTACAAGGGAAGCCCACCCTGAGACATCCTGAAGGGGCTCCTCCTGACCCAGTCAGGAATCCTACTTGAGGCTGTCACTCTGCGGGAGCCCACTAACAAGAAAGGGAGCAGAAACCACCTCTCTGTCTTCAGACGGGGCAAATAACAGAAGCCACCTCCCTGCTCCTCTTCAATACCTCCTCAGTGGTATTTTAGCATCTTAAATTCACTGACATGGCTGCTCTTACTGGAAAATTCCCATCTTACAGGTGTTAAAAATCAAAACTCAAGACTCCCAAAACATAATGTCATACCCTAGCTCCTAAATAGTTCGGCACCCTGGTGGACATGCACCTAATATCATTATCTGACCTTCCAAAACATCCATGTTTGCTCTCCTGCAGATATTATCTCAGAGACATTTACTCATCTAAAGCAGGATTCTTAATTAGCCCTATGCAGGGCTAGTCTTCCATTACCCATAAGGAAATTGAGCCAGGAATTAAATTACACCTCAGATACGTTGTCCCGCATCTTTCAGCTCTCCCCTAATACAAGACATTATTTCACAAGGCCCTGGTTCCCAAAAAACACATTCTGTGACATGCTTTCTGGCAGAAAAATAAAGAATCCACACATCATGGTTTATCTCTATGGGAAAGATGTCTGAAATTAATGACAGGAGGACAGCTTCCTCAGTGGACATTTCTTCAGACCCCACCAGTTTAACAGTGACTGTTCCTCCTAAGTAGAAAAACTATTCATGACACTCTGGCAACACAAGTATTTTGTTACAGGGTAAAACTCTTCATGTTTGCCTAAGGGAAACACATCCCTTCCAACTGCTTCACCTCCCCTCCATCACAAGTAACTGATGAAAGTTTGGGATGAGGAGGAGGAGAAATTAGGATAAAGTAATGGAGAAAGAGAGGGGCTGAGACATGTATTTCTGGCAGAGAAGCGAGGAACTGCTCATGGCAAGACAGAATATGTAAACAGAAGAAAACAAACACAAACATAAATCAAGGTTAATGCAGAACTCTTCTGTCCCCATGCTGTGCTGTGAGAGAATTATGCCACCTGAGATTCAACTCAGGCACCAAAAAGTTTAGGATTTGTATCTCTCAGGCAGAAATTCAGTCCTAGACAAACTCTGTTTTACGGCTGACGTAAGACAGAAATGCGGAAGGCACACGAAATGGAACTTCCTTGCAGTGGGTGTACCTCCTCAGACTAGAAGTACACTCCCACCACACTTGTACAGAGCAAGACCTCCTCTCTCCCCCAGCTGCATCAAACACTTTCAATGCATCCAGCTTGGGAAGGGTGAGAGCAAAGTCATTCTCACCTAAGCCTATGGCCACAAACCCTTTGATTTAGCACTGTGGCACTGCTATAAGCACTTCACATTAATGAGCAGCCACTGAACAGCACAACTGTAGGACAAAGAGGGACTCTCAAGATAAGCTTTTAGTGATGTAAACTTGGAGCAAAATTTGCCACAGAGGTAAGAAGGATCACAGAAAACAGTTTCAACCACCCACTGTCAGAATGTGCTCCAAAACTCACTTTTATCAAGTCAGTGTGACAAACTTCTTTCTTAAAGACAATCGAAGTGTACGGCATACTCTCAAATCTCAGTTTACAAATTCTTCTGCTCTAAATGAGATATACTAGACTCAAGAATTCATGAGTCTAGGAGTCAAGGAAACTTATTAGAGATTATTTTTCCTATAAACAAGACAGCTCTTCTTCAAAAGACTTAGGAACTCCACAATATTATTTTAAGGGCACATTTGAAGCGTATTTCAAAGAATACATTCCATACGGCTTTTAAACCTGACTGTGTCTTCTATCAGTAATTTGTAATCCTTAGCAGCTTTGGGGAGTTTTCTGTTTTATTTTAAGAAGCCTTTGCTGTTCACCTTTAAGCACAGTTCATATGCCCGCACCAACACATAAGAATGTACCTTCAACCTTTTTATATTTATATTTCTTCAATACATCAGCGAAGATTAAAGTGTGGTTAAGCCTCCTCTTTTATCTTGGCATAATTCATTTTTGCACCATATCAACCTTCTCCAAGGCTGTATATTTGCATATTAATAATAATAAAGCCTGCTTTTTAACTCCTCCCTTTAGCTTAATATATTAAAAAGTGTTGATAGATAAGACTTGGCTCTCCAATTAGTGGTGGTGGCAAAGCAGAGTTCAAATTATTCCATTAAAACAGAGACAGCTATGTTTATTGTCCTCCCACATTTGAGTTAAGCTGGAATTTCACTCAGAGAAACTGTCCTGCTCTGATTATGATAGAGAAGGTGCAGATTTGATAATTTCTCCAAATTGGCTAAAAAACATTTGGGAACAACGGTTTGAATATCTTTACTGTTTCCCAGTTATTTGCATTCCTATACATTCTTTCTGAAGTGCAAAGGAACTGAGGATGCATCACCATGGTTTCTTTAAGCCAATTTTTGTGTGGGTTGCAGTCAGAATGAAGCAGCCTGCCCCTCTCCGTGCTGTCACGTCTCCCCATTGCCTGCATTGTGCTGGAGTTACTGGGGTTGCAGCTGCATGGTTAGCAGGGCCAAGAAACCAATCTACCTACCAATTAATCCTCCCCCCTTTTATTTCCTGCCGGGTCGTTTCCTACCGCACAACTCCTGACCACCAGTATCAGCAGAATGAAGCCTGGTGGAGCACACTGGGGAGTAGAAGACCACTCCTGACAGTGGCTGGCACTTCACCGTCTCAGAGAAGTGGCCACAACGTAAGAATCTGCTCTTGCAGCTTGGACTACAAAGCTGGCATAATCAAGCTAGCTTCAGGCTAATGCATTTGAGTATTAGGGCAGAGAGCTCAGGCTTGACTGACTGCCCAGCATGTACCCATGTCCTTGGCCAGTTTTATCCACAAGTAGAGAAAAAACATTGATCCACAGCTGCAACTCTTTCCAACTCTGCAAACACCAGTGCTTCTCTCTACAGCACTTAAGCTGGCTCTCACCAACAGCCAATGCAGCCTTTACTGATCACTGAACTTTGATCACTGAACCAGATCAAGTCTGCAGGATGTAGAAATAGCAACAAACAGAAGCTGCTGTATTCCCCCCTGCACTGCTCTAATCTCCCCTGTGCTGCCTTACTTCTACATTCTCATTACTTCATGTTTTTAATGCCTCATAAAGCTCCAGTTCCTGGAATCAATATGAGTATCTGCCTCATTTAAAGAAAAGACCAAAATATTATCTGACCACTTTGCAGAGAAATTCAAAGGTAAAGAAACTTAGCTAACTAATTAAGACAATACTATCCCCATAAAGAAACAAACAAACAAAAAAGGGAAATCCATCACTACCTTCATGCCATTCTCATGTTTCTGTTTTTAAAATATTAGGATTTAAAATTATTTATTATTTTAACACTTAAAGATGTTTGTTTTGAAACTACTTCAAGAGACTGACCAAACATAAACAAAACGTGAAGCCAAATTTGCACTGATACCAGCACTGCTGACAATATCATGCCCTAAAGATGAATACTGCTAGAGAGTACACCATTTATCGTGACTGAATGCCCCCTTTTTCCTCACAGTATTTCTGGAATGTACATTGCAAAGTTATAAAATACACACTATAAGGTCAACTACAAACAGCTACAGAAATACCAGTTCTGAAATTGTGAGACTTCTGATGGAGGACCTGCACTGACCTCAGTCTAAAAGACCCTTCACTGTGGACTGGAATTCAGAGGGGAAGCAAAAGAAGCACATACTCATGCTTGAGGAGAAATTCTGGTAGAACAGCTTTCTACTAGCAAAGAGGGCTTTTTCTGCCCACAGCACAACAGCACCACATGTAACCTCAGCTCAGACACAAGCTAACTTTTGTACCTACACCCTATCTGCTAAGTGAAGGACCTTGGAAAAAAATCACATCAGTAGAGATTTTATCTCCTCCAGACAAACCAAATACTGCTACCCAGAGACTCCAAATTTCAAGAGTCACTTGAAACAAACCAACCAACCAACCAAAAACCAAACAAAAAAACCAAACCCAGGACAAAAGTGACTAACAAACACTGGGTCTCCTTAGTATATCAAGGGCAGTTTTTCCTTCCTAGATCCTGGAAAACTAGTAACTTCATTTCAGCAAGAGTAATTGTATTACCTAACCCTTATCTGGCACTTTTTTATCTGTTCCTCTCAAAAGAGGTCAACAGCACTGTCTGCATATGATAGCACTATTTGCATGAACTCCATCAGTAGTACCCAAGTCACCTCAAACACAGTGTCCAATACCAGGCCAGTAGCTGCTGTCACCAACACCAAAACCAGAAGGAGACATCTGTGAGTCTGTGCTCTATGCTAAGCCAGAAAAACAACTCCTATCTTATCTGCTGACTCGAGAATTCAAAGATTGTGGTATAATATTGACAATGAAAGTCTGGATGTTTTGTTCATTTTAACTACAGGGATTGTCAACAGCTGTATTACCCCACAGGAGTTCACTCAGCCTGACCCTGTTCTTCCTCAGGCTACACCCCCATTGAAGCCTGTGGAAGCTTTGCCTTCTCGACTGGGCCCTACACTAACTTTAATTAAAGTTCTGCTGTCTCTGGCTATATGGCTGTTCAAGATGGGCATCTGCCCTTATGAAAGAAAATTGAGATAACTGGACAGAATCCTTCATTCCCATAAGGTCCACAGAATATTTTTGCTGTAAAGAATACTGACAATAGTGGTATGTTTGTTACCACCCATTTCTGACTGAGACAGTTATAAACTGTGGATGTGCACTCCCCTTTCATTCCTGTCCATCTCCTAACAAAAAAAAAATAAAAAAAATTAACCCCATCTTTTGCTTCAAAACACTTCAGACAATCAAGAGCTTATCTAGACATCTCAGTGATTTTACAGTGTTACACGTATCCTAGTATCACAAGAATATGTTTTACCTTGAGGCAAATGTTTTAATTTATGTGCATTTGAGCTATTTGCAATACCTCCACCAAATGGAGCCCATATAACCCGTCGGATGGCTTTCACCCAATCTTCCATTTCATTCTGGGAATTAGCCATGAGCAGGAAAGCCTCATGATTGACAGGCATCTTTTCCCGGTCCCCTGCACCACCTGAAAGACAGAATAAAAATCTCTTTTAGTATCCTCTTCAGAAGAGAGCAACCAAAGTTTAACACCATCAAAAACATTGGTCAAAGTAACACTATTATTATTTGAATTGAGCAGTTTTTCAGACAATTCCTGCTGACGTCCTGCAGCACCCACAGAGCACAGGTTGATAGAAGATCAAAGCAGAAATGCAAAATATGCATTTCCAGTGTAAGGAAACTTGGAGATGTTGTATCTGCTGTCTCAGCAATAAGAAAAGCAAAGGTACAGGCGGCAAGACTCTATAGGAAAAGAAATTAATTCCACATACCTGTGTTGAGGTATTGAGAGATTTTTACCCAAAAGAGGGACCAAGTGACATACAAGACATTTGAAAATGCTTCAGATGTAGAAGTCACAAGATCATCTGCTTTCCCCAAGCCTCTGGGATATTTATAGTCTCAATACAAAGAGACCCATTCTGATTTTGGATCCAATTCAGAAGAAAGTTAAGAGATGGGGGCGTGATTCTGACACTTCCACTTGATGTAAAAACTTTAGGAGCTATTAACATTGGTGTGTAGCATCTCAGAAAGGCACTGACAAGAATATAAAGCTGTCACAAAAAAAAAATTGTGGCTACTCCAACACTTGAAACATTTTGACCCTGCTTTTCTTGTTTCATTTTTAGGTCAGCACTCTAACAATTTAAATCTTCCCCTCACCCTTCATTTTATGTTCCAGAGCTGGATACAACCGAGTGAGTGCCACACAAACACATAAAAGCTTTATTAGAACAGCCTCTGTATGAAAAGGCTACTGATCCTGTCCAATTCAGCAGCTGCATCCCCAAAGGCCTGGAGCTTCTCCATCACCATGGAAACTGCCTGTGGCTTTGCTACAGAGATAGCATCTGAGCTGTGTGTCACTGTCATTTCCATGCTTACATGGCTTTCAGCACCTACTGGCAAGCTGAAGCTGCCAGCCTGTGCTGAGCAGCTGAGATTATCTGCCCATGGAATTCAGAGATAAGAGCAGGATGATGGTATGCTGTGGTTTCTGCAGAGCTGATTTAGCATACACAGAACATGTGCTTCTTAAATCCTTGCTAATCTGGGGAGAGAAGCAAGCTGGGAGCTGCCTGCAAGCCAGGGAAGTACTTTTTCTTGCTATTAATTGTTTTCTTGCCTTGACACACCCATGGAACATTTATTGATTTGCAAAGCAGAAGTGGAAAAATGAGATGCATTGGGAAATATTTTATGGTTCTCCGAGAAGCAATTCACTAAACTGGGAAACTGAGGCAGTTTTTCAGTAAAGAGGAGAAACAACAGCCACCAGGGACTAGTCATGCAGCTTAAGAAACAAAAGCCATGATGCTTTGCCCCTACATGTGCCCAAATTCTCTTGGACAGTCTCCCACTTTTTAATTTACTGAATTATTCATATTCCTTAAGGTATATAAAGAGAACAGCTCTCTAGCTCAAGGCTAGGATGCAGGCATCTGAACAGATCAATGTCCCACCATATTCCACTGCAAGGATGACATACTTCATCCTTTGTATACAAAACTGTCTGCCCAGGAAACTGCAGTCTGAAATTACTGTCATTGCCTAAATCTTTTTTACCAACATACTCATGGTGGAAAAGCAGAGGTCATGAAGTATAATTCTTACACCTTACCCAGCAGACCTACTGACACACCCTTTTTCACATCCAAATGTTTCATAGGATATACGATTGAAAAAGGTTTTCCACGACCCTCAATACACATCAGAAACGGGTTTCAGGATGTGGCATTTGGCAGATAGCCTGAGCTCAAGCTAGGCCATCATTCTTCAAAGGAATGAAACTGCCTCTAAAAGACATTTACTATATGGGTCCCACCACCAGCAAACCACTGAGTTTGGTCAAGGTAAAAATACATTTTGTTCTTGAGTTTAAAGGGGTCAGCTGAGCTCTTGCCCACCCAAGCCATCAAGGGCAAGAAGAGACCAGAAGCTTATCTTAGAATTAATCACAAACTAAATTTAGTGGAATTAGCTGCACTAACCCATAGCAAGATTGCCATAAGAATCACAATGAGCAGAGGATGGAGATGACTTACTGGACTTCTGCAAAATTGGCATCTTCTCAAGGAATCACTATACCAGAGGCACCTGACTACAAGTCCCCTTCCCCTAAGATGTTACTTTGGACCAGCCAGCTGCTTTCTAAACCTTCATAGACAGCTTTCATGCAAGCATTTAAGGTGATAAAAACCGAAACATTTATACTTTTACTTGAACCTGCAAAAAAGCAAAAACTGGATAGGAAAAAAAGATTTCTGTACACACCAGACCTGAGATTCTACCCAAGACTACACATAGTTCCTCCATGCTTGCCTTTCCCCACTGAAACTTGAAATAGGAGCAAGGTCATGACCCTACAATCTGCCTGTGGGAGAGTCAGTAGTGACTGGACATGTAAGTACAAGCAAATGAAGGCAGCTCCACACACAAACACCAGCTTAGAAATAAGAATGAACTTCAGAATTGCTTCTTATGTTAGCAAAAAGTGACTATGCAGTGGCAGAACACGGAGACCCACCTGTAAACATTTTTAGTTTTTAATAACATTTTACTCATATTTCTTTATACACTTGGCTGTTTCCTTCCACTACATCATTGAGGCATCAAGCAGAAAAATTAGGGCTTACTAAAAGGCAGAGTTCAGATACATCTCTCTACATTCAATACCTTTTCAGTTTTGGTAGTCACAAGAATGAGAAAGAGCCAAATTCAAACACCTAGATCTTCTTAAAAAACAAACAAACAGAAAAACCCAACAACCTCCACAAACAAACAAACAAACAGCCCAAGGAAACAATGTCACAAGAAACTTCTTAGAAGTCTAGAATTTTGCCTGAAACTCACAGATGATTTCTTCTGTGGGCTCAGACACAAAGCAGGATCCTATAATAGATTTCAGGTTTGAATTGGAAATGCAACACTGTATCAACTCAAATGCACTAGACTTTAGAACTGTTTTAGGAAAACAATTTCAAAGCTTCCTGCCCTGAAACACTTAGGGACAGAATTTTAGTTTTGTCTCTCACAACAGGATGAAGTTCATATTAAGCTGCTGAATTCAAACCTCTTCTCTGCCATTGCAGGAGCTCCAGCCCTTACTGTGGTTGATGCTAAGCTCTAACCCTGAAGCACACAAGCTCTATTTCTACGGTGTGAATCAAACAGGGTGTCTGGCTACTCAGCACCATGATGCAGAAGAGCACTCCGTTAATGATTTTAAACACAGACAAGGCTTTTTCATACCCTTGAACAGAATGTCTCACTCATCTTTACTCAAGCTTCCATATAAGCAAGACTGGGCCTCAGAGACAAGCCCTGCGTAGCTCAGGATTGCCATGGGCAGACACTCCAGTCCTTCTGCTCAAAGCTACTTTCATCTCCAGACCAGAGATGAAATAACTGCAAACACAAACAGAGTTCAAGTATCTCAAAAGATGTGTCAGGAACAGGGGGCTTAACTCTGGGGATGAATAGTCCATCTGCTTTAGCATTAGCCTGTGACCAGGGGATCCTGTATTCTGTCACCTGCTTCAGGCTTCTCGTTGCTGTACACTGGGCAAGATGCACTGGATTTCATCCTTATCCATGAAGCAAGCTGGCAGCTCTATTTGTCTCTCATCCAGGTATACAGAAACCAAACAACTTGGAGAATGGGAAAGGTGATGGCAACCGTGTCAGCATATACAGTAAATGTAAGAGCCTAGGAGGATTAACAAACTTGCTTGGCTGTTGCTCTCCCTCAAAACAGCTGCAGGTCCCAGCAGACTTGAAATCTTTGCTGCCCCTGCCCCAAGGTGCCTTTGTCAAAGTGCTTTACATACCCTGGTAGGTATCTTTGCCTGGAGGGAACAGTTGAGCTCCAGTGTTCAAATGCTTTCTTCTCCAGGACCAGACTAACTCAAGCTGGCAGAACTGCTCTCTGCCTGCACTCACAGTTTCTTCATTTCATATAGCCTGGGAGCCATGACCTGCTAATGTCTACCTCCCAGTCCTTAGAGTTGATCCTCCTTTCAGCTTTCCCCCCATGCCCCACACAAGAGAACGTTAAATGCAAAAACATTGGGACTAAATCTTGCTAAAGGTGAGATGGGGTGCAGCAGGAATCACAACCTACTCTTCAAGGCCCTGTTTACTGAATTTTTATCTTTTTTACTATCTTTGGACAGGTAAAGATTCACTGGAATGTGTGAAACATAAGGTATCATTTTGTTACATTTACTTGTCCTGCCATGCGCTCCTGTTCAAAGAACCTGCAGCAGACAGGCTGCATCTCTGCCTTTATACAGCTCTTTCCTGAGGAAAAGCTTGAATTTTTTGTTTGCCTTGAACCTCATTCAAGCTTAACCTTCTTAAGATCACTTGTGAAGTCAAGCTTTAGATCCCCTTTGCCTGTATGGAAGAGAAATTCGGGGGAACAGGACTGGACTTCTGCATGGGAGATGAGACTACCTCACTGCATGTGAAAGGAGGAACTTCTATATACTCAAGCAATGCTGCTGTTGGGTTCTGAAGTAGGCAGTTTCTCCTTGTTTAGGTAACTTCTTTTACTTCCACCTCCCTATTCTGGCTTGCCTTTCACCCATTTCTTACATCATTCCCCTTACTGATGTGCTTGCGTCCTGCCCTTATATGAGCCTCCTGAGAAGCTACACCACTACAGCAACTTGTGTATGTGTACACATTGACGTGTTTGTTGACACTTTTGCACTGCTTTGGTGTGGACAGCAGCTGCAGCATTTTCAGCGAGAGTGAAATCCAGCTGGCCGTGCGCAGGTGCAGCTGCAGCGCGGGAGGTGACCTGCAGCTCAGGGCTGGACTGGGGAAGGGTGGCTGGTGAGAACCACAGGGCCCAGCTGACGTGTCTGCCCTCAGTGCTACAGCAAGTAGTGACAGGAAGCCTTTGATTGCAGACAAGCAGCAACAAAGATCTTGACAAATGGTCAAAAATCAGCACTCGCTGCTGAGAAGAACAATTGCAATTATTCATCTTCCCTGACCTGGTCTTTATGATTGACTTTAAGGTGAGTATCAGAATTTGGGGCTCAAAGATCTCCCTGATAATGAAAGAAGGTGAAAAATCAGGAGATTAATTTTGTCAAGAATAAGGGCAGCTCTGTTAGAGGGAGTCTTTCTTTGCACAGCAGGAAAAAAAACCCAAAGAAAATCAGTCTTGATCTCTGGATCAAAAGACGAAAGAAATATCAACGAGTAAGTGGAAGTTCATGAAGAATGCTTTGAATAGACACTTGAAACCTAATTCCATTTCTTCGGTCTTCTTACCTTTAATTTCAGCTAATGCTGAACCTCTACTCTGAGCACTTTCCACCTCAACCAAAGGTTTTCAAGAGTCTGAATGCTGCAGATGGACCCTGTCTGTTACAGCTGAATCCTGGGTTAGCCTGCCATCAGCATCAGTTTAACTTCTCTGCTTTTTTTTTCTGGTTTTTTTTTTTTGTTTATTTTTTTAATTTTTTTTTTTCCAGAATTACTCTTTCATAAAAGGGGAAATTCGTTGTGAGTATGAAACTCATCTTGAAATGGTCCATTTAGGCTGCCTGAGAACAGAAAAAACAGCAAGCAAAATCTGAAGCAGTCAAGGAGTGAGATAAAAATGAGGAAAGCTGGGGATTTCCCAGTGTGGATATGATTTGTGAGGAATTAAACAGTAAATAGTGATGCGTGCTTGCCAGAATTTTTTTATTTGTATCTGTTCATCTATCAATATATAGAATATATGAGTTGGAAGTTGATTTGGAGCTGAGTAAATACGCAATCGTATTTTAAAAGGCAGACAAAATTAACAAAAAACAAGGCACAAGAATTTACTATCATGTGGAGTGCAAATGAAAGAAACAAGCTTTGAATCAAAATACATTCACTGTGTCACTGTTCTAATGGACAACATAATGGCATTTTTTCCTAAAGAAACAGGCACCTTTGTAGGTGAAAGTTATTTAATTTCTACAGATTGGAAGGAGCTTAGGGGGATTTTAACATTCAATATTGATTTGGTTGGGTCAACGAGAAAATTTTATTGTAATGAGGAAGTTCGGCTCAAACTGATACATTCACATTTTCTTAGGGCAGGATTTACAAGCGTGCACTAAAATCTCATTGACTTCTCAGTCAAATATTAAATGCCTAATTTCCTAAAGCACTTTTTATTTCACCAAATTCCATGGCGATTACAAGCAGAAGTTGATCAAATTTTCAAGTCAAAATCACTACGGTGGATTTTGATGAGTCTGTAAATGGTTTGTCGATATCGTATCTTAGACCTCATCCCAGAGAATAAAGCAAAAGCAGGCAAACACTCTAAAGCCACTGCCATCTATTAAGCAATCCAAAGGCCCTGTGATCTCTTCTCCCCTCCCATGCCTTCTGTGGCTTCAGAAGCCATTAAACTGCTTTAAAAATGCATCAATAAAGAGATGAGACCTCAGAACTGTGGTTTCTTATGCAAAAACATCTGACAAGATTTAACATGAACAGAGTCACTAATAAAGATTCTCTGTACTGGTACATGGACTACAGAAAACCCTTATAAACCTAAGGCTAGTGATCTGTGTCAGTTGTCAGGATCAAGTGTGGGATTACTAAAACTATATGAAAGAAATAAAGATGAAACTAAATCTTTGGCCTGTTGTACATAAAACCTGTGTCTGGCTAGCTTGACAATTCTGACTGGAGATGTCTTTCTTGATAATTCATGTGGCCTTATTACTCTAGACTTTTATCTATTAATTAAAATGAAGAACTGTTTAAGACGACCAACCACTTCAAATAAAGCAATGCCTTGGAAACAAACAAAACCCACATTCCAGGTAGGCCAAATGCTAGTTGGTGATGTCACACTCCAGGAACCATAGCAAGCAGGAAAATAAAAGATTCAGGATAAGAGGAAGGGAGAAAAATAACTTCAAGTACTCTTCAAGGAAAAGTAAGTAGAATTGCACATAACTCACCTTGAACTTCAGCTTGTAAAACCTGCTTACATGAGTTCAGTGCTGTGTAATGTTTGAGTCTAATTGAGCTGATTTTTCCTTAATGTGCTTTATCTGCCCTTGTCTGAACTTCTCCAAATTTCAGTAAAAAAGGCTCAGCAATTTTTAAGTTACACTTCTAGCATTAAAAGCATATTTATGGTACTAGTACATCCATACACTCATGTGTCCCTGCTTTCAGTTATTTGCAGTTTCAGCAAAGAGACTACTACTATGCTGCCTGGGAGATGCTGCTCACTGTGGCCATGAAGTACAGCTTAGGTTGGCTGAAGTGACTTCAGAATGGAGGAAAGGCCACTTCTACTGCAGCAGCCCAATATTTAGTGTTCAGATGAGCTCAGGCGTAACATTCAACTGAGTACATTTTTTTTTCAAGGACACAGCATCTCCCTTATACTAGCACAGCTCAGGCACCAATCCCTCCACCTTCTGCACACAACTACTTTGCTCCATAAAAGGAACAGACACTAACAACGATCACACTGCCTCCCCAAATGCAGAGGTTTCAGGAGTTTGTGAAATGTGCCCCCAAGACTGTACGGTATCCCTATAAACAAGCTGTATTTTAACTGCTTCGTTATCGGCTTCTACTAGCTAGCAGCAAGGGATGAAAACTTTCCAACATGGTCACAAGCTAGTTTGGGAGGCCAGCAAGGAGGACTGCAAAGAGGAGTCAATCAAAATAATCAACATGAGGAACAACTACTCCACCAGCAATTTCTAGGAGCTGCTTGACACTGCTTCACTTTTGTTGCAATTTGCGTGTTTCATCCCAAGTGTGAATTCCAGATATTCTAATCATGTCCAAAGACACCTCAGGAGTTAGACTGCTTTAAACCCTTCTGGCTCTCAACTCAAGTAATGTTTCCTGATAGGAGGTTACTGTGGAGATTGAACATGTTCAATTAAAAGCCTGCATCATAACAGACAGGCTTCTTAGGTGGAGCTCCCACAGTGCAATGGCACTTCACTGCCTCTTACAGCAGTATCTACTGACAAAGAACACAAATTTAGGGTATAGTGTTGCCTCTGCCAATGCTAACACTGTTTTCCTTGCCAGAGCTCCTAATGAAAAAGAATCTGAAAGCGTTGGGAGCCTGGGCATAGTTGCAGTTCAGCTCCTTCCATTTACACACACTTGTGCTCCAAACTTACAAACCTTTTCTTTAGAATCTGTCTGACATGTCACCAGCTCTCAAGGAGCTGTTCACCTCATGATGTGTCTGTCTTACAATAACAACAGGACAACTTCTACCCCTCTCTACAGGTGTCCTGGAGGGGGTAAGGAGGGAAAGATGTCATTTCATCCCCACGTGGAAGAACACCTGGTGATGCTAAGTGGGGATGACAAGGGAGAGCAAGAATTTTTTTTTCCCCCAGCACATTCTGCAGACAGCCCCATACCAACAGTAGGCTGTTTTCCCTTACCCTCCTTTCTTCCACTCCAGAAAACTAACCCTTACTGTATTTCCTCGGTGTATTTCAGATCTAGAGAGTTATAATGAGCCCAGTCCTTTATGGTGATGGTTTGGAACTGCCTGGACTATGTGCCTACAGTCATTTCACTGATTTTAACCTCTGATTTTAAACGAGAGGAAATGAATTTTTTCTCAGGCCAGCAGAAGCCATACACTCACAAGGAAGCAGTTTAGGCCAGCTGGAAGGAGCTGTGTCTGTCTGTACAAGGCACATTGCAGGAGACATCTAAATTAAGGCAATTTAATTTGAGGGTACAAAAAAGAAGTTACAAATATATGTATGAAAGACTCAAAAAATAGTAGCACAGCTGTGCAAAACAGGCCATATGGTTCCATGTGGTTCTCCAAAGCTCAACACTTCCGAAGAATGTATCAAATTATATATTCCAACTGTGGTTATGTTTACATGCTATTATAAGGGAGGAAATTCCTTCCTGACCAAAGATGATGATACTTCATGCTTTGAAAAATCTGAATGAAAATGACTGGATAATTTTTATGCATTACCATACAACCACAAGTAATTTTCTAATTCTCATAAATTTCTTCAAATCTTTCACAGCAAAACAAAAGTCAAGGAAATTTTTATATTTTGACAATAAATTGCTTACCATAACATAAGAATAGTGAATTCTTATCTATCTTTTTTAATTATTTCATATTGGAGAGATAATATCCAACTTCTGCACTTCTCCTGAACTGTTGTGCTTACGTTTGCCAGGTCTGCTCCATGACAGGAATGAAGTGGTTCATGACTTATGAATACATCTCTCTACAACCACCTTTTCCCTCCACCTTGCCACTCATAAGGCTATTTTTTCTTTCTCCTGCACTTAATCCACTATGAAACCAAAGACATCCTCACTATTTTTAAAAGACTATATGTCTCCCATCTTAGCCAGTGCTCTGAACCTTGAACTAAGGAGAATGGAAAAGAAGCCATCCACTGGTAAAGCTTAGGCTGCAGATGCCAGAGCTTTTAGCTGAGCCTGTAAAGACTGATTCTCTCTAGACTGAATACAGAGTACTGCAGAAATTCAAGCCAACCAATTACGAACATTATTATCTTCTTTAGTAAAGTAACTGAAGCTTTACAAGCACAGTTTTGGCAGCAGCAAATTAATGGACTATCATTAAGGACTCAACAGTTGCAGACTTTGTTTTTACAAAAAGCAAAGCTATTTGTCATATTAACACAGAGAAAGGACTGAAATGCGAAAGCATATATACTGTAGGCCTTTGGCAAAATGTTGACAAGTTTGAGGAAACCTTGCCAATACTAATGATGAGACAATGCAGATGGAAGTACTGCTGATCCACGTCCAAACTTAAGAGCTCAGGGATATTCTGATCCAAGTCTGTAGCGCTGCTACAGTTTGCACAGACTAACAGTTTTACAGCAGTCTCCTCCTGTATTTGGCTATGCATTGAGTGATCAGTGAATCTTCTAAACATGACTGCGTAGTATGCAGCATTCTTCACTGTCACAACAATGGTCCTTGGGAAAAATGGGAAGTCCATGTTTGTCACTCGGGCCCAGCGCTGCAGCCACTCAGAACACAACTGTTCCTAAAGGACTCCAGGCTGGGCAATGCAAAAAGCTGAGCCTCAATTCTTTGTGCTTTAGGACAGCTGTCAGTGAACTGCTACCAGAACAATGCTTAGAAACACCAACTCTAATTCTGTCCATTCACTGGCAATGGAACAAACTCCTCCCAGTTAACAGCATTATCAGAACACCCACAGAAGTTCCTTTGAAGTAGTTAATTATTAGCTGATATAACTTCACTATTCAGAAACATGCTGGTTTAAATCAAATTTAAACAAGAAATTAAAAAACCTGTTAGGTAAACAACTCATCCTGAGAAATGCCTTCAGCTGGTGGCCTTGTTCCCACTGAAGTTCAAGGGAATGTTGCACAGAATGTTTCTGACTGGATTTTCCAGTGAGAGTTCTGTCTTGAAACATTTTCTGCCAATATTACACACAGATGTACCCTCCCACTGCAACCCATCCTGACAGCTGTGTGTCTCCATCATAGGCCAAAGGCCTGCACATAGGTACTGTCTCATCTGACAAGCTGACACAGTCACCTTTGAGTTGTAGAGGCAGAGAGTAAAGCTCAGGTGTATAACCTTAGAGCTCACAGTTCAGGCAGACTGCTCACAGAAGGACAATTTAGGGTTTGGGACTATTCAGTTTTCATCCATCCCGCACAGCAGAACTGCCTGAAGCATTACTGTGCAAGCTTCCTCTCCCACAGCGCAGAAAGTTCACCAGCACCAAGCCAATCAGCCACTGAGCTATCACTCTTCCAAACAACAGCTTCCAAGCTGGTACAACATTCCTTCTGGGACAGCTCAGTACTTTTGGGCTAGGGCAAACCCCAGTGAAGTGACAGGAGTCCTTGAACTTTCCCTGGTCTTCCTAGATCTGAAAAGCACTGTAGTCTACATGTTCTGTCCTGATAGTCCTCATCCAGAACAGCTGGCCAGCAAAAGGGAAATCCTTGTATGTGAAAACCTGTGTCAGCAGCTTCCTCTCCACTACACCAGCACTCACAGTCTCTCAGCAAAGCACACTGACACCTACTGAGGGCTATACTATGTTTCCAAAATGTCCTTTAAACAATCTTACATTATTTGAGAGTTTACAGGTCTGCCATGTTTCAAGCAAAGGCTACTGATCAGAGCTAGGTCACAGTCCTAGAAAGACTGAGTCTCTTTATTACCAAGGGAAAATAAAAGAATTTCCACAAAGGAGCACAGAAAGGAGACAAATACTCAGGAGACATTACAACTCACTGGAACCTGCCCCAAAAGTCCTGAAGGCTAACAGAGGTATGTACAGCGATCCAGTGTAATAGAGCAACTTTCTCCTGGTGTGAGAACATATTTGATGCGTGGATGACCACACTGGGCTGCCAAACTCTGTAACTACATCCCAGAGCAAGAAACACTGCACATGCAGCTTACACATGGCCATTTTAAGGCCCACATATTCTGGGGAAAACTGGCCATCAATGCATTTTATGATGTTCAAATACAGAAGATGAAGTTCTTATTCCTAAGAAGTAAAAAGCCTTGCTCAATGCTCCTTGTGATATACTACTCAAATAGAAATGCCAGCATTGCCATTTGAGCTGATTCTGCCAGTAGTATGAACAACATAAATTAAATCTAATTACACAGATTTAGGCCACAGAGAACTAGAACTTGCATAAGACCAGCAGAATATCACCCTCACTATTTGGAATGCCCTCCATAGGAAATATATTTGTGTATTTTTATGCTTATAGAAGCAGAAAGCCCATTCTGAAAATGCTGACATAAGTTGAGCTGCTGCACGGATTCACTGAGCCTGGCTGGTCGACTAAGAAAAATGCAGGGAGGAAATAGGGCACAATATCTGCCTCGTGAGCCTCCTCTTTCTCCTCACCCTGCTCCTTTCTTGAGAGCACAGAACTGTATGCAGCCATTGCAGGCAGAATGTGTTACAAGAATTTGTCTTTGTAGTCAAAGGCAGAATAAGAGCCAGAAACCAGGATCTGCTTAGCCAATGACAGGTCATGTATTAAAAAGCCTTCCAGCTGCTGTTTCAAAACAAAGAAATCTTGATAAGCCTAAAGGCAGCAGCTGCTGCCAACAGCATGCTGCCTTCCTTACCTTGGGGACACCTGATGAGCTGCTGCCTGTTTAATATTACATTAAAACAGCAGCTTTCCAAATAATTAATTATGTATCTACAGTGAAGCTGTGGTACACAGGGGGCTGGGAGGACATGGTTTGGAAATCGAAGAACCGTTTGGGTTAATGGTCTGCAAGGCTGGAAAAAAAAAAATTACTGATGGCTTCATGATTTTTCAGAGACCCAGTCAGGTAACAGAGGGAATGAGGGGAGCATAGCAAGTGCCCCCTACTCTTCTCTTCTACGTTGTTTTAAATGAAGAGGAATCAGATGAGTTTGAAAGTCCCTAAAAGGGGTTTCACATCTAAAATACAGGGAAAAATAACAGGGCTATAAGCTTGTATGGCTTGTGACTGCAGCCAGTTTCAGTGCTCTAGCATTAAAGACATAGAAGGTTCCATTGCATCATGCTCTTTATTTAAATGGTTAATACTGTGAAAGCAGAAACCCAAGACAGCAGTAAACTATTGTCTTGAAAGCCTGGTCTCTGCCAGTTACCTCTCAGTGAAAACTCAATCCATGGTCTCTGAAGCAAATCTGCAAGCATTTGTCAAACAGACACAGCTTTCCAGCCTTCCAGAGAGGTTTCAATTCTCTTGCCTTGTTTAATTTAAGTTCACCAGTTAGGTGATCCAGATACCTAATTGGGAGAGCATTACATGCTTATAATGATCATAATGAAGGAGCAGATTTCTAAATGCAAATCCAAGCCCTTCTAAGACTCAAATGCTCCTGTTTTCAGATATTCTAGTCCCGTCTTTGAGTATATATAAATACATACATACATACATATATATACACACATATATACATACATACATATATATATATATACATACATATATATATATATCAGGAAGGCCAATTCCCAGTAAGCCAACAGTAAAAAGAACACTTTATACCATACTCCTTATCCTAAGATCAGCTTCATCTAGTCTATCTAGTCCACTGTTACTGCTCTGTCCAATTAAAAACATCCAACACAGCTTGGATGGCCTTTCTCAAATATGGAACAGTCACACAACAGTAACTGCAAACCAATCTTATGGCAAGTATATGAAAACAGAAATTATTTCAGTATATACTTTAGCTATTCACAAATAAATTAAAAGATACTAAAATTAAATTATTCTCCACTGCCAGAATACACTTTTCACATAGAATTAAACATTAGTGTTTTGGGAGAAAAGGCACAGAGAGTGAAATTACTTTCTAAGGTTATATTGTGCATGAGTGGAGAAATGCCTTCTCTGTATTTAACAAAAAATCCTTTGAATGTCACAATGAGAAATTCCTACATACCAGTGGAGAACTGAGATACAGAGACACTAAATGATTTCTAGTATGATACTGGCTATCAGCTAGCAGAGACATTATGAAAAACCCAACCACCGCATCTGGGCAACCCAGGTTTAATCTCATAAAGCAAGGAATACTGTTTAGAGGGTTGGTTGTATGGAACTGCAAAGGCAGTGTCAGCCCTAGAAGGCAAAGAATGAAACAAAAAAATTTGAACAGCATGAAGATTATTCTCCCAGCACAGGATGGGAGAGGAAAGGCCATTTTCTCATCAAAGCAGTGCTCTCAGGAAAGCCATATCAGGAATTTGGAGTGTACTGTGTCTCACAAAGCTGCTCCTTTGCTCAGCAGCTCCAGAGGTTGCCTGGCACCTCTTCTCTTTGGAGAGCTTTAACTGGTGAGCTGAAGTCACCACTCTCAGCAGTGTGCACATGGGTCACTGAGAGGCAGCACAGTGTTGGACAGCAAGTAGTTGTGTGCCTCTAGAGCACTATGATTCTTGGCAGCACTGGCCTCTCTGGCTGCTGAATCTCAGAGCCCTGTGGAGACAGTGGCCCAGATCCCACAAAAGCCTAGATACTGATTGGATAAAGCCCCAATTTCACTCAGATTTTCATACTGATGAGAGAGATTTGCGCTAGAGCCACATGGCTTTTCAAGTCATTTACTGAACACCAGACATGTCTCTGGGGTGTCCTGCCAGCTCCTTTCATATCTCCTAGCCCATGGAGTCCAGCACACTGTTTCCTGGGGGCTCCAACAACTCCAAACAGTCAAGTGTACAATCAGGATCCAGACTGACTGTGGACTCATCTCTACACCCAAGCACCTTGCTTTAATCTCAGACACCATGGGGTATCACCATTGCACACTTACACCTTGCTGCCTTCCCAACCTATGAAACTCATTTATTTGTAGGGATTTTAAAGACTGATTTCTAGTCAAGGAAACAGGCTTAGTAAACAACACCCCAGTTGAAGAAGAAAGAATTATCCAGGCCCTTTCCTGCCTCATCATGAGGCTTTTGTTCTACTTTCTGGACTGGACCATCCACCAGGTAAGTGCAATAAGGAGTTTAATAAAACACAAAGGGTTAGGTCATATTGCTTGAGCTTCAGTGTTGAGAAAAGTCACACACTACCACAGTTTGCAGGTCCATCTAATGATGACTCTATCTAGCTCCTTTTTTCTCTCTGCTACTGCTATATTGAACTGGAGATGCAGAGTTTGGTTAACTGCACAAAGTAGTAACAGAAGAGCAAAATCACAGTGGCCCCTTTTCAGCTTGACTGCCATAGATGAAGAGCATCTTCATTTCCAGTTCTGTAACTTATTCCCCTCAGTTCATAGTGTTGTATGGATTGAATGCTTCCTTCTGCCAGGACAGCCTTTCTCAGCTTTCATAATGTGTATAAAACCATCCACTCTGTGAGCACATCAGAGGAGGAAAACAATCAGACAAAACGAAGCAGCAGAGATAACAGAGCTCAGGTTCAAATCCTGCATTTAGCATGACCAGCCTTGGAGGTCCTCAGACACAGAAGCTTTAAAAACACTAAAAAAAGGAAAGCTGAAAGTCTTGTAGGTCGACACCATGCAAAAATGACCTAATTGTCAGCCATCAAATATCCTGAGGTTGCTGGGCATGGGCTGCTCTTCTCAGGCAACAGCCAGCAGACCCCCTCCCAGGAGTGGCAGCCACATCACTTGTCTGCTGCACATGGCATTTTCCCCAGCAGTTCCATTTACTGAACACAAAGGGTGAGCCCACAACATTAAAGAACACTCCCCTTCTTTGAAGTTCAGATTGTTTGGCTTGCCTGGCTACAAACTAAAACTGCACCTTAATCATCCAGCTTTGAAGTCCTGTAAACCTACAGCTGCAGAAAAGTAAGGACCACTTGGCAATAAAATATTAATTATTAAATTATTTTGAATTAAAGTGGAAAGGCTTTTCTGAAGCAGAAACTTTCTTTTTTGCCCACTAGAAATGAAGGCATAAGTGAAAAACTGACAACAACTTGCCAGATCACAAGACAATTATGACTATACAACATTTTATAGCCCAGTTTCAAGTAGCACTGAGACAGTGCTCAGGGAATGGCCAAAGAAAACAAAACAAAAAAATACATGAGAAAACTAAAGGTTTTAACAATAGGCTGCAGAGTTTCATTGTTTTAAAGCCTTAAGGTGTGTGTGTGGATGTAACCGATAGGAGTTTGAGGGAGGTTAAAACTGACAATAGGAAAAACAAAGGAATTTTAGAATCCAGAATTTGTCATTGCTGCAAGTTTTACAGAGGGTACGAGTAGGGTAAGGTGTATGACCAAATGAGACCTACAGGAAGTCTCCATGGGCTCAACAGTCTGCATAGCAAAGGATACATAGCAAGATAGAACACTGTACTTTGAAACTGGTTGTTTCATTTCAGGCATGTCTGGAAACCCTTGCAGCCTCCACAAAAACAAAATAGAGAATTAATTAGAAACACAGTGTGGCCTGGCATATTGGTGAGGAGATAAAATGGTGCATTGTGAGAATAATCTCACTTGGAAAGAAACAGGCTTCAGCTATAACCTGGTACAAAACAGCTAAGACACAAAATCCTGCACTTCCTGGGGTTTCAGGCTATAAGACTTTGTAGAATCAGTTTCCAGTTCCTATCGCTGCTGACCACTTCCTGCATTAATTTGGGCAAGTTTCCTCTCAAGGTCAAACCAGGAGCAGTTACCTGGGAGTTTTTTTTCCCATTCAACCAGTATTTCTGGCAATGAACTTGTCCATAGCCCAGCTTCTGTCCCTAGACCATCTGAACCTGTGGGAAAGAGACCACAGATCACAAAGTAATGGCTTGCTCCTTCCCTGTTCAGAGACACAGAGAACATCAAGGTCAGATCTGTAACTGGAGCCTGTGGCTACTACAGTTTTTGTGCAACCACATTTTTGATGCTATGCCTTGGGCACTCTAATCGTTTAACGACTTTGAACAACCACATTTACTTACTGGGAATATGTCCTTATTCAGATAACAGTAAAGCCCTCTGCAAATTAAGTGCTTTCTTAAAGGGAGTTAAAGGGAATTGCCTTAAGTACCTGGATGGGAAGTGGTTCAAATGCTGTTCTCTGTCCAGCTTCTTCAAAGCAAGATTAATGACAGCCTGATACTGAACAGCTCAGCTACCTCAGCATTTCCCACTCAGACACACACTGCTTTAGCACTGCCCTTACTAGAATGCCCTGGAAGCAAGAAGAGAAAGGATAGCACACAGCAGAGAGGGCACCAGAAGAAATCAGGATCCCAACCCTGCCAGCAGACCTGATTCAGGAGGCATTCTGGACAGTTTCATGGATTTCACACATCAGATGGAGTTTGTTTCCGCCAAAATCTAAGAGAAAACACACTCAGCTCGGTAGGCTGACAATTTTCCTGCTGGTAGTGACTCATTAAGAGTACAACTGGCTGCTGTTCCCTGAATATCCCTCAGTTGTCTCTAAAAGGCCCAGCCTTAACATCTCCTGGCCATACCATCAGCCCCTCCCTGCAGCTTGGACACCGCTAAGGCAGGCACCTTTCCTCAGCCCCTGCCTAGAAATACATTGCTACTCTGGCACATACTATAAGGGAAAGAAGCACTGGACAGCTGGGTGCCCCCAGGAGATGAGAAAAAATCATCCTATTCCCCCTTGTAAAGTAGCATTTATACATACACATATACCACAAAATGCTATAAAATAAATTAACGCAATGAAATTAATAATCCAGTTACAATATTTTTACTTTTATCTAATAAAAACTTTATTGAGACAATTCTATCCTTAAGAATTTCTGAATTATTGTGTAAATTTGTGTACACGTGTACACATTTAATTAAACAAAATACTAAATAGTTGGAAGCAGCATCTACAGGTCAGCTTAACTAAATTATCACATCTCAATTGCTAGTTCTTGTGCAATCCCATTTTATAATAGGAACCCAGAAGAAAGCACAAAGGTAATGTAAATTTGTTTTCTTTAACTTTTTTCCAAAACATTTTCCTCGGCTTTACACCAGTGATGAAAACCTATACAATTCTCATTTGCACGTATCCCTTAGAAAAAATTCATATTCAAAAAAGGAATTGGAGAAATGCACATACTAAGTAAACACATACATACATAAATGCCAAGTAACATATATATAACATTAGCCAGGTGAGCAAGTCAGATTCCTCAGATGCTCTGGAACTAATGCATGTCCCAGACAGACAAAATCACTGCCATTCACCTTTATGCAAACCCCACATCTGGACTGCTGGCTGAACAACCAATGTCACAATGAGGACACATGCAAAAGAAGAAAATAATTTACAGTCAATGTGCGTATTGGGAGTTTGCTACACTGTCGATTTCCACAATGCTAGAGGCAGACTGCTCTCGTGAGTTTTGCATATACCTGGAGAAAAATCAGTATTTCCTGAAAAAGCCCACACAGCAATTCACGAAGTGAACCTCACAACAGCAAGCTAAAATCTCTGTGGAGCCATGCACTCAGGTACTGCTACACAGGAAAGATGCTTAAGAGGAAATATGCTGTTCCTTTATTAGGTATCATTTACTTTATTATTTCAGTGTAGACTGAAAATAAAATGCTCCTTTTGTACAAAAGGGACAAAAAATAGTGGACCATTACTCAGCTGCTTACCTAAACTTATCTGTAAAAACAAACACACACATTCTCTGTTGCTGTTTTGTTCTGCATCAGGGATTCCATCCCTGTGCAAAACACATGCTCCACATTTAAAGAGTTAAACATCCTCTCGCTTAGTCGGCTTTTCTGAATGTAAAATGCAAGATAATAACACACACCGTATCTTGAACCAAAACTGAACACAGCATAACAAAAACCCCGGTGCTAAACGACAGGCAGTATGAATAGATCCATTTCCACTGCTTGCTAATTCAAAATAAATCCTTTACTGTGATGTAAAGCAAAACAGACAACACTAAACACACCAAAAATATCATGACTTACCCTTTCGGAGACACTTGCTTTTCTTAAGATATTTGGCAGTAAAAAACGGCATAGCTGCAACACTAAGGTTTCAGCCAAAGCTGACCTTTTGTTATCAAGTGCTAAAAGCAAAATGAACAGACCAAAGAGAGAAAGCAAATTATTGTACCAGATCTTTAAAATGCTCAGAGATGAGCAAAGGGAATTCAGAGTGGGATAAAGTATGTCAAGTTGCACGGTGGGGATTGCAGATATCTTTCTGCTCATTAGCACTGCTGTTCGAGTTATTTAAAGTGTGCTCGGGGGAAATGAGGACAATTTCCATGACAATATGTACAGTATCATATAAGGAGGAAGCATTTTTTTTCAGGCAGAACTTCTGCATTACTCAGCTGCTACAGCAACATATGTTGAGAAGAAAAAAAACACAACAGGTTTGGATAATGTAGAAAAACCTGATTCTATTAACCAGTTCTTGTCTCAAGTAGAAAATGTAGCACTATAAATCTCCTGTCATGTCACTGGGTTATCTCTTAATTTCCTCCTTAGGCACTTCTGGCTGTCTCCTCATTTCTACTTAGGCACAAGGAAACTTGCTCCAGAATGTTTTGATTCCAATCATCCCACTACCCCATGCCTCAGTTTCCCTGTTTTTCAAGTGGGGCAACAGTGTGACAGTGCTTTTATTTAAAAAAAAACAAACAAAAAAACAACAAGATCAAAACTTCGAGACTCTTGGGCAGTAGGTAATACGAACCAGGGCTTAACCCCATTGCTTTGTCCTACAGGATTACAGCTGTTTATTTCTCCTTAGTCCACAATGCTGCTTTTAAGTCTACTAAAAATATTTTGCTTTTATTCAACCAAGATGACCTGATTTTGAAATTCAGCCTTATTCCTGTTGCTTCTGTTGCCTCTCTGGGGAGCTTAAGGCAGTTTGGTATTGATTTCATATCTTTTCAAATTCCATATAGTTTGGACAGTACATTTAACAGCAATGATACTTATCAGTGTTTGTCTCCTAGTCACCTACCTCTAATTCACTCAATCACAGCATATTGGTTGGGCAGGCAACACTTCATTCCTTGGAATATAAAGGACAATGACAGAAATTTGACTACCCAGTCTTGGGCATATTAATGTTTCTGTGCTTCAAGTCCTTCTATGTGTAATGACCCAAAGGTAGAATTCACCCTTTTAAAGGTTCATAGATTTATGGAAAATGCATAAAAGCAAATAATCCATACTTCCAATGGTGCTTTAGCGCTTGGCTTTTAGCGATTCCAGCCTTTGGGGTACTGCCAAGTCATCAGTGCACTGAGACAAGAAAGCAGCTACTTGTCAGCAGGGCAAACATTTATAACCTATAACCATTAACCCACTGAATGGATTTGAAGTCAGCTTTCTGGCAAAGGAACTGATCCAAAGGAAACCAGTACTACTCTTATAAGGTAGAATATACAACACTATAAAGAAGACTGTAAAAACCAGGGCTGCACTTTCCAAGATAGGAAACTTATAGCTGTGCCTTTTTTTGGACCATTTGTTGTCAGCATGGAAATAAATACTAGTTTTTTTTGGGCAAGACAAGTTTTATACTCAAGAAAAATCCATTCAGCATGTCATCTGAAAAACTTCACAGTTTAGAATTCAGAAATCCCACAATATTCAGTAGGATGTCACTGTTCTTGTACCTGTACCATCATACAACAAAAAACCTGAACCAAACAACCCAACTGTGTGCTCTTTCATTAGATAGTTTTGAAATCAGCTGACAAGCTTTCAGGAACAAATAATTCTTCCATAGCACACCTCAAGCTAAGGTCAAGTTAACCTTATATTGTAAAATCCTATTTGGTCCTTAAGCATGCATGGAGCAGAAAGAAACAGTAGAAAGGAAGGAGATGAGAAGAGTCCCCGAGTCAGTGACACAGGCAGCTGCCATCTGTGAACCACTGCAGGCTGTGGGCTGGACTTGGGGAATGTACAGTATCATATGAGGAAGAAGCATCTTTTCAAGTAGAACTTCTGCATTACTCAGCTGCTATAGAAGCACATCACCTTGGAATGGGAGCCCAAGCTTGCTACCGCTCTGCTTTGGAGATGGCCCAATCTGCATCATATTTAATCTGGAAACACTGCCTGATGTTGTGTCATCAAAAAAAAAGACCTCACACATTCTCATAGATTAAACATAATTTATGGCCTCACAAATCTTTCCATGGATATCTGGAAATATTTGGGGGTGTGGGCCCTTTCTATCATTCTTAATTCCTCCCAGCAGACTTTAAACAAAAATTTGCTCTAGAATCTCGTCATTTTGAAGGAGAAGTTCAGCAGTCAGAATAAACTCCAAGTTCATCCCTGAACCTCATGACACTTCCTCATGCTATTATTGTGTGGTACATGAGAAAAGAAGTCATGCCCAAACAGCCCTCAAAACATCAGCTTCCTTTTTGCCAGCAGACATCTCCCACACTCAGTGGCACACCAAGCTGGAGTTCCTTATGAACTAAGTCTGCCTTTTTGCACTCAGTGATTTTAAAGGGGGGGGGGGGGAAAGGAGAAGAAGAAATACCCAGTAAAAACCACAGCACAACCACAAGGGAACTCCCTTCTCTGCCAGTTTAACACAGGGTCAAATACAGACTAATGTACTAATCCTCCCAGCTGCCTAGGATTCTGGCCCTTTAATGACCTTGCACAAAACTCTAGTGCTTGTGACTCCAGTACCCTATATTCTACCTCATTTCCAGCTCACTGCCCTTGGAGCTAAAACCAGAGATTGCCCTCCTGTTAGACTTGCAATTTCCAGGGGGAACTTTGAACTTAGGTAAACAAACATTTGTATCGCTCATCCAGGGCAATGAAACACAAGTTCTCTCTCTATGCCTCCCTGCTTCCTACCACCACAGCCTACTTTGAGAAACCCTAAGACTCTGTATCTTCATCATGAGACAACCGTTTATTCTTTATCCTCTAGTACTCTTCTGTTGCTCAGGCATAGCTTTCCTTAATCAGCTCTCCAAACAGACTGAAATCAGGTGAAAACTTCCATCCTGACAAAAATCTACAGACACCAAGAATAGAATGAATTAGACCCAAACCATCAAATGTTATCATTTGATATCATACCCACTGTTAAGACTGCTTCCTTTAGTAATGCTTTTAGAAAGGACTACTAGATACAAGTCCTTTTTGTGACTGCAAGAAATCTAAATTTTTCTGTTATGCACCATCATAGCAAAGAACACATTAATATACGATTAGTGGGTTTCTCCTCTTTTATTCATCCTCCAGATCCCAGTTCAGTTGAACCGACTTGGGAGTGCACAGAGCATAACCTTTACTATTAGCAGCAGGCTAAATACATGGAGAAGAGCACCCATGACTCTTCATTACTGCATTTTCTGAAACAAATTTCAGTATCAGGTTTCAAAACGCTTTACTGAAAGACAGCATCATCTTCTCCATCTTACAGATGGGAACTGGAGAAGGGGATTGTGACTTCTGTATTACCACCACACAATTAAAAAAGGGAACAAGAGGGAGATTTTTCTGATACATAAGTGAGCAGCACATAGCTTTTTGGTTCCTCTTCTCTCTCCTGCAGCCCAAGAAAATTTTAGCATCTTCAACGAACAACAAAATGACTGACAACAAACATGAAAACTCCTGATTACTATTAAAGGTCATTAGTTGTTTGCACATGTTTAAATTTTCCACTGGATTACAGCCTTGGGGGATTTTCTGCTTTTATTTCCCACCTGGGCCCAGTTAGCATGAAACTCAGAGAGAAAGGCAGTAAGACACTACCTTATTGTTCCAGGATATGATCACAGAGTATGTGATAAGACTGTGTGGCTCTCACAGCCCTTGAATGCCAGTGAGTGGTGGGCAGGAGGGGTGGAGGTGCCCTCCATCTCGCAGTAACAAGATGCTCTAGAATGGCAGCTGATGGAGAAGCAGGTGCTCCCTCTCCATGACTCCAGCACCATGTCCAGGCTGGAAAGGGACCAAGGGTCTGCAGCCCAGCATGGTAAATGGGCAGGCAGGTGGCTGTCAGAGGGTGGCATTGCAGTGTGCCAGGCAAAAGCTGCTGTGCTATGCAAGCCCAGACACAGGAGTGATACCAGATGGCTGCAATAATACTCACCTCAGCCTGCTTCCATACCCCCAACTCCTATTTTATCAGATGAAAAAAGCATGCACTCAGAGTACCAATTTAAAAAGATTTCTCCCCCCTACAAAGTGACCAGGAGAGATTTCTATCTGTTGCTGATTGGGCTGAGAAAAGCAGGTTTGTTTTTTTTTTTTTTCCTTTCAGCAGTTTAGAACTAAGCCTGCCCTAGGACAAGTAGGGTCATTTTAGTCTGTGACCACATACATAAATTGTATCTGCAGAACAAAGGAATCTCAGGTCAATTAAAAAGATCCTGTGGCTATAATATTCTTCTGGGAAGATGCCATCTACATATGCTTATTACAGCCACATAAAGCCCACCCCCTCATTCGCCTCAAGCAAAGTAATTGTCTTTAAAAGCAAGCAAAATAATTATTTTTCCAACATACTTGTCATCATTAATTATGGCCAGAATAGCCAAGCAGGAGCTCATGCCCAGGCTTTTAAATGCTTGTAGCTAGTTAGCATGGCTGCCTGTAACTTTTCAGCTTTTTCTGCGGTGTTAACATTAACATAGTGTGGCTTCATTAAATCAAGGCATGCACTGATAAGCTAAGTATGATTCATCTGAGAACACTGAGACCCTTCATGCTTATCTGTCCCTTAGCAAGGATGGGGTTCAATTTATGCCAATGTATATTGGAGCACTGCTGGCTGTATTCCTAGTGTCACATTCAGGCAAACACGTTCCAATGAGGAACAAATTTTTCTTAAAACACATCGACTGGAAACTGCAGGAATTAAATGGCCACTAAGTTGAAGGCATTTTATAGGCCACTTTTGCAAAGCTATGTGGCATTAATCTACAAACATGGAATACCAGCTTCTGAAAAAACAGAATGAAAACTTTGGCCTGGTTCCTGTACTTCTCCCTGAGCCAAGTCTCCCACTGAAGTTGATGGGACTTTCCCTGCATAAAGGCTATGGAGTTTGCCCTACTTTTCTCTTTTTTTTTCCTAGTTTAACAGGACAGGCAGTGGTAGGGAAAGAGATGTTGTTTCCCAGCTACATGGAGGGTAGATAAATGTGCTGTGTAGATGTGATGTGATGAAAACCCACCTGGTTCAGAACATTACAGTGTGGTGGGACATCCACAGACAGCTTCCAAAAGGCATTTTTATCTTAACTGATTTTTGAATGACATGTTTTTAAAGTATCAGTGACTTTTGTTGGTCAACAACACTGAACAGCCTGAACACTATCTGGCTTCTGAATCATTGCCACTCCAGGCATTCATAAATATCAGGTCAGCCCACCAAAATCAGGAGATGGGTTTCCAACCAATGGGATTTTTTTCATTATTATCTCTCTTCAGGTTTCTGAGCCTTTGCAGATCCTATTTGGTATCTTTATTTTAAATCCATAACATTAAGAGACTTGTTCTTTATTAATGAAAGCTGGAAGTTTTACATAATCATAGTATTTAGAATTAGGGTTTTCAAGGGAAAACACATACACGATGAGACAATATATGACTTCATGACTATGTGCTCTAAACAGGAAATCCCAGAGCCTTGCCACATTTTTCTTAATTCATTTTGGAAATGAAATAAATTCAGTTATTCAGGTACTTAGAACAAGATGAGGACAAACACATCCACAGCACTTACAAAGCAGAACAAGACAAAATGTTAAGTCTACAGAGCTTAGTTAAGAGATACTTATGCAATAAACTGATTGGTAACACAATTCTACTGCTTCAACTGGGCACAAAGCATAGCTTTTAGTGACAAGTAAGTAAACCACAACAGAATAAATCACTAAACATATAAGTGTTGTGAGAGTGGGGAAGGAGTCTTTGCTCACAGCCTCAGCACAGGAAATAGATGCAATTTTGTTCCTAGTCCTACTAGCAAGAAGTTTAGCACAGACACGTGCTCTCCACCCTGAACAGAATAATGGAAACTGAGACTAAGCAGAGCCACTGGTCAGAAGCCCCAGACAAGCCCCCCAAGCACCACAGTCTCATGCTGGATTCTCCAGCACAGCCACTCAGAGCACCACAGCTTAGGCCCACATGCACAAGTGAGATGAGGGAAGGCCCCAGGCACCAGTTAAGGGAAAAAAGGTTTTTTTCTCTTCAGAGTAAGCTCCAATTTTCATCCTCATTACACAATTGCCACTCCACAGTCCCTCAAGCATAGATAATGTACCACAGCAATGCCAGTCTCACCATGCAAACCTCCCCAGGCTTTTACAGGGGAAGGAGAAAGAGGAATAAAATAGTAAAATGCAAATCAGCCACATACTGAATTTCAAAGCTCCCTTTAATTACAATTTCTTCCTGTTTCCCTGGATGTTTGGAGCACTGCTCTAAGCAAGTCAAACTGATAAACAGAGTCCTGATCATCTTATTAAACTTATTCAAGCATGTAACATCTGCCTTGGCAAGTCACTGGCTTTGAACAGAATCTGAATTCTATGCTACAGTCAGGCAGAAGAATCAAGGTACTATACTTCAGTATTTCTATTTTCACATCCCTCCGTTGGGCAGAGACTGAGACAGAACTTCTCTTTCATGCACAAATGTGAGGAAACAGACAGTGCAAGTTCCTGTAAGACTCCTGAACAAGAATGCATCTTTAAGGGTTACACTACTGCTTTCCTGGGACCTGCCCCCTTTAGTCCTGCTGATGCCAGGATTCCTTCTTTTTGGATGATGCTTCCTCAGGGCAGCAACTTGACAGTGAGCTTTCTATTTTCCCTTTGCCTCTACCAGAGATGAGAGCAGGCCAACACCTTCTCTTCAGAACTGACAATTACAACAGTAATTATCCCAGCTAGAAAACAGGCTTATTCAATGCAGCAAAAGCTGCCTGTGTTTCAAGGTACAGCAGGAGAAATAAATACAGCCATTACCCTGGGCCAAATAATCAGCAATAATGATGTCAGCATAGCCCGATTTATCCTCAGCTGAAGGATCCTATCCCACTTCTTTCCAGCAAAACCACAGCTGAGAGCCTGTTCCCTAAGCTCCAGGGCTAGACTTATACCTTGAGCTTTTCCAGTGCTGCTAAAGGGGTAGAAGGCTGAAGCATCGTCCCAGTACACCATCAGCTTAGACTAATGGAGCTCCAGATCTGCTACCATAACGCATCCTGTAGTGCATGCTGACAACACCCTCATGTAAATACAGGTAATGGATATTTAACTACACTGACAATGTCTGCTAAGGCATTAGAGAGGGCATCTCTTTTCACCCTTGACCAGTAAAGAGAATATAATGTACATTCAGCTTCAGACTAGTACACCTAGAGTAATTTAGGTACCTTTCTTCACAGAAGCATCTTCACAACAGAACAGAGACACAAGAAATGAAAGGGTATTTCAAGGAGATCAGAAGAGTTTTTTAATTCAGTGCAAATGTGTTTGGCCTAAATTAAAACGTCTGAAAATATTACATTTTGCAGAAAGTATTTAAATGTCTTTACTGATATATATATGTTTCTTATCTATAAGCTGATTACAACAGAAGAAAAGTTCAGGCAAAAGCAATCAATGCAAAACTAAACTGAAAACATTTGAAAGACAGTTTGCTGTCTTGGGATAACACAAAATGAATATTTTGCTTTGCTGAAAAGTAATTTTAACATCTCTGTCATCTGATTTTCCCCAAGATGCCTTAACTGATCTTTTCCCAGATTTTTTACCCTGACATCATTGCTTTCATGGCAGAAAATGTAGGCAAGTAAATTTAAAAATTAAGGAAAAATAGAACCCCACAACAAAGCCCAAAACCCCCAAAAAACAACAACCGAACAACCAAAACCACAATCCTCTCCCCCAGACAAAGAAAACAACGTTTCTACTTTTCTCCAGTGGTATCTATATTAAGCTGTAAAAGCTTCTGTTTGTTCACAAAAGGCCCTGCAGGTGAGAGTATAACAGGGGCTCAGACAGCTCCTTTCCCAATGGAGTAGCACAGACAGCAGAAGACATTTGCACACTGTGCTCAAACTGCTTTGATCCATCAACACCACCAGCTAAACACTTCACACCAACAGCCTCACTGATAAGGAATGTCATCCTTCCATCACTCTTTACTGCACACAGGTCCACAGCCCACAGCTGCCGCTGCTCAGAGTCTGCATTACTTTGCTTATTTGTCCTTATGGAGTGAAACAGTCTCTCCATCTTTCATATTACTGAATATACAGATGTGAAGCTTGGTGTACTATGCAAATGCATCACCATTCTCCTTTAAATTGCACTCTGGCTCCTCCCCTCCATGTTTCTTTCCCCGACTGCACAGCAGAAAAATATCCCAACACATTTGAAGCCGATGAAGTCATATATGCACAAACATCTGAAGAGTCAGGAATTGAGATGTAAACTCTAAAACCTACTAGTGGTGATGCAAATATGCTCATATAACAGGTTAAGATAATTTACTGCTAATCACTTGCACACAAACACCCAGGTAACACACTTAGCTCCCCCATCACCACCTGCACAATGACAATCTCAATTTTAGAGATGAGGACAACTGCTCCCTACAGCTGACAAAAATTATGTTTTTCCATCATGGTACTACTTCAAAAGACTGAGAATTAAATATTTAGACAGAGAAATCATTACTGGTTAGATTTGATAACAAGGGATTGATGACTTATGTCAAGTACATAATGGAGCCCCAGGATGGGTAGGGAGGGGGATGAGGTCTCAGGATGGAAAAAGGATCAGAGCTGAGGTATTCAAAAGCCTCATCTATTTTAGGCTCAAAAGGGTTGGATCCCACAGGTTTATCTAACAATCTGGAAAATGAAGCAGCCTGGAACATCTATTCACAGGTTCTAGCCCCCAGTATCAAGAGTAAATAAATTGTTTAGTTCAGGATATACCATGTACTCAATGCTACTAGCTGAAACAAATTTCAGACTGTCACACAAACCTGAAACTTTAATCAAAACAAAGAAATTGATGATCTTCCCCATGATAGCAGCATCTTGTTGGTGTTGTGGTGGAGAAGGGAAACAATATATTTCCTCATCTAATATTTTGTTTAGCTGTTTCTTCCCCATTCCTGCAATGAACGTGTACAGTGTGGTTCCAGAGTATGGCAGTAGGATGTCTGCATTTTAAGTCCTAGCACTCATGCCTCTGACCCATGGGTGGCTATATTTAGGACCTCTGAGCAGACTCCTGCAACCAGTGTGAGAACCCTTTCTGGAGCCATCTCGTCTCCTTAGATCTTTTCTGATACACTAATTAGAGTGAGCAGTACCTGAGCTGAGAAGTCGTCAGACTTTTCCTGTTTTGAAGCACACTGCAGAGGATGCCTCACTCTGCAGAAACTGAGAGTGCTATCAGACACAGTGCTGAGCACCTTCAATCTGTTATCCAGGGACAGGGAGCCTTTCTGAAACCACCATTCCTACAGCTGCGTCCACAACTCTGCCACCGAAGGAACAGGCTGGATCAGAGCAGCTCGACTAAGCCATTTCATCACAATAATCCCCTGAACAAGATAAATGGGATTAAAAACTGAAATTGCCCAACTCTTGTTCAACTCTTGATTAAATGAAGCATTTTGTGTGATTACCCAGCACTAGGCATAGTAAGAACACAGCCGTTTTGCACAGGATTATCTGTGTCTTGCAGGCCGGGTAGTTCATCCTGGGCAGAAAGGATTGCACGGTCCAGGATGGATCTATCCCTCCAGCCTGGTACTGACAGCTGTCCAAGTGTTTCTGTCCTGGTGGAGTCAAGTAAATTCTGTCAAGAGTCTGACTGGGTCACCTAGAAAGGGGACCTGGGAAAGGGAGAGCATCTCTGCAACTCATTCCTCTGAGATAGAGCCTTCTCTCTTGCCACTCCTTCTGAATCAACTTTCATGTCTTTCCTGCTGTGCTCTAAAGCATTACCTTTTTCCTCAGCATTTTCCAAATCTTTTCCCAGACTGATTTCCCAAGGCCAGTGGGTAATTCCCAGTCTGGAAACCCTGGAGAATGATCTGGCATTTAGGCCACTCCATTCAGGAGCTGACAGAACAGAGCTAAGACTGGTGGTTGGACCTTCAGGGCCTCACACAATACTTCTGACAATTAAGTTTCCTCATTTAGCTCTAATGACCTTGCACACATGACAGTGTTGGCTGGGTGGACAGCAAACTGTGTTCTATACCTGCCACTAACTCTACCTTAAAGGAACCAAGGGTTGACAGTCCCTTTGAACAGAAAGATCAAGCTTGCATTATTGTGAAGTACAAAATTTCAAGCTACCTATAAAAGTTAGTGTTATCATGGCTTATATTTTACATGCAGACATAAAAAGAAATAATCTATGTAATTACTGTCCTGAGCCAGACCACTTGTTCAAGCAAGAACATAAGTACTACAAAGGTAACAAATCATTAATCAACAGGAAGATGGTAAATAATGGATTTCAGAAAGAGTCTTGGTTTATAAAGGGCAAAGTATTCCAAACAAAATGGGCTAGCTTGCTGCAAGGAGGCTCTAAAACAAGCAAAGTGCAGCAGGGACAACGTGCTTGGATTTTATTTCAGTATTCATGGCTCCAAAATTCCTTAGTACTGAAACTCAAGTTGTCTGGAATACGAACACTATCAGAGATACTCAAAACTCAGCCCTCTCCAAAAGGCATGATCACAGAACTCAGTGTATTCAGTTTGAAAAGGAATACGCAGTAGGCAGCAGCAGAGCAGGAAGCTGACAGACCACTTCTACTTGGAACAGGAACATGGCTTTGATTCCTTTGCAACAGCTCCCCGTATGCAAAATGGGGAAGAAGACAACTTACTTCTGTCTCGTGTAACATGGCAGAGGCTCCACGACAATTAATACTGGCTCTAAGCTATGAAATCACTTAATAAGGCATGACTGAGCTAGATCAGGCACAGACACAATCACATTTCTGTCAAATAGGAAAAGGGAAATAGGGAAAGCACACAATAGTTAAATCAGCTTTATGCCAGCTGCAGGAGAAAAGATACCTAATCCAACAAAACTGGAAAGATAGAAGCAGACCATATCTATATAAGCAGACCATATCTGAGTAAAAATAAAGCTTGCTAATTTACAGCCTGGGGGGGATGTATTTTCTTTTTTTTAAAAAAAATTGAAACATCAAAGAATTTATGTCAGAACAGTACGTTGGATCACATGCCTACATCTTTGGTACTAACAGCTCCAAAACCGTGTTCAGTATTTGAATGGCCTCAGACTGTCAACTCTTCAGTACATGTTAAATCTCTCATCAAATGCACACAGTATGATGCTCTAGCTCCAGCTTCTTCAAGTCTTGTATCTAGATTTTTGTTTCTACCTCCATTTAGAGGCTCCCAACCTCTTTCCCTTAGGGAGCACATCTTTTAATGTTTTATTTAGTGTTCAGATAATATCTTCATAAAGATCTGTAAATAGAAATTTGTGAGAACTTGTGAAGGTAGTACAAGTGTTGCAAACTGCAGTGACAGAAGAAGAACAAAGAATCCTAGACAGGCTACAAAGACAAAAATAATCACATGAGATGAAAAATAATGTATTCTACGAAAACAATGCGCATGTTATGGAAAAATGAATCCTGGCAACCAGCACAGTTACAGGGAATGGTTAATTACAAAGGAATTTACATGTGATAAAAGCAGTAAAGAAAGGATTGTTTGGTCTGCAAAATAAAGAGATCTCACATAATCAATCCACTTCCAACATATTACAGGGCTCTGTGGATTTCAGATGTTGTTGTACGGCTACCTGCTGTATGCCCAGCAGAACACATCATCAGCCACACAGGCAGGACTCTTTTCCTTTCGCTCTTGTCTGAATTAAGTGATTTTACTAAAGCTGGAACAAGCCTAATATCTGTGAAAATCAGTTTTAGTTTTCAACAAAATTACTAGGTGACCTAGCCATGAAAAACCAAGGTTAAATAAAATGTTACTGGTTGTTCTGTTACTATACAGCCTACATATAAACTAGCGTAAACAGTTTTTCAAGGCTATCACAACTACTTGTGTGATTCAGAGCTGGTTCCACCCCTTCTCCCTGCACATATACCATGCAGGTTTTTCTTATGAACTGAGCGTCCCGAGTTGCTATTCAACCAGGGAGGCAGTTCCCTAGTTGTCACCAGTTACTGTCCTGCACTGAGACACATTCCTTAATGTTGTCTCATGGTTCCCTGGGATGTTCTGTAAAGCTACCAATTTATACTTTAAGACCACATCTTCTAAAATGCTATCAGAAAACTGAACGTCAGCATTAGTGTCTACAATACTATCCAGAAATAAGCCAGATAACATGATGCAAACCTCAAACCATGGAGAATATACACAAAGAAAAATTCAAGCTGACACTCATCTTGAACAGACAATCATTTCTGATGGAATCATCTCCCCCACAGCACCCCATGGCTTCAAGACAAGAAAGTGAGTAGAAAAAAAGTTGATGCAGAACTTATGAAAAGGGATGTGAAAACATCACAGGGCTATGCTACTAAGCCAGAAAAAAAATTCCGAAGCAGTCTGAAAGCCAACAACCTGCAGAACCAAATGCTAAAGTGGTAGGGAGAGAGGTCTAGCTGGCCCCTTCATGAGCCTGCTAGCCCCTTCAATTACTGCAAGACCTTTCCCACCAAAAGCAGCTGGGGTGCCTTTTTGCGCCTAAAACGAAAAATAACAGGAAAGAACAATAATGATACAACATGGAGTCCATCTTTCCCCCCAAATCCCTGCTTTCCCCCTGCCTGCCAGGAACCCTTGCTAGAAGCCACAGCAACAGTATCTTGTCTCTCCCCTCCAGCTGGATTGGTGCCAATAGCTGTGAAATACACCCACTTCCTAATCAACTCATTTAAAACCGTTCATCACAACATCTACGTGCCTGTTTAGGACAAAAATTCATCTCAAAGGCTCAATTGCTACAATATTAACAAACCAACATAGTGCAACAAACAAAACTGGTTTTTCTAGTAATAGCAAGATTGTCTTCTGAGTCACAGTTAAAGAGACTGACTCACCATCTCACTGCTGGTTTAAAGTTAAATCTACTCTAATCTCATATTTTAGCAGTCTTACTCCAGCTATATACCTTACTGCTTGGGAGTGGATTCTGCTCTCTCAATATTCCTGTATGGTAAATATGAAGTAAATAAAATTGAATACTAATGTCTATAGCTTCATTGAATGAGGATTTTTTAACTTCTCCATCCATCAAAACTTTCTTTAATTGGGTTTACTCCCCACCTTATGAGGCTGCTATTATTATGTCTAATTTCAGTCAAATACCCTTACGAGTAAATTCTTTTCATCCCTCTCACTTCTGTGTTTATACAAAAATACAGATGTGTATTTTTAACTCTATATAGAAATGCATTTTGGTTTTAAGATCTGTGTTGAATGCTGCACTATATTGAGCCATGAAGGAGTGGTCCTTCTAAGGATAACTAATATGTTTATGGGTAAGTGGTAACTACATGCTACCTACTCTCTGGTGGATGATGGCCCACAAGCCAACACTTTCACAGAAGCTAATGGGGCAGTTAACATTTCTGCCCAAATTGCACTGAAACTGAATTTGTTGTGAGGTTACAAACAGCAGGGAGTCTCTGGATCCTCTTAGAAACTACTTAAAATACAGGTGGATGAATGGTAGTATTTGTTGAGAGGTAAATACATTCTTTTATCCTACTGTCTCTTTAGTTCTCAGTACTTTTCAGATGAGCTGACAAACCATCTTGCCCACTCTGTGATTCTGTGAAAAATTGCCATACAATTAACACTCATTCAAAGAGACATGAAAAATAGCATTTTAAATGAAAATTTTATCTCCCTAATTTTTTTCTAACAAAAAAATCTCTGAATATGCAGCTATCTATAATATTGTTTCTTAATCTAATTCTGATTATACAGTTCTCATTGATGACAAGCTAAACCTAGAAAGTATTTGGATGCATGGGGGAAATCCTAGCAATGAGATTTCACATATCTTGGATACCTCCTTATCCCAATTCCCACACCCAAATGAGTAGGTGCACTGAAAAGAACACCAGTTACATAGGCTGAGAATTTCTAACTGGTACCCGAGGAAGAGCAGCATGAGCCATCACAAACCACAATTGTTGCAAGCAGTCCCTAAATCTCCCTGAAGATGTGGCAGGAGGATTAGTATTATAACCTAGCAGATAAACATCTTTCAGAGACTGCAACCCAACTTCTCTATTCAACCCATCTTCCTCACTTTCATCTCAGCTGTTTGAACTTCCTAAAGAATAGAAAGTGGAGTGGAAATAGCTGAAAGGAAAATGAAAAATTAACTAAGTGATCTCTATTAATAACAGCTGAGGGGAATCAGTGAGACAGACTGGGAGAGTGCTACTCCCAGGACAGTGAGAAAGGCCAGGCTGGACCTCAACATGCCAACACGGTCTGAGAAAGAAGTTTGGAATTAAATACACTTTAAAAATAAATCCCAATCATTTCTGAGTCTCTCATGGCTGCAGTTGTAATGCTGAATCTCTGCTTACAATGTTTCTGGCTTTCAGCCAAATATTTGAAAGTCACTGTGATCTTTTTTCCCCTCCTCCCTAGCCATCCACAGTTTTTAAGCATTCCCACAGCTGTGAAAGAAATGATAGCTGGGAGGGAACGGTGCTTGGGTACCCAGAGGCTGTTCTCTCACATTTGCTCACAGCTGGAATTCTTCATGGTCTTTGGCACAAACCCTTGCTACTGCCTTGGCTGCTAGGCTGCCCTTTGTATGGGTGCAGCTATCTGAACAGTTTCAAAATTGTTTTTAATTGGAGAAATACTAGATTTTTCCCATAAGCTCACATAAAAATAGGAAGTTGTTCCCATATGAAAATAAAAGGAAGAAAGTACCAAGCCTATCTGGAGTAGAGGTTAATAACTCAGATTCATATTACAGACTCCAGACATGAAGCACAGGCTGCATCTTAAGCATCTCAAAGACATGACACCATTTCCCTTATTCATATGCCCCTTACCTTGCAAAACTAACTCCACCGTGAAGTTCAGTTTGCAGCACTAGAGTTGCTAAGCATGAGTGAGCTCCTGGAGAGAGGACAGCAGGCAGGAGTCACAGGAGCCAGGAGTCAGCCTCCTGTCTGCCCAGTTCCTCAGCACTACCTCAGCCTCACAGTTTCCTGCCATTACTGTCTGTCACTATTTAAGCATAAACAAAAAAACCACAGGAAATGGAAGCAGAGTCAGGCCACTTGGGATGGATGTGGAAAGGCTGTCAGAATAAGTAGAAATGAAACAGGGATGTTACAGACAACAAGAAGGGCTTTTTTAAGTGCATCAACAACAAAAGGAAAATAAAGGATAAAGTTACTAAATGGAAGGGTACCCTAGAGCAGGGGTTGCAGAGAAAGCAGAGTTATTGAACAACTTCTTGCATCAGCCTTCATTGACAAGACCAGCCCTCAGGCACCTCTGACCCAAGAGAGGGTAAAGGAATGTTGTAAGGAAGACTTTCTCTTGGTCAGGAGGGCTGGGTTAGAGAACACCTAAACAGATTTGACATCCACAAGTCCATGGGCCCTGATGCAATGCAGCCATGAGTGCTCAGAGAGCTGGGAGGTGCCAAGGCAAAATTGTTCATGACCATCTTTTAAAGGCTGTGGCAATCAGGAAAGATGCCTGAGGACTGGAAGAAAGCAAATATTATCCTGGTCTTCAAAAAAGGCAAGGAGGACTTGAGGAACTACCAGCCAATCAGCCTCATCTCATTCCCTGGGAAGGTGATAGAGTACCTCCTTTGGGAGGCCATCTCTTTCCATATGGATGACAAGAAGGTGATCAGGAGTAGTCAGCACAGATGCACTAAAGGTAAATCATGCTCGACCAACCTGATTGCCTTCTATGATAAAACTACTGCTTGGCTGGATGAGGGATTTACCTAGTCTTCAGTGTGGCTTTCAATCCTGCCTCTCACAACATCCTCATTGACAAAAATCAGGAAATGTGGACTGGATGAGAGGTCAGTGACGTGGATTGGGTACAAACTGAACCACAGATCCCAGAGATCTGTAATCATGGTCTAGTTGGAAGTATGCCATTTGTGGTGTCCCACAGGGTTCAACAACTCCAGATCATGGGTCAAATCAACTCTTGAGCATTAAGAGGCACCCCACCATGTCATTGGAGAAATCGCATGACAGGTGTCATACAACAGAGACATGGGGCATCCTATAATGGGATGTGCACATACAGAGCCAAATGCAGATGTTCCTGGCATTTTCTAACACATCACCAGATGTGTTCTTACTGCATGCATAGGAGCCGTGAGAATTTAATTCACCTGAAAAACCTACTTTTTTCATGTGCTAGGAAAAATCTATGGAGCCTCAGTGTAGGAGTGTATCGGGGACAGGACTAGAAGAATAAACGCTCCAGTCCTCAAACCACTTCCCGCCCACAGCTGAAGAACCACCGACAAATAGGACAGGAATGGGAATGTTCTGGCCTGTGTTGGTGCATGCTTGACATCCTTGGATTAATGTTTTTGAAACCTCAGGCTGCCCTGAGAATTTTGAAGAGCTGTAAATGCAGGATGAAAAGTCCTAAATTAATATGCCTGCCTAAACTGTAAAGATTTTACTTTGGCTGAAGAGAGCTGATTTTTTTTCTCCTCCTCTCAATTTTCAGGAAACTGAAGTCCATGTGCTCATTTACATACTACTGCCACTATGCAATTTGGCCCCTCAGTTTATGCCTCAAACTTTGCCTCTCTCAGCTTACGTTAAGTTTATGAACTTGATGCCTAAGATGCACTGAAATATGGCTGATAACACCAGCACTGAAGCAGCTGTGACAAGTGCCACAGATAAAATTCAGGTGATACCAGAAATCATTTGTGTCATACCACTAAATTATAGATCTGTGGTGGAAAGAGAGTGACAGTAGTGAGTAAAAAGGCTCACCAAGTCTGGGCTGCCAAGTGCTGGGTGCTGTCTAGGCATGCAGCTGGCAGTCTCTGCTGTCTGCAAGATAGAAGTAACAACTGGTTGAGACAAACAATGACTAAAAATAGTCTAAGGAGGGAGCGGTAGCTAATGAGGATGTGCCTGGCTTTTTCAGACCACAACAAGAGTTGGTCCATGCCCTGCAGAGTTTATCATTATAACAGACTAGAGAACAGACAGGCAGGGAATTGCAGACAAAGGGAGCAGTGTGTGTTCACAGGCAGGCATCAACAGAGCAGGAGAAGGAACTCTTACTGCCCTGTTCTGTGTGGTGCCTAATCCACCATCCACAACAGGAACTTGTCACACACCACTGTGTGCATTCCCAGAATATCTGCTTTCTGCTTTATATTCCAGTCACCTGAGCTGAGCAGTGTGTGTGCAATTAACTTTTACAGACACCTCTCACAGACTCTGCAAGTTAATCACAATACTATGAGATTGGAAAATATCTCAAAGCTATTATCAAAGGAGAAAGAAAAAATAATTATATGGGATAAAATAAGTGAATGAGATGTTGATTATTACAGAATATCTACAGCAAGGAGAAGAAAGCAAAACAAAAGGCAGATTTAGGTTGTTTCTTGACCTGGAAGTACTGAATCTTGGAGTGTTAGTATTCAATCACTCTTGTGCTGGATTTTCTAAAATAAAATAAAAGATAGACCTAAAAAATGTTATCACCAAAAACCAAATGAAAAACAAGATGGGATTAAACATGACCCCAATGGAAAATTAGCTTACAATGCAAAATTCCATTAGGAAACACTTTGAGCTTGTCAATACTCACTTTTATACAGATTTAACTAAACTGACACAAACCCCAACACAGTTCAAATAGATGTAGCCCTTCAGCATAACTAAAGTCAGAGTACATTAAAAGTGTATCAGCATGACTTGGTTGGATAGCAAATTAACTAAAAATCGATACCCATTTAGTTAAGTGGGTTCGGTAATAGAATGCCAACCAGACACAAGCAATGATGAATCCTAACAACTGCTGCTATTTCTTCGCTAGATTCCAAGTTCCAGCTCCAGTACTATGGCTGATGTACCGTATAAATTAGTCTGCAAGTTTAATTCATAAAACCTTAGTGATATACATCTCAAACTACCATATAATCACAACTCATGCAAGAACCTCTAGGCAACACTGATTAGGCAAGACTTTGCTAGACTTCTACAGTCTCTAACCCCTCCATCTTCTAGTGAGGCTGGGCATAATGATGGAGGAATTAAACTCCAAAAACCTCCCTATCCCTTTGAGGGGTCTAAAACAAAGACATGAGCAGAACTGTCACAGTATAGTTTCCTCTCTCTCACATTTCTCACGTTCTCCCTCTTGTGGCAAAGAGACTCACTTTTTTCTTTCAAAAAAACAAAACCTCCAATTCATTCAATAAAGAATTTTATGCATGAGCCAGCACATATTGCTGTGTCAACACAGAAAAAACCCCAAAGGCTGTTATGAAACAAAACAGAGCTTCTCTCCTACCTTGTTTTTTTCATTTCTAGTAATGGCACTTGCATCAGACAAAGTGCTGATACCAGAAATCTGAGATCCTATCACGTCACCTCCTTTCTTTACAGCTGTGTTTTTAAACCACCTCCTTTGATTTTCATATTTGGGCCACAGTGCCTGAGCTGTAAACTGTACTGTCATGTAAAACTCATTCTAAGCTTTCATCTCTTCTGAGATATGAGATTTGCTTTGATGGAAAAACAGCAGCAGACCAGTAAAGATGTTAGGAAGGGGAGGGGAACAGAGGGACCAAAGGCCATTCTCTGCATGCAGATGCAGAGTACAAACATTAGTCCTGCTCACTCTGTTGCCAAGCAATCCCAATTGAGGATCAACAAAGCAAATCCAGATTTAGTATCCATGAAGTCTCAGAAAATGGGATATTAAGAACCACGGCATGCCAACACCTGTAATAATGGTCTTTGATGACACATTTCCAAAGAAAAGTTAGTATGTCCTCTCAAAGGTTACATTATACCCATTCTGTTTCCAACCCTATTTTGTATTAGCTCCATCCAATGTCAACTCTCCTCAATTAGACACATTCATTATTCAAGCTAATCCAACATGCCCTTGAGAAATGGGATGAGAAAACAAGGGTATCACTGTAGGGACAGACATATCTTCAAACGACTGCAGCTTTAAACAGTCTACAGATGGTGGAGTCAGGCCAAAAGACTGAAAATAAAATTCATCCCCCAGATCCGAGATACAGAGTAATCTTAGTGTATCACATTTTTAGACTCAAGAACAAGCAAATTACATATTACTTCAAATTGCAACCATTTTATTCTACTGTCCACAGTTTACAGGCTCCATGCTATGTGTGAACTTTTTCTCCTGACAAGTTATAAGAGCCAATTTCCTTAAAATGTTTTTCAAATGAGTATCAAAGAGATAGCAAGCAAACCAACATTAAGTAACCCAGTGAGGACCATTAGCTGAGTACAAAATTTTGATTTAGCCATAAAGGTTTGCTGTAATAATTAAATAAAGCAGACAAAAATTAAAATACCACAGGTATAACTACTTCATGTTTTCCTTCCTTTATTAAATGTTTAGACACTAAATATTAAAATTGTTAAAAAGTAGCAGACCCTATAATCTAACAGCACGTAAGAAAGCTTCAATACAAGCAAACAGCATAAGAACCTTATGCAAACTGAATACTTTGATGGTACTCTATGGTCAGAAATGCCCAGGCAGTAACGACACACAGAGAAAGACCTAGGTACTATACTTAAGGATAAGAACTGTCCTTAAGGATGTGAAAAACAAGCCCACCATAAATGTAGGAAGAGCTGTATTGCTGCAGTTGCTGCCTTCCCAACATAGTGAGCAAGCAACACAAATATTTGCATGTGTCTTGTCTAACATACATATAAACTAAGAGGCCACAAGTCTGTTGGAAATAATAACGGAAGTCTAGGAAGATTTTAAACCAGTGCAGGAGGGAACCTCAGTGGAAACAGGAATTTAACACCACAGGAACCATAATCAGCTCTTCTTCCGTTACATAAAGACCTGCTAATTTGCTGCTCTGAATTTACTAAATGTAGCCTGCAGCATATTTTTTTTATTCTTTGATTAGTTTAACCAGCTTGATCTAGAGCTTCTAGTCAGTTTGGATACAGAGGTAAAAAGTTCATTCCTATATAGAACACACTTCTCCTTTCTCATGTGTCTTCTACTCAGCACTTCTTTTTGGTCTAACTTGGGCTAGAAGTTTTAACCCCTAAGCAGAGTTTCTAAAGTATTTTAGATTCTGAAGAAGCATTTCTCAATTTTTCTCCAGCATTTGAAGATTTTTATGAATTCACACAGTTATTTTGTATTTACTTTATAAATTGCACATTTCCTTGGCATCTGTGCTGAGTAGATGGTCTGACCATAATTTTAGTATTTTTACTTACTCATTGTGTGTGCAGTGCAAGAGCTGCCTCTGTTCTTGTCTGTTTCTTCGAGGCAAAGACCTTTGCTTTGGTGTTAGAGTAATTTTATAGTAATTGCTCAGCTAATGCATTTTACTTTACATTTTCAACATAAGGAAGGTATACCCATAAGTTATCATTCCTCTGAGAAGGATGAAAGTTTAGGATGCATTAACTTGCTAGCAGTGATCACAGAGCTCCATCCTAAGAGCAGAACAGTAAGCTTAGCTGAAAAGATAATAGATTTTCTGATGATTATAACAACAAAACTCAGGAGGGATTATAGTTAATCACCTCACTTTCCTCTCATTTTTAAGAGAGCTCATTACATCAAGAGAAGGAAACAGAGGTGCTTCAAGCAATGACAGAAGAGCTTGAACTGTGCATAAGGAGTAAAGAAGTAGAAAGTTGTATCTGATTCACTGGAGAATGAGTTCCAGGGGAGAACTGAAGTAACCAAGAAGCAGAAGACAAGTCTCCACAGGTCCAAGAGCAAGGAATCATAAGATTTGAATACCACATCCTCAACAAACACACCGTATTTCTCACTACACTGTCCTGCAGAAAAGACCCTCCTCCAAATAAGGAGAGCTTTAAACACTTCACATATGTTTCTATACATCCCATGAACACTCAGAAATCACAGAAGGAAGATTTTTCCTTTGTTTGGGACAAACCAATGGGTAGATGGATGTTCTCTAATATTAAGCAGACATTATCCACTTGTAGAAATAGAAAGACTACTTTAAAGCTGTCACCCCTGTATTGCAGCAAACAGAGAAATGCCTGTAGTAGGGGAGGAAAAGATATGTGCAAGTCTTATTTAGATTATAAACTGGTTTTATGCTATTCTTGACATGCTGCACAAAATGAACCAGAGTATTAAATATAAACCTGACGCTGATGGTGATGTGGTGTTAGCATCTAACATTCAGTGTAGACTAAATAGCTGTAAGTATCTCAAGGATATTTAATAGGTATGAATATATTTAAGGGTTGCAAAGGGCAAAATTTTTATACAAAATTATGACTCCTCCCTGTTACATTCTAAGCTGGACCTCCAGTATCATGTATCTCAGGCTTTCCAGTTCATTTGCATGGATTCAAATTGCTGTCCAACTCTACACAACCTTTTCTAGGCCCACAGGCAGAAGTTGCCTTCCCTGCTTTTTCTGAGGATATCTTCCCCTGCATTTTCTGAGGCTCATTCTCTTTCAGAGATGCAGAAATCACAGGGATGCATAAAACGCAAAACGTGTTTTACTGAATTATTTAGCCCCATCTGAAAATTCTTATGGGCTGCTGAATTCTGTATGGCAACCTGAACTACCTCTGCAGCCAACTCACAAAGCATCAAGTCCACTCATGTGATAGTAATTACAAAACTCCCAGAGGAGTAGACCTTGATGGAGGCTTCAGTTGAAAGCTATTATCTCATTCATATTGATTCCCTATAGCATTTACATTTTAGAACAGATCTGCCAGAACTGAAACTAGTGGAACTGCTACTCAATTTGACTGGACATACAGAGGATGTCGGAACTGACTGATTTCCCCCCAGGAGAAACTTACCCAAGAAAATAACCCTCCTCATCCCCACACACAATCACAAATGGAGATTCTCCTTTCTATGACTATTTTTGACCCAGATTATCGTACCCTTTATCCCTGATTTTGATGACTTTTATTCACATGCAGAACACTCACTATAGAATCAGTATTGGGCACTAAAGGGTGCATCTTTTAGGAAATTACCACTAAAATATCAATGCCTCCCCTGCAGATCAGACACTGGTTGCTGAGCCTGGCATGCCTTCCCAACCCCTCATCAAGCCACATTGTCTCACTGGGACCCAGGCAGTAACAGCTGGCATCCGCTGCCTTAAAGATGGCTTTCAGTTAAGGCTGACAAAAGATAGAGCTCACCTAGCATGCCATTAAATGACACGGTTTTGGACCTATCTCCTGGGATGACATCCCAGCATTCTATGGTTTATCTGGACTGCTAACAGCAGCAGAGATTTTGCCAAGAAGTCACATGCACAGATCATTTCATGTCCTACACACAAGCTCTGCTCAGTTTCAAACCTGGAATTAAATTTAATTTAAAATGAAAGAAGTTAAAAGGAAAGGGTTGGGAGTAAAAACCACTCTGTTACAAGCCTTTAGATCTATTCTTTGGCTACACTTAAATATCTTATGAAGCTCACTCAGTGGCATTAGTTTCAGGGACTGCCACCCACCCTGATGGTATTAAACCATCATTTCTCAGAGCCATGTTACACCTTAGCCCAGAAAGCATTTTTGTGCGCACTACAAAGAAAATTAACACCAGGCAAAAGCAAACTATTACAGGATGCCTTCAGTGCAAATCTTTCCCAGTGTTCCAGGACAAAAGGACACCAAGACCCCTGGAGCATTGCTGCTATTTAAGGAGAATTGTCTCAGTATGTTTCATTTAATCAAAATATATCCCACATATTGACCCCATGAAAGAACAGTCTGTGCACCTTTTGATTCTTGAAGACAGCAAAGAGACTTGCTTAAAATAGCCTACATAAGTCTTCATCCTCTCTCCTCTGGGGCTCTGCATTCCTTCCACAACTGAACAGACAGAAACAAACCTGCATTGTCACACAGCAAAGCATAAGGTTAAGACATCTATCAACATTGCATTTAAGCATGTATTTTTTTGGACAGACTACTGAATGCTAATCTATTCTGGGAGACAGGAATCCCAAGTTTCCTCCTGCAGTCTGCCAGGACTGGCTTTTCAGAGCTGCCATGCCCTCCTATTTCCCACTGCCTTCAGTGGGTGTTCTGCACTGTACTTCTGAAGGTCAGTCCCTCAACTCCTCAGTCTCTTGGCAATCTCATCAGTAAAATAGGAATAGATTAGATCTGTACTCCAGCTGAATTACTCCCAAGCACTGTAGTAATGTGTGTCATCATTTATTTTCTGCCTTTATTTTGCTCTGAATCAATGGAACACTCAACACCTACAGATTTATAGCTGCTGGAGGTATCTTCAAGCAATACAGCTCTGAAAATGCAAGTTATTGTCCTAGATATCTGTGCCAGGATATTCACAAACAGCTCTAGGGTAATAACCACTGTTAAAATTTGGAACAAAATAGGTCCTGCTGGTACCTGAAACTGAGCTACACTAGGTAGTGATATTTGGGTGGTGCTCAGTGCTACTGAGGCGATTCCATTCTCAGAATTCATGATTCTCAGATCATACACTTCTTATGTAGCTGAACTAACAGATCAATGTCTCAAACCCAGAGTTTTCCTTTAAGAAATAGTGTCCATTAGTGGACCTGAGATACCATACTGCCTGGCTCAAATTCCAGCTGATGATAAAAGAGCATTCTTGGTCTCTGCCTCAGTTTTCCTTTCTATGACACACAGGAAATACATCTACAGAAGTGGAGCTGTTTTTGCTGAACTGAACTCTAGCTAACAAAAGACCAGGGCAGGTAATGTTGATTATTCTTCCACAAGAGGCCAGATGGCATCTAGGAAACAGCAGGTTAACACTGTTCAGCAGAGAAGCCTCCAAGAGTAGTAGGAAGCAAAAAGCACTTTCACCATCACTGCAGCTGAGCTGGCTTCAACAAAGAAGAAAACTCCTCTTCCATAAGAAAAAAAGTTAATAACTTCACTGAGGAGCTATGAAGAAAAAATACAAAAACTAGCAGTTCAGTAAACAGGAGCAGTACCTCTGCATAAAGGCAGCTGATATTCTGAGGCACCAACCCAAAAAGAAAAGGAAAAAAAAAAAGGAGAAAGACTAAGGAAAACTCCACAAAATGTATGGTCAAAAATATTGTATTCCTGTGCTAGGCAAGATTATCCAGAAGGATCACTTCACTACAACAACCAATATTTAGCTGAAATATTGATGTGTCTTCTCCAGAGCTAAAGTTATCACTAGCTGTTAAAGACATGATAAAACCTAGCATAGGGGTAGATTAACTCCCACCTGCTGCACCAGAGACAAATCACTTCAGAGACATCTGGTGCAGAGACAGAATCCCAGGCCCTGAGTTAGCAGCAGTTGCTAGACTGGTCTTTCTCAGAAACAGAAAACAACAGACTTGATAATTTGTTATTAGCAGCACAGCAAGAGCCCTATCCAGGGAAACTGAACTATCAGTGAAAACAGACCTTGAGCATGTTTTGGTTTAGCTATTATCAGAAAAAGGCTACTGCTGCAGAGATTTCCTCAAGTATGACACGTCTCCTCCTTTAGGTAATTCAGAAAGGAGTCTTGAGAGCAGATGAGAGGTAGGTAAAACAGCTTCAAAACTCATTAAATCAGAGTACACTCTACTTTTGTTGAGAAGAAAGCACAAACTTCCAAATGTTGGTTTGCATTCCTTGGCTCAAAATGTTCATGGATCAGTTATACACTAACATCCACTCACCTACAGAATCAGAGAAACAAAAGACAGAGATTATTCAACCCTCCCTGAACTAGCCAAATCTGTTAGTAACACCAGCTTGTGTCTCTAACAGGTTCAGTTACTCAGTATGGATAAATCCTTGGGATGTTGTGAGTGAGAGGAATGACCTGATTAATTAAGACTCCCACGAATTCATGTGGGAGGCTCATCTCTAGGAAGATACAGAGTTGTGGGAAACAGGAGTGGGCAACGCCAACAGACTATAAAGGTTCCCGTTCTGTGAGGCAGTAAAGCAAATTTTAGGGCATTTTTTCCTTCATACCAGAAAACATCCCAGCTGTGCAATAGAAAAAAAGGGTGCAAATTCTCTCTGCCTTATTCAGATGTACTAAAATGCTACGAAAGGATAAATTTCCTTATGCCAGATCAGGCATAATCTGCTTCCACAGGCATAAAGTACCACCATGAAACCTGTGCTCTGCCTTATCCAATATAAACACTGATAAATAGATCACATGGATAAAATCACATTTATACTGTCAGGTGATCTAGCAATACACATTGTATCAATAAGTATGGTATTAATAAGCAATGAACCAGGATGTTTAAAGGCAGTAATTCACAACAAATCAACACTTACCATCAGTGTGCTCAGGGACCCTTTCCAGGCCCCTAAACAGCCTATGAAGTCTCTCAACTAGTCTAGTCTCCAGAAGATTAACTCAAGTCACACACTCCCTTGTGAGTTTCGCCCATACTGAAGTCTCTCTACCATATATGGCAATATTAAATCTTCAGAATCAGAAGAAAATTACAACCTAATATAGAAACATACAGTAAGGTCCTATGTCATTGCCACCATCAGCAGGTACAAAACTGCCCAAGTCTGTCTCTGGCTGAGACTGGGTAAATCCCTGATAGCAAAGTCTAAGAGCCCCTTTATATTGCTGCTGTTTTCAAGCAGATTCCCCTCATTTCCTTGGAATTTCATTCTCCTTCCTATAATGATGTCTAAACTATATTTTGCTTCCCAAGGGAGGGCTGGATGCCTGTCATTTGAACTGCTTACAGCCAAGCTACTCAAAGCACATGAGAATATGCCGGGGGGAACAATACTGCATATGGTTTCTCAGCATTCCTGAGAGCTACAGACAGAAAGGGATTGATGGAGTCAAAGCCCTCCCTCCCACCACCCTTCAGTCCGACTCTTTGCTCCGGAGGGGTGTCTGACCCAGTGGGCTAATCAGCAAGGCACACACATTGGCGCACACAGATTTTCCCACACAGAAAGCCAAAACCCTGGTTTTTCAAAGCGTTACTTCAAGAGCTAGACACAAAAGGCCTACATGCTTTGGGCAATGGGAGTAAAGTCCCAGATTCCACCTTTTTAGAGGTGCTTAAGTAGTTTATGCTTCAGGAGGATGCTGCCCTCTATATGGAAAAGAAACCAGCCCTCACAGAGTATGAGAGCATCCAAGAGTTTTCCTTTAAGGGACTGACTGCTCTCTCTCTCTCTTACCCTATGTACCTGCCTTTGTATCCAAAGCAACTAGAGGCAAAATCATCTTGGGCAGCAGGCTGTGGTGGGAAACAAACTGGACATATCCCAGTCCCTACTTAGTTCCTAATGGTGCCCTGGAGCACCTTGCTGAGTGTCACGGGGGGCAGTCTGGGCTCTGTGGGACAGCAGCTGCTGCAGGACAAGGAAGACTTTATCCTAAAAGCAAGAGCAGTTAGTGCTGACAGTACACTTGACAAGCATAAAGGAAAAAAGACCTCTTTCCTGAAAGTCAGGGGATCTGCCCATATATGATTACATATATAATGTGCAATGGTTAAGTACAAATACCATCACCCTAAAAAGTGAAAGGACAATACTATAAAGCTAAATACACAGACCTAAGTCTAGCAGAAAGACAAAGTGTTTTCACCAATCATACAGGTGTGGTACTGGATATTGGCAGCAGGCTGCATACACTGGATGCTAAAGGAATGGGGTTTACAGGCATGAGCAGAGACACAGCTTCTTGAGCAAGAAAAATCCTAGAACGAGAAGTATAGAACACTTCAGGGCAGAAAACAACCCTTCTATTGTCCATTTTCACTATATTTAAGGAAATTACTTCAGAAGATTGTTTTGGTTTGTGTTTGTTGTTTTTTTTTCAAAGAACTCAAACAATTACTTACACCCAATTTACATAATCAAAAACTACTTTCCTAAATCTTGGCTTTTGGGTTAGAAACTTTTCAAATTAAGGATTTTAATTTCCTGCCATTGTCAGATATTCAAAAAGTTCACAAGACTACTGGTAACAAGGAAAATAAAGCTTTCATTCTTATTCTGCTCCCAGTGTTTAGTCTGATTTGTTTTTTCAAACCTTCCAATACTCAGTCCAAATTTCCCTTGGTAAATTTGCTAGAAAGCTTCCATCTCCACAGTGAACTTACAGAGAATCACAAATGGTTGAAGATGGGGAGCAAAATAGTGTGATTACATTTACAACACAACATTTTGCTGCAAAGACAGTAAAAAAATCCTGAATTGCCTACCACTGCTAGAATGATCAGTTACTGCTATGTTAATGAATTTCTTCATGTGTTACTTGACTGTTGTGCTGTGTTCTGGTTTCATCTGGGATGGAGTTCATTTTCTTCTTAGTAGCTGGCACAGAGTGCTGTGTTTTTCTGGATGTAGTGTGAGAGTAACATTGATGACACACTGGTGTTTTGGCTCACCTGAGTAGTGTTTGTCTTAAGAGCTTTTCAGTGTCTCATGCTCTGCAAGTGAGAAGCTGCACAGAAAGCTGGGAGGGAGCATAGCCAGGATAGATGACCCAATATGGTCAAAGGGATATTCCACATAAAACATAGAACATCATGCTCAGTATACAAACAGGGGAAATTACTTTGAAGGGGCCAATTGCTGCTCAGGGATGGGTTAAATACTGTTCTTTGGGTAGAAAATAATAGTACTGTGCATCACCGGTTTCTCTTGAATTTTGTTCTACCTCTCCCATTCCTTTTTATTAAAATTGTTATAAATATTATTGATGTATTTAATATTACTATAATAATATTTTGTTACAATTACTAAATTGTTCCATCTCAACCCATAAGGTTTGTCTCTTCTTTCTGATTGTTGCATAACACGTTTACTCAACAACATACAGTCTCTCAAATTTGTGACAATAATGTAGCTCCCATTACAATAGTATCTGAGTAAATCACAATCTTTGGTGTTCAATCTCAATTTCAGCCATCATTGGATGTCTTTCACAAATTAGAAGTGAAAAGAACAACCCTAAGAAACTGGTTGGGGGTCACAACTAACACTAAGATACATGTACTAAACTTAAGTCTCCCAATCCAGTGCTCAGGATGTTGTTAGGGTCTCTTGCCCTCCACATACGAGTCTTTATCCACACCATCCCAACAGCAAGAACACAGGTGAAAACACCATGGTGACATATAGCCTTTTTAATTTCTCAGTCTCATGGCAGCAGTTCACTGCATATCCCAGAAACCTCATAAAAACAGGATGCCCAGTAGAAAAGACTACACCATCTACAAAGATAATGACTTCCTCTATCACTTCTGATTTGATAAACAAAAGGTACTGGGGATACAAGACTACCCATCATAGATAGTGCTAGGATACTGCTGTAACCATTAAACCTGGAGAAGTGTGTATTCCCCTCTGATAACAAAACACTAAACAAGATCTTGCGGAAAAAGATTCATACAGAATTTTTTTTTCCCCATCTCAGACTCATACCAGTAGCACAGCCCAATTCATTTGGCTGGCAATAGCCAACTCAGAAACTGAGTCACAGCTGGTCCTGCCAAGACATGGCCAAGAGAAGACATATCTGGGATTACTGGGAATCAAAGGTTGCACCTCATACTCCCTGGTACAGCCAGGGCCTCAATTACTAGCTCAGTGTCACAGGTTATTAATGAGCTGGCACATACTTATGCTTCCAAGCTGAAAGGTAATGGCCTTTTTATAGATGTTAGAAACTTGTTAATTTTAAAAGATAATTTCAAATAGTTCATTTCATTCATTTATCAACTCCCCACCAGATTCACTTGCTCAGTTCATTAAACCTGGCATCATGGCATAAATGAATATCCATTTCCACTCACAGATGTTACTGCACCTTGAAAGTCTAGAGATAAGATTTTTGTTGCAAAGGCTGTAGGAGGACAGAGAGCCTCTCCTGGAACCCTAGCTGCTCCCAAAGCAGTACTGAAATTCATTGGTTTTGCTCTTTCAGGAACCAGTCCCCAAATCCCTTCCAGTTATTAACAGACACTGACAGAGAGAGCACACTCTCTCTCCTTACTACCAACTTTTTAAGACAAGAATTCCTGTAAGTGCAAAAACATCATCTTGTCTATGAGGTCAAGCTATGGCAAATTCCATCCCATTTCTTCATGTAGTATCTACCAACTGTGGCATAGAAAACAGCCATGGGATCACCTACAGGGTACACACTTGCTATAATGTTTTATGTGACATGCCCTCTTCTTGGTTAAAAACCAAGTTTAATTACTTACTCCTTTCAGAAACCCAGTGATTATACCAGAGCTGCAAAACTTACCTTTCAGGCTGCTGTTTCACTACTTACACTGATGCAACTGCTGAAATTAGGTCACTAGTAAAACAGCAAAAGTATCCCAAACAAACACCATAAAAATTCCTTAACTTCTTTCCCACGTCACTTAAAAAAAAGCAAAATAGTTATTCTACTTATATAATATATAGTAACACCCATTGTTCTTCTGTTCTCTTGTCATGCACCCTTTAATTGATTAGTTATGCTTTGAAATATAGATTTGTTGAAACATAGACTACTATCTTGTTTCAAAGTACCAATTCCCATATCACAGGGTCAAAAAGCTATTAATTCACAGAGGATTTGTATTTGCATTTATTCACAGCTTCTTCAATAACCTAAATATTAATAACAAAAGAAAAACTGACTGAAGTCCAGTTAAATGCTAGAAAAGCCTAGTTCATGGAAATGGTTTGGGGAGAAGTGAGGAAAGTGTCCCCACTATCAGGCACCATACCCTCTTTAATGGAATAGATTGCCAGATTATACCATGAGGCAACTTTCTGAAAGTCAAAACAAGATGTTCAAAGCTTTCAGTAGCATAATTCCTTAAAAACATTATTGCCTGCTTTTGTGGCTAGATTTATACTTACTAATAATACTAACATTATACTTCCTGAGAATAAATAAAAATAAAAAAATAGTGTTATTTTTCCAGTAAACACTCAACAAACAAAGGGTTTGGGCTTATTTTTTTGTTAATTTAGTCACATCCCTAAGCACCATCAGTAACTCACCTGAAAAACCCCTTCATTTATAGCAGCAGCCCACAGCATTGTGATCACTTAAAACAGATGCAAGGCACCCAGTGTTGATACCTGAACAAAGCTCCGAACATTAATTACAGTAAAACCACTTGGTAACGACATGCACAGCTACTTTCATCGTGTGAAACAGAAGCATTAACTCCAAGTCAGCAAGCATGCCCCAGATGTTTCGAGAAGCCTGTCATTCACAGCTGCAGCACACAATCCCCTCTGATGACTGATACCTGCAGCAAGGCTGGAGGACACATCCCGGGATGCCTCGAGAGAAGCAGCAGATGAGACACCACTGACACACCTTCAGCAACGTTTTGAGCTGCACAAGTTTGCTCCCCACTGTTTCCAGAAACACTCAGGTTTGGGGGACGGAGAGATTGGATGTTCCAGGCTCCTCCAGAAGGCAGTGGGGGATCCAGCAGTGCTGAACCTTGCTCAGCCAGCTGCTCCACAAGCAGGTTGAGGTACCCAGACACAGGCTCCATTACTGCCATTTCAGTCTGAGTATTGTGCCGGGCATAAAGATTATGTTTTGTAGCATTGGTATTCAATTGTAGTTTAGGAAAAAAAGAAAAGAAAGGAGAAATAAACCCTGCCACATCAGTTTCTAACCACCAAGTTTGTCTGAACAACACCTCTTTTCTCAGTTCTCACATACCACAGGAGAGGGTTCCTTGCCACATCACCCTTTGGTTAAAATACCTGGAGACCTCATTTGATTCATTTACATGAACTGAACAAGTTCTGTATCATGCCAGACAACAACAGCTAATTATTTGCCTTTATTTGCTTACAAAGCTGGGGTTGTTCATCCTGGGGAAAAGGAAGCTCAGGGGAGACCTTATTGCTCTCTACCTGCAAGGATGCTGTGGCAAGGGTCAGCCCCTTCTCTCAAGGCAATCAGTGACAGGACAAGAGGAAAAGTTATGTCAGGGGAGGTTCAGGATGGGTATTACTCAAAGAGCAGTTAAGCTTTGGAAGAGACTGCCCAGGGAAATGGCAAAGTCACCATCCCTGGAAGATGTCCCCAAGAATAAGGAATGCAAGTTCTGCCTGTGTTAGGATGCCACACTACACTTATGCAGAGATGAACACTTTATTTAGGAAAAAAGAGAAGAGAGGCTATAAAACAAATTGGAGAAGAGAGAGTTTATCCCATTTTATGCAGTTTAGAAAGCTTTCCTGTTACAAGTGAGTGATAGGGTAACAGAGAGCAGAAGCAACGTCACTGCAGGGGTTCATGCTGCATTTATGAGCTCTCTCACTATGAAAGTCTGAATTAAGATCAACAAGTAGCAAGACTGTTGACAATAAACACAAGCCAGAGGTTATGCATACAGTAGATGTTACCAAATCTTCAAGTGTTAGCCTAGTTGTGTACAGATAAAACACAGCAGGCAGTTTAACCTGTAAATGATAGTTCATTGAAGGGGCACAGACTAAGGAAAGAATTGCTTCAGCTTCTCATCTTTTGTGCTTGTTACACATTAAAAACCTCTGTGCACCTGCCCTCAATGTAGCAGTATTCCATAGTTCCCCTGTTTTACCCACATACAGGTAGTGATCCATCACTTTGTTTTTCTGGTTTTTGACCTGTATTTCCTGTCCTGCAAAGTTGTATCCCACTCCACTTATTATGCCATATGTGATCATTTTTGAGGGACATAGTCAAACACGGCACAATGTAACATTTCCATGGAAAAAGATGACAACAGAAAATATTTTACATTTCTGCTAAATTATTAATAATGTGGGAAGAAATAAACCTTTTTAATTGAAACTGATATTTTCAAGTTACAGCAATCAAGAACTGTAGAAATACAACTTTTAAATAAAAAGTCCTCTTAATGAAGTGTCTCAACAAAAGAATTGTAATTAGCTCTGCTTAGCAACTAGCCAACATCAAAAAACAGGTGGTGAATTGAACAAGAGACCAAACATATGATCAAGGGATCAAGGCTTTGAAATGCTATCAGTTAATTCCTTTCCTCTTCAGAGGATAAGTAGTGGAGACCATAAAGGTAAATAGTATTTTTCCACCAACTAACACAGCAACAGCTCTGCTGTGTTAGGTCAAAGGTTACTCCTTGCTTTCATTGACAAAACCAGTCACAGAGAAGTTTTCTAGATAAGTAATAATTAACCACATAACTTCAGGATAATACTTCTTCCTAAAACCCATCTCCCAAATTTTCAAATTTCTAGTTAATTTTTGAATTTCAGCAAAAATAATGTCCCAAATGTACCTTCCAAATGTCACCCTTAGCAGCTATAGGCACATGGAAAAAGGAGAGGAAGCACATTTGGGTGCACATAGGGAAGGCCAGCTGGAGAACCATGCAGGTGGCATACTCTGGTGCACTCACTAAGAAAATCCATTCACTTTTATCTTACATTTTGGAAAAGACTGTGAATTCCTCCTTTATCTCTGTTGTTATGTCTTCAGTTTTCAAAAAATGCAGGAGACTCTGAAGACCTTTTTGCTACTATAGTTAAAATGTAAACTGACCACCCTGTTAAAATGAGGAATGAATTCACATCCCAACTTAATATACATTCCCACACAACACAGGCTGTTTTTACAGTGCTTACGTCACATCACAGAGAACTGTTTCTTACAGGAAGGAAAGTGTGCAATGTATAAGCACCCAAGTCTATTCATACACATGCTGGGGACTTCTTAACTGTGAAATACTGCAACTGTGCTACTGTGTGCTTCACATGAATGCACAGCCAATCACACTGTCCCTAGGAGAGCCAAATGTATAAGATTATGGTCAAAATCTACTCAGTACTTCTAGTGAGAACTCATTCTGGAATTCTGTTAGGAGATATATTTAGTTACTGTGGAGACTCAAATCTAAAAAAAGGAAGATAGAGGAAACAATTTAGCTTTTGGTTATTTTTAAAACAGGAGAATTATTTCCTTAGCTCTGAGGTAGTATTATGTATTATATAATCCCAAGGCCACATTTCTAAAGCATTTCAGACTGGAAGATACTGAACAGATTTTATTTGCATTAAGAATTGCAGTCTTACTAAGTACAGTCTTCTAAATCCTCATCCCTTTTGCTTCTACACAGGAAAGCATTAAGGTCATCCAACAGATGCAACTGATTTTTTCCAGATTTCCTCTTCTATTCCTTTCACACAAAGCACAACCATTATGAAATAACCTAGCGAGTTTTGGTATCCTAGGCAAGCCCCATTTTCCTAGTTTCCCAGTCTTACAAACCCTGTATAAACTCTGCACCTTTTAAACCCAAAATTGTAACAGAAAGCACACCTTGGCAGCTGACACCACACAAGACTGAAAGGGCAAATACTATTTGGCTGAGAACTAGAGTTCTCCTTCATCCTTTATGTTTGCACCAGTTTGAAACCTTTTTCATAGTGAACACAAGGTGGGTCTCCCCAGGAGACCTACGCTGCGCAGGATAAATTGATAACCAGGTTAAAGCAAGTCAAGGCAGAAGTCACAATCTTGGTTACATTGCATCACTGGAAAACCACCAGAAATCTTTGTAATATTAGAGTGCAAGATTTTTTTGGATGATCTGATGGAGAACAACTCTCAGTATAAAAAATGCCAAGAAAATAAATACAATCACACTGAAACAAGCTGGTGCAGGAAACAGTGAAGTGTAAACCATCAACCACAGCACATGGCAAACACTCCCAACAGCTTCAGGTTCTAGGCTAGTGGGAGCCAACAGTACTACAAGGGTGAGGTGGAAGGTGGATTTTAGTTCCTTTCCAATTCCTACCAGCAATCACATCCTTCTCCCACATTCTGATTTCAGCGCACAGCAATCAACTGAACCTAAATGACAGGGTAAAGGGACAGTTCTGCATTCCTGCCCAGGAGTCTGTTACTTTCCAGCCAGTAAGGTAATTCTGCCACAGGGACAGAAGGGAAGATGAGTGGGGAAGGATGACAACTCAAGCTTTCCTTTTTGGCCTTAAACAAATGCAAATATCCTTAAACACTCACCCCCCTTATTAAGCTTGTCTTTATCTGCAGATAACCCACTGCATTTAAGGAGACACTTCAGCCTGCAACTTCCAAGAAGTAGGAATCTATCATCAGTTAGCCTTATCTGTGCCTGATGTGCTAAAAGGCTATCAGAAAAAGCTGATAGGGAAAATGCAATAACGAAAATCATTGCTATCAGTACCCAGGTCCCCAGCCACACCCTTCCCACATCTGCTGAAAGTATTTTTACAGCAAAGCAGGACTTGTTGAAGCTCATGATCAAAAGGCCAATGCACGCATAGTCTAAACCATCCTTAAAGCCAAAAAAGCAAAGCAGCAGGGGCAATCTAAATCAGTGGTTTCACTACATATCTTATAAAATTAGAGCCACATGAAAAGCACTGGAAAATAAGCTTACAGCTTTAAAGGGGCCCATGCCAAGCACCAAGGAACAAGCAAATTTCAGCAGCATCACACAGAGCCAAATTTGGTCTAACCTTGAAAGAAGTCCTCAAAACACTTTTTAGTATTACATACTCAATAGAGTCCCACAGGCAAAGTATAATTTAGCACAAACATATATCTCAACTGTACCAGTTCTCAGAGGGTGGAGTGGCTTCACTGGTGTCTGCAGGTTTACACAAATGTGCAATTCTGACACAAACACACTTTGTTCTTTCAAGCTTGAATGCAATATGCTAGCTGAAACACCCATTGTTTGTAGAAGCTCTTCCCGAAAAAGATAAATACAATTTCACTCAAGTGAATGAGGTGACTGGATTCAAGCCAGAACTAGGACAAATGTTTTTTGATAACACCCAATCTAAGCCTCCCCTTCCTCAACAGATTAAAATCAGAAGCGTATTAAAAATCCCACAGTATTGCCAATCCAAAATTCAGGGATATTTTGCGCTTTTTTTTTTTTTTCTTTTCCTTATCCTGTCTTTAGAGGAAAATTCAGATCCATTCACCAGGTGCCACACCAACAATCTGGGCATAGTCAACTCAATAATAATTGAAAGACTAGATAGACCTTTACCTGGTCTTCTCTACTCCTGACAGGGAAAATTGATTTCAGTGTTTATGCTTCTAATATAAGTGACAGTTACTGAAGTTACTTCACATCAGCAAACATTTCCTTTAGCTTTTATACTGCCACCTTTAGCTTTTTTTTACCTTCATTTATAAAATTTACCCTGATGCAGCTGTGATGAAGACAGCAGCCTCATACTCACCAAATTTCCACCAATGTGCTTATTTTTCCCCTTTCCCTCAAAACTTGCCCATATGTGCTAAATTTCTACCATTCTCTGAACCATACTTCCAGCGTAGCAACTACTAATGGTGTTTCTTCCAAAGTTTTGCACAGGAAGCAATTTTTCTCCCTATTTTCTCACTAATCCAACTTCAGAGGATTTTGATTACTAAAAAAGAATTATTTTCAGCTGTCAAAAAGTCAAAACAGTCAAGCATTTATTTTACAAACTCCAAGCACAGTAACATTTTTGAACATCATTCTTATGAGACTGCTTTCTGCTGAGGAAAGCTACGCTTCTCTTTGGGCTCAAACAACAGCTCTTCTTAGAGTGCCTGAATATCAACTACAAACTTATCCCAAAACAGACAGGATGTCAGAGGCTGGTCCCAACACATAAACCCATGCAGGAGCCACTCTGGAAGTAACTGAAAATCCTTAGGAGAATTACAATAGCTTTAAGTGGGTTGGAGACATTGCCTCCTAAAGCAGTTTCTTCTAGACTTCTGGGAGCTCGACCTTTCAGAAAATATCCAAGTCCCTCACTACGCAGAACAGAGGAAAGATTGTCAACTAATGCTATTGCCAAGTTAACAGCCTTTCTGAAAAGAAACAACCGGTTTCCCTCACATCAAATTTTACTTGTTAGTGGAGAAAAAGAACCAAGGATTGCGTTTAAAGCTTAACATCATATCCAGACAGTTTTTAACGGTTTAGTTTAGTTTGCCGAGTTTTTTTTTGACCCACGAGCAGAAGTGGTGGCACCTCCCGAAGGGCTAGGCGCTGGGTACAGCACACAGAGGGACAGCGGCCTCGCTTCCCGCTCCCCCCGTCCCGCTGCCGCAGGAGGGACTCGGCCGGTGGCTCCCGAGCCGCGCTCTCCCAGCCGGGGCTGCGCTCTCCCTCCGCCGCCCCGCCGGCACTCACCGGGGAAGGAGAGCTTCCCCGTCCCAGCTGAGGGGGAAGTTAGTTACCTCTGGGCTGCTCACGGCAGCCTTTGCAGGAACATAGCCCCATGGCAGGTGGCGTCCCTGGCGGCCCCAGCCAGCTCGCTCCCTGCCAGGAGGGGCCGCCTCCAGCATCCCTGGCAGCGGGGCGGGCAGCCGGACAAGGGCTCCCGAGAGGCTACGCAGGGACAGCGGCAGGTTGGTGTCCTGGAGCCCTCCTCCTTTGTCGCCCTTATTTCCAGCCGGCCTCGAGGCAGACTCGGCGCTTCACGGCTCCCTGCCCCTTAAACCGCGCTGGCTTATTAATTATAGTCGCCCCTTTGAAGGGGTGAGAGCCACCGGAGCCTGCTTTATGTGAGAGGCTCTCAGACGGCCAGAGGGCAACAGACATTCAACGTAAACCTTCAGTGTGCATAAAAAGATACCGGAAAGACTATTTCACCTCTTGCAAAATTCTCTCAGGACAGGACAGGGTCATGTGGTATCCCCCCAACATCACACACCCCCACAAGCTTTTTAGTTTTTTGAAGCCCCACAAGAGTAAACACTATATATCTGAGTCTCCACAGAGATACTGAGAGTTACAGGGACCTTGCATTTTTGCAAAGGTCAGCACTGCTCTAGCAATATTCAGAAGGCTTGTTTACACACTCACTTTTAATTACATTAACCCGAGTCACCAGCCACAAGATAAGCGTTTTGTTTTGGGATAAGGAAAGAACAACATCCCTAGAACAGATGTTTGCTGGATCCCTGATCATTCTGTGCTTGTTCTCTAGACCCTGCAGCACTTCACACAGCTGGGACCCTGCTTCTTCTAGCCCCACTGCCCTAAGCACCACAGCAGAGTCATAGTTTGTTTTATACACCAACTTACAGGAAAACTGGCTGCCTTTGCAAAGCTTGGATCAAGCTTAAGAGTTGGATGTCACAAGAATGTGACTGATATCTGAATGATAAAGTCTTTTCCAGGCTGGACACTGAAGAAGACTACACTCTTTGACAGCAGCGTGCAAAGCACAAAAATTACGGTTTGGGTGGGAGTGGAGAAATCTAGACAAATAGAGGTTTGGGGGTGGGGGAGGTAACAAGGAGCTACATCTTTCAATACCATTAAAATACCAGAAGCCTGAACCCAAGTCCTGATGACAATCTGCAACTCCAGCTCCCAGTACACGAGCCTGAAGTTCTTCAGAAAGGATTTCCAGGAGAGAAAATGAATAACCAAGGGTAGATGTCTACCAGGTCTCCAATCATTAAAAAAAAAAAAAAAAGAAAAGAAAAGAAAAGAAAAAAAAAAATTACTACAATGATGTTCTACAGAGAGGTCCTTCTGCGGAGTATTCAACTGTTAACTGCACACTTGAGCAATCGCAGAGTATGAGCATTCATTAGTTAGCACAAAAAAAACCAAAACAAAACCAAATCCCACACAGGATAGACGATGGACAGGGCAGGAAAACTTTCCCACCACCACCACCAAACATATTAGAGGAAATTCAAGATATTTCTGCAAGAGAACTGAAGAAAATCCAGTATTCTGGTTTTGCTGGTACGAACTTGTTCCTCTTGGATAGATGTGTGAGAATTCATCTTAGTTGTTTTGCTGTGCCTCTAAACTCATCAGACAGTGACAATAGCTGACAGCTGCTTGGAAATCCATCTCTAGTGCAAAGCGCTCCCTTGTCCTTGTAAAGCAGCAGATATTTCCCTTTCTTCTTTGCTAGAGGGTGATCTGATCTCAGGGAAGAGGTGTGTAAACCACCTGCTTGAGGGGCTGGACAATGTCCTGGCAATACTCCTTCATTTCATTTTAAAGCAAACTCCAGGCAGCCCCCAGCAGGGGGAAGTTTTCCACGTTCTGGAAAAGCCAGTGTTTACTAATGGCACTGTCAGAGCAGTGGCAGGTAAAACGGATGGAGAAAGCACCCTCCTCTCCAGCTGTTCCAGCCTGGCAGCCAAGTCAGTTTCATGGGGAAAGTTACTAGGTGCTCCATGTCAGAGAACCCCTCCACCCCCCAGGCAGCCTAGAAGTTACTGAAATTTGCGTATTTAAGAAGTTTTAGGACTATTACATACATCACCTCACATGGACAGATAGAGGCTGATGAGGGGTTAGGCACACATGCTTGGTTCAGACAATCAATTTGAGAGCTTCAAGAAAGCATTTCAAGATTTGTTTTCTTGTTTTTTTGTTTCTATTATTGAAACGTTACAGTTTTAAACTCGCCTTATTTTCACAAGATATTTGGAAAACTGACAAAAAGTTTGTCTTACCTTTTGGTTATGTGACATTACCTAAAGGAATTAAATGGTTCCAGATGAAAATAGCTGAGATTTACTGTAATAACCATGTATTTAAAATAACAATCTTCAAGTTTGCATTCATTACAAAAGGAAGGCAGAGCCTCTGATATTCTTACCCTGTGGACACAGTGTGACATTACCCAAAAAACATTGCTGTGCAAAATGGAGCTAAAGAACATTTAATCCTTCTCTCATATTTGCTCCAGATGACAAAAATTACAGTGAAGGTCAGCAATAAAATAAGCCAATATTGACAGCTTTCAGAAAGCCATCCAAAGTTTGCATATAAATGAACCATCCGTGCTCTGAGTTTCACAGCAAAATACAAATTTCATCCAAAACAAAGAAGCTCTTCAACTGCTCATTAAAAAAGATACATTTCAGAAAATTCATTAATGAACTGGTGACTTTGATATATATTTGGGTCAGTCTTGACTGTGAAAAAATTTGAAAAAAAATGCACTCAGAAAAGACAAAACCCTCGGGGAAAAAAATTATAGCTAAAGAGTTGTTCATTGATAATTAAACCAAAAAAAGTGTGAGTGAAAATGTGATTAAATAAAGAGCCCTAATGTCTAGTAAACTAAAATACTATAACCACTACCACCTTTCTTATAATCTGAAAAATCCATATAACTAATAAAAACCAGGACATTCATTCTCTACATACCTTCAGTGCACTTTGCAGATCATTTGTCATTTTAGCTTCAGAGGGCACTCATTAAATTTCCTAAAATTTAAGCCAATATGTGTCCTTGGTCAAACATACTGCCAGTCTGAATCCTGCCAGACAGAACGAGCTAGCAGGGGATCAGACCACCAGAGTGCATGCATACAAACCAGACACCATTTTTTGTGAGGGCAGAGGAATGATAGTCAAGATTAAAACAAAAACATTTTGAGATAACTGAGCAATGTCTGGGAGATGCAGAAGTCAGATGTCTATATCTGTCATCCCATGGGAAATTCAAGATTCTTTAATGTCTAAACCACACTTAGTTTCTCCTTTGGATGCAGTCAGGCCCAGGCAGATGATCTCAGCAGTCAGCTAATGAAGGTAAGAGGGCAGAACTGCCACTCAAATATTTTGCCTAAATAAAGGAAACTCTAGAAACTCTCATCCTAGATTGATTGCTACAGGTACAAGGCCTGACACAACCTGAAGGGTGGGAAGGCTTAACACAAGATTAATATATCAAAGATAGTCAAACCTGTCTGGGTCAAATAAAATAAAGATTTTATATATAATTTCTAATATTATTTAAAATGCATTTATATTTACACTCAGCAAAAAATTCAAGTAGGTATTAGGCCATTCATGCAGTAAACAAGGTGGATATGCCTGCACTTTTCCAGCAACAAAACCCGTTTACTCTGCAGTATGATTCCTTGGAGACTGCTTTCTCTTAATACACATAAGTCAGTCTGTAGAGCAGGATCTGTTCAAGGTGGGATTTCTGTAATTCTTAACAATTTGACCTTTTAGACCTAGAGTTAACCATGCATGTCTTCTCTTTAACAGCATACACCAACTTGAGACTAGGCTTTACAAAATCAGGAGCCCAGAGTACAATGTCTAAATTTGGATAAACCATTAGGCTGATATTTTAAAAACTCCAAGGACTTAAAAGATCCCAGTAAAACGAACTGGTGCAGACTGAGTGTCCTAAGATTTTTTTTGATAATGCATCTACTTTGCACATTTTTTTTTTGCTTCAGCCATAGCTCTTGGCTCCACCATCTGAAATTCTTGATTTTAAGTTCACATTCTCTCTCATTTCTTAAGAAATGCAGTAGTGTAGTGCCTGCCACTGAAAAGGAAAGCCAGCAGCTGAATATTATTGTGTGAATATTGAACTTTTATATTTCTCTACAATGCTAAATATCTGGAGCCAGAGGTAAAGATTTCAGTTTCAGTTAAGCCAACCACTTGAATTCTGGGGGGGAAAAAAGACTAACCAAGTAAATTTTTAAAAAATTACAGGATAGCAGAGGAATATGTTATTCTAGTTCAATGATTCATTCCAGACATGACTGAGTACTAGTGGCTGAAGGTATTTATTAATCATTTCTTTATTAGGAGACAAGTGGTTTTTGTGACTCCCAACTATGTCAGTTACATCTCTAGAACTGGGAAAGCACTCATTTTGGAAGCTTTTTTAGACATAAGGCCAAGATTACATAGCTTTGGGGATTTTCCTCACCATTCTCTCCTCCCCAAAAGGCACAAACTTATCTGAAGAACACAAATGCTAGCACAACCTTGCACCATAACTATTAAATAGGTGAACTGGTCTTCATAGAGAATGGACCTAAGCCAGCCAGTACAAAACGTGCATTCATGAAAAGCTCACAATGTATACTAATACCCAGGCCCAAAATTCAGAAGAATGTGTTAAAATTTTCAAGCTAGGCCAATAAAAGCTTGTTTTGTCTGATCTGAAAAATTATTTATACTATGATCTTCTCTATATCAATCAAATAATCTCTAAGTCAGGGCAAATTATAGACTTCCTCTCCAAAAGTTAAAGTCTTGGTAAAGTGAAAAGTTGATTTTGTAAGTCAGATTCAGCATGGATTATTCCCGGGATTTCCAAAATACATGGTGAAACAAGTAGAAGTGGCTTGCCAGGGCACAATGGGAGCATTCTGTGACTCTCCAAAAATTTCCCAATAACCATTGGGCTCAGAAGAAAGAAAAGACTATTCCTGCAATGTAATAACACAGGTAGAAGAGTACATTACAACCAGTCTTAGTTCATATATATCTAAGTACTCTAAGTCTCTTAAAGACCTACTGTATTTCTTAAAAGAGCCTGAAATTGCCAAGTGAATTTTTTAGCCTAGTGTTTATTAATAAAGTGACATGCTACCTCCCTTTAAGGCTTTTTTCCTGTGAGAGCAGAGCAATGTAAACCATCCTCACCCTTTCAAACCCCAGTCTTCATCATCCCCTGCCCTCCAAATACATACTTCTAGTATGTTTAATATAAACTGCAAAGGAAATGTTTTTTAAAACTCCAATGGCTCCTAAGACTTTGAAAAATAACCTGCTGAGAGAAGAATTAGACCTTCATCATTTAAAGGAACAATTTATAGTTGATCTATTCTTCACAGAAGACATAAGCACAGAAAACATGAGTTCAGTATAGATATATCACCAGACTGTATGAGAGACAGCATGAAAGTGCACATTTTGTATTCACAGGTTGCCTTGCCCCGAGTGACCTAAAACACATTCCTGCTAACCAGGTTAGGCTAAGTTTACAATGGAACACAGTTCTATAAATAAAAGGCTCACAGGCTTAAAAAAATAAAAAAAGAAAGGATCCAAAGTCACCTGTTCTGTCAGGAATAACACTTCAAAATATCTGGCCTTGTCCTATTAAAGAATTTCTAGTCCAGAAAGAGTCAAAAGATACTGAGTTTATAAAAAGTTCCTCTGATTTGACTACATCCATTGTTTTCTCTTCTCCCTCCAGTCACTGTAATTCCAAGAGAAATTCAGTCATACCATCTGACACTCCTGTGACAATAATTTTCACTAGCATTTGGACATTTTTTCATATTAATGGCCATATTTTAGGAGATTCACAGATGTCTACCTTCTTTGCTTTTTCCTTCAAATAATGACTCTACAAGCTAAAGCACTTGTGAAGAGCAAAAAGGCATTCCTTGAATTATGATGAACTAAAAAAATTAAAGAATTTTAGGTGCAAGCATCAACAAATGAAGAAATCTTGGTTGGAAATTCCAGTACAGCTTTAGCCACACCGTGCTAGCGAGTACATCTCCAGGTATTCGTTTTGAGGGCATTAGCAAGCTTTTGGGCCTCTGGTGTTGAAGTTCTGAGAAAACACAAAAAAATACCTGAATAATCAAGCCTTACATATGGCCAAAATCCCCTTTTGCAACTGGTTGTGGCAAAGCTGACCTTATTCCTGTTCCATTTCTGTCGGAAGAAGGGCAGTGTTGCCTGGAGCATGAACAGCTCTTAGCTGCAGGTGGGCACGCTGGCTAACATCAGCAATTCCTGCCTGGCACTGCCCTGCATCCATAGCTGCTCTTGTACAGTTCACACCAGCTAAGAGCCCAAAGGGGAAGATCACCTAAGCACACAGATTATAAGAAGCAGTTTTACTGCAAATACCTGAAGGCATCTTGTTGCCCTTAGCACTTCAAACTATAAAAGGAACCCTTTCCTAACAGATCCCAGTGTACATAGCACAGACAGCCCACTATTAATGTATGCAAGCTTTTGCACTTACTAACTTCAAAAAATCCTTGCTTCTAGAAGAGAGGGGAAGATCTGCTTTGACTCACAGAATGACAGCTCTTCACTGACTGCAGAAATTAAAGCTAATGGCGTTAAGGTTTGAGCTTCCTGAGGATGTTTTGCTGAAGGTGATTAAGAAATAACTCCTTATACGTAGCTTAGTATTTTCATCAAAGTTACCAAGACTAAAGCAGAACTCTGTGCTGGCATTGGCACTAAAACTGAAGGCAAAACTGCTTTCCAAGAGGAAACAGCTGTAACCTCAAAACACTACTAAGGGAGAACACTGAATTTCTTCTCACTGGTCCTCCTCAATCCTCATGCATCCCCTTCAGTAAGACAGTTACCCTACAGGCCCACACCCATAATTATGACACCTTTCAGAGACTCCACCAGCTTCAGAACCAGGGCCGAGGTGATAATATTTCTCTTACCAAGCATGATCATAAGCACAATATTTCCGTTTGTTTTAACTTCCTCTATTCTCTGTTGTGATGTGTTTGGGTGACAGAGCTAACTAAAGGTAGGATGTCTGCTTTCATATTCTACAGTATTAGCAACACATGACACTTATGATCTGTAGAGCACCTATAAAGGACACAGGGACAAAAACTGGCAGCTGAAGCCTGGTTTGTCATTCAAAGTGGACCAGATATAATTTAATCTGGAAAATATCTTCTGCTGAACCCTTCCAGAAGGAATCATTTTGAGTCTCTGATTCATTTACAAACCACATGATTTAAAAGCAGAGACTTGATAATTTCTGTGGCACAGAAGGATCTCACACAATAGTGATCTTTGCAGACACTTTTCTTTGTGTTAATAAAAGTAATCTTTCTCCTCATTACATTACAGGCTTTCTTTTTACACAATTATACTGGAACAGAATTACTAATGTAAACAAGACTCTTCACCTCTCAAGTCAGCAGTTGCCAGAGTGCTTACAAATCTTCATAGTAAAATACACAACCCAAAATTCAGGGAAGCACCACAATTATCCTTCAATGCAAGTTATTACTTGCATCGTTAGTCTTTCTCTATTGTCTTACACACACTCCCTTTTAACACTGTATACTTTTGGTTTCACAGCTCTTTCCTTTGATATCTCAAATTCCTCCTGCCCCTTCCCCCAGGTTTTCTGTTTGACAGTTGGTGGTTAAAAACAAATCCCAGAACAAATAACAGTGCTTTAGGAGTCCAGGATGATACATAACCTCTTTGATAGCACATGGAAGCATAGGTATCAACATCTTAAGTGGACTTCACTTAGATGAGCAATGGACTCTGCCTAAGATTAAAAGGCAGACTTGAAAAAATGTGTCTTAACTGGCCTGTTCACCTGTTAGAGACAGAAGACACATACTTTGATAAACATTTAAAGTCTGTGAAAAGAAAAAGCTCTATAATGACCAACAACCTGAACTTCGTCTTCCTAATAGAAGAAATCACATTCATTTCAATTAGTTCTTGAAAAAAATTAGGAATATTAAGCTCATCAGAATGTACTACACTATACAGACCACAGTCTTGACCCCAGCTGACTCACTGCCTTTAGAGAGCATTACCTTGAGCAGAGCCCCTGCAACGAATACTGTAGGGGCACTCTTAAGCTTACCGTGAGTTTTAGGGAATAAAACTGTTGTAATGCTAATAAATTCAACATAGATTAGCCACACTGCCATAAGTGTACTCAGCACTCATGCATTTCCCATAGTGAAACTATACCTTGATAACTAGCACAGGTAGTTAAACCCATTCCCAGTAAAAAACAAACACCCTCCCAAAAAAAAACACCCAAAAAACAACAAACCACAAAAACAAATCCAAAAGAAACAAAAAAAACCCTGTGTGCTCTTAAGCTGGGTCTAAGGCTTAAGTGTTACACCACAGGCAATACATCATTGTCATATTTCCTCCTCCCTGTGAAGGTCAAAAAGCCCAGAGCAATGAGGTTCTCACTGATAGCACATTAATTATCCCTAAAGCATTTCAGACGAATACAGAGGGCTTTTTGCCTGTGAATCCTCTCTCACAGGTGTTTGACAGTGGGCCAGCTGCCACTTCAAACTGGTACTAGTGCATTCATAAACACCCCAGATAGCAGTTTCTCAGTTATACTCTCTTTTGGATCCTGGACCATCAGATTATCAGCTGTGTGTCTCCCTTTCCCCCCAACACTTATGGTGGGCCTTGTAAAAAGGACCTGTGGTTTGTTTTTTTTATTTACCTTTGCTTCCCAGAATCATTTCCACATGGTATTTTGAAGTCAGTGTGTTTTACTGAGCAGTTAAGGTGTAGTGCTGACAGGTACCTCAAAAACGTGAGTGGTGCTGCCTTACAGGATTTGTCAGTATCATAGAACACAATCACAGAATCTTTAAGGTTGGAAAAGACCTCCAAGGTCAAGTCCAGTCCTTGACTAAAACACCACAATGTCAACTAAACCATAGCATTAAGCCCCAGATCCATTCTTTTCTCAAACACCTCCAGGGACAGTGACTTCACCACCTCCCTGGGCAGCCTGTTCCAAGGCTTGACAACACTTTCAGGGAATAAATTCTTCCTCATGTCTGCCCTGAACCTCCCCTGGCACAGCTTGAGGCCTTCTCCTCTTGTCTTTATTTCAATTCTGCTACAATTTAGTCTGTGCTGTGACATCGCCATATATCCTGTATCTTATTTGACTTCATCATGCTAACCTAACAGAGAATTTTATTAGCCTCAGGGATCCCAGACACTGCATAAATCTTGTGGAGAATTCATCCATTTTTATTGCAAATGGGAAAACAGCTGTTTCTGGGGCTGAACAAAACCCATAACAGCAGCAACAGAGCACACAAGCTGTAAAACATCACTGAAGACTTGATTTCTGACACTCTAGCAATATAGAGATGATACTACATAACTGATCATGCTGACAGTTTGATAAGCATATCTCTATGTAACAAAGCTGTACTTGCACCAGAATTCTTTTTTAAAAAATCACTCTACTTACTACACGTGCCTTAGGACTTAATATATTATCCTCAAGGCAGGATATTCAATAGCAGAACTCACTCTGGAAGGTCTCAGCAGGAAGCATTCAAAATCTTACCTAATTTGCACCGAAAAAATCAACCTGAGGGGATCAAATGATGCCTTGTACATTTCTGCTACAATGTGCCATCACACTACAAAGCCATATTTCTATACCCAAAGGGCAACCTATATAAAATGCTATATTTGTCTCTCAGGAATACAATGAGTTAAGGAAGACTGCTCAAAACCAGTCAGAGGTTACATTTTAATGATCTGCACTAGCAGAAAGCCCTATTCATGGGACTTCTTAAGTCTCATGCTCCTTTCACAGCAGGCATTATGCGATTGCAATTGAAGTTTTAAAAACCATCGTTCTTGTTGAAAGCCAGCACGTGCATTAATGATAGCTAGGTGCTACTGATCAGGGATCAAATGCAGAACTCTTCCTGGAATACAAATCCCAGGACAGCAGAACACTTCTGCTGTTGCAGCCCATTTCCAGTCCTACTTTCAACTGCCCATGGCCCCAGAGCACTGAGGGATAGAGAGAGTACAACTTGAAGTAGATCAAACACTTCTAATATAACAAAGGCAAGATCTTGCTTATTTCATGAAGCAGGATCATTACCTGCCAAATGCAAACATAAGCCTCATTCATTGCATATGCTAGGGGAAAAAAGAAAAGAAAGCAAAAAGCAATTTACAGGCTGCAGGTGCCTCCTGATGCCCTTCAAGATGTTTTAAACTGATAAGGTAAGGTGAACCAAAACATTCTTAACTATCAGAGAGCCTCACAGCCCTCAGGGGAAAAGAAGAGCCTAATAACCTTTCTGCAGAAAACTCTGGATGCGGTCCGAAGACCTTCACCTGCAGTGAATCATCATCTTAAGTAGGCAGAAGTGGATTGGTCAAGCTGTAGAGACACAGCATTGAACACAACTCTGATGAAATCAGTAAGGTTACATGAATTGAGAGCAAAGTTCAGTCCTTTTTTTACCACGTTCTTTTCATAAGAATTCAGTGACATGATGCAGTCAAGCATTCAGGGAAGGTACAGATCAGAAAATCAGTAAGCAGAGAAGCCTTGCTTACAGAAGATTTGAGCAGCCAGCATTTATCTGCACGAGGGAAATGAGAGCCTCCATTAATTTACTCTAATAACAGTTTGTCAACTTGAATCCATTGTAAGACAAGCCTAGAAATACTGGCAGCTGGTTGACACTTCTGCTGACACTAAAGGGAGTTATCAAGGTCTGGACATGCCACAAAAGCTATTTTTTTCAGTTCAATAAAAGAATCTCAGAATGAGGAAAGGAGTAATCCTGAGGAAGGCAGTTAGTATACCATTTGGGAAATGCCAATTCATTAAAACTGTAAAATTTTGAAGATACACATTTTGAAAAATAAGTTTAGCAGGCTCAGAATAGGAGAAGAGGAAAACAGACAGATGCCACTAAATAGCTCATAAGCACTGGGTCAGTACATTAACCTGAAACAACAGAGACCTACATCAAAGTTGCTTCCCCACACAGTCATTACTGTATGTGTCTATGCAGACATGTTCTGCTCTCATATCAAAGTTTTAAGACCAAAACAAGATTCAAATAGGTAAATAATTTGAACTTGAATGTTTTCAAAGACTTGATTTTGGCATCTGAGACAGCAGCTGTATATTGTGAATACATGGAGAGTGTTCAATATAGAATATTACAGAATCACAGAATATTCTGAGTTGGAAGGGACCCACAAGGATCTTCGAGCCCAGCTTTTAAGTGAATGACCCATATGGCCATCAAGCCCACAACCTTGGTATCATTAGCACCATCTTCAAACCAACTGAACAAATGTGCAGAAATGTATTCAGTGCTGTATTCTGCCTACAGAGCACAGTACTGGCTTCACAGGCTGGGCAGTGACGTTGTTAGGAAACTCTTGCTTGCTGATTTGCTTTGAGGAGACATGAACGAACAAAACAGAGTAGCTGGTTTCCTCTGAGAGGATGAACTCTGCTCTTGGGAATCAAGACACGTGCCATCACCGACAGCAAGAGTCCAAGCAAAAGCTGGAAAGAACCAGCACCATCTAGTGCTCAGGAGAGACGGAGCAAGCAGAACAGGAAGAACAATGCACTAACGCTTTCTAGGCACAGAAGTTCAGGATATACACTTTCAAGGAGACTCAAACTGCACTTGAGCATAAAAAGATATTCCAGCTGGGAAAAGGCAAGCAGATGTACCCATCAGCATCTGAGTGTGAAAACGTTATTACCTTAAAGGTCTCAACCCAAGATAAAAATACAAAACAGTTTCCAGACTATAACTGCAAAGAAAACATACAATTTTATCATTCTGGGCACTCCTTTGGAAAGACAATTTAGAAAAGAGATTTATTGCTTCTCACCCCTCAATAAGTGGAGAAGTCTATCTCATGTTCCAAGAGACAGTTATGGTTTTTAGTGGCATACAGCTGCATGCTCTCAGCTATGCTCCAGACATCTAGAAGTAATAAACACAGATCTGACAGGGCTTTCCACTGCAAAACCAAGACCAGCAATCTTCTTGTCAAGGTCAATGCAATGCCATGGACATAGTAACACCCATAGCTCTCTCTTGCTAAGTGTTTCCAGAATGCACCGCTGCAACTACACTGTCTTAAACTTTCTAGTAGGACTCAAAGTTACTTTATTTTGCTGCCATTTCCCCAGTCAATATGGTGGATGCCCAATCACAGAAATCTAAATATATCTCTCAAATATCAACATCATCACATATTCAGATATGCACAGTCAGTTTTCAGCTGCAGACTTCAGGAGAAAACTTAATTACCAACAGCAAACTCAGGATCCTGCTGTTAATTAGAATTGCAATTTGCATTGAATAATAGAGAACACTGAATGATTTTCAATGTATGAATTTCTAATTTCTCCTCCAGGTGTTTTAATTACACACCATCTCAACAGGAACTGAGATGAAAAAGCCACAAAAATAGCTTAATTGGTGTCGATCACCTGGGATGCTGAAGTGTACCACAGATCAGACTGCTCTGTGGGCATCATTCCACCTACTGGTACAAGACAAACAAGCTGCCACTCCAAATTCTCTGTCAGATATTGTCAACAGCACAAATGGACCCCTACAGAACAAGCAGACAGCAATTACTGTTCCTGTAAGAATTAGAACGCCTACCTTCTTATTCTGCCTTTCTTGACTTTCTTTCTTGTTATATAGCACAACCAAGGCAGTGAAGTAGCTTCTACATAAACGCTGCACAAAGTTACTGCAGGAGGCATTTTATTTTGCCCCAACCTAACTTCTGGCATGGTGCAACCACCACTCCATCTTTGAAGGATGCAAGTCCCTTTTGTAAGGGCAAGTTGCCTGTATTGAATTAAGTCTTTATAATTAACTGAAAGAGCACACCATAGAGAACTGACTTCTAAAGTTTTGAAAATAACCTTTGACATGTAAATCAAGTGTGGGCAGTGATCCTTGCTCTAAGTCTGCAAAAAAGACCAAGGTAACAATTATGAAGAGGACTGGACTGCCTCATTAAAGAGGAGGCTGGTGCTAACTCAACTGGAGCACAAAATACAACCTGAAGGTGAAGTTTTCATTACCTCTGTTCAACTGACCTGAAGTCCAACCGGTTTGGGAACTTTTTTCAGTTATAAGAGCTGAAATGAAAGATATGATTAAGTATCTGGAAACAAGATCAACCCCTTCAGCAGTTGTTTCTAATGAAAAAATTAAATGCATTACAAATCTGCACTCTTATTCTCACAGGAAGTCTCGGCTAAGAGCTGTCACTGTTCACCTTAGCAGAAAGCACTGTGACAATAAACAGGAATGAGCTATCATCAGTGGTTAGGAGACATCAAGATGTGTACCATGAACCTTTTATTCTGAACCTTTTTACTACTCTCCTCCTTGATTCTAAAAACTGTACTACATCAGGAAATTCTCTGTCTGCAGAAGAACTTGAGCATCTCATGGTGCTGCAGACTGGGGAATGAAGCTAGGTAGACCACTTGCCACAAGACATTAAAACATCCATTTTCTGAAAGGTGAGACCTCAGGAGCACTTAAGTCATCAGCATTCCTTAAGACTTTGTCAGAGCTTAATCCCTGTGGCTTCTTACAAGCTGCAATACACCACTCCAAAATGCACTGTAACCCCATGTCAACACTAAGTTGTCCTGTTGCCCCTAGCAACAGCAGATGCTGTCTCTGTTGCCAGATTTGGACTCCTCTCCCAAGCAACAAAGAAAATTTCCATCTATAAACACCAGATGCTGTGGAATTGTTACCCCAAATGGTACAACACCTGACCTCATACTACCCTCATAATTTTACACAAACATCCCCCACCACCTGCTAATGTGCACTGGAGTATGAGAGCAACTGGCACCCACGGCTTACCCCATTATTCCACTTTGAATTTCTAGCTATGGTGAAGGGAAGCATGAATTGATTCAAAAAGGTCCAGAAATTTACCCTGTTTCCCCAAAAAGGAATACAGAGAATATATTTCAGGAAGTCCTGTCACCAGATCAAACACTAGTTTGACTGTAGAACTGTTCTGCAGTCTCTCATGTCCCTAGTTAACCCTTCTCCCAGCTGCCCTATACAGCTTAGAAATGAACTTGATGAAACATGAATAATACACAATGCCCATCATTAGTTCTTGTTACTCAGCAGAAAAATCAATACATGCTCTGTTACAGCACTAGTCCCTGCACTCTGAGGGAACAGGTCCCACAGCCAAACTTAACACAGCCTGCAGCAGAGAAAAGGCGGCAACATCTCAGCAACAATTCCACAACAAGTACACTGAATGTGTTAGCTATTAATCACAAAATAGGCTTTTGGAGATAACTGGTACCACAGACTTTGGAACTCTTTGGAAATTTCTCAGATCTCAGCCTCTTCTATTTTCCAGATAAGCTGGTGTCAGCTATGGGTGCATTTTAGGAATGTTACACTCCATTCTAAATTTTGTTAGTTAAAGCTCTGATGCTGAATAGCCCAGTAAAACCTCAATCTAATACTTACAGCTATTGAATGTACCTGTATTCACAAAATCCCCAACTTAGCTAAGAAAACTTAAAAAATAGAAACTGTAGAGTCCTAGCTTATAATGGGATAAATTAAGCACAATTAGGCAGAAATGTGATCATGGCCATACATCCAACGCAGGGAAAGATGGGCAGTGATGAGAAATAAATATCTGGGTCCTGCAAGATCATTTGTGCTCCCCTTTCTAGCTGGCATCTGTTTCAGAGCTGCTCACTATGTGGGTGTTCTGCAGGCTGGCAACCACGCAGAACACGGTCATTTGAGAACACACGCAAAAAAAGAAAAGGCACTTATGCCAAAACCAGCACAGAATAAATGTACTGTGAACAAAATGGGGAACTCTTTGGGCCACATTCTCCAGCGATGTCTGTGTCAATTACGTTCTGTATTGACTGGCTATTTATAGTGCTTTTCGATACTATCCATCTAGCAACTACATTTGCTACAAACAGGGTTTACCTCCATAAGTTAGTGGTACACTGAATTGTTTTTCCAGGGGACACAGAAAAGTGCGATGTCAAAACCCCAGACTGAACACAAATATCCTGGGATCCACAATCATGCTAAACTGTGTCACTTTTTTCACTATGCTGAATAGCCCATTTCAACTAGCCACATGCCCTGCTTTACCAACTCACCTGAAGCAACAGCTGCCTGCAGTTTAGGACAATTCTCCTGTAGGCTACAGTAATATAATCTGATAAATTGGACAAGTAGCACAGAATTACTATTTTGCCATCTGGAATCAGAAGAAACTCAAACCTGCAGGAAACTCAGTCAAGCTCAGTTAATTATTTCAGATCACTGCCACAACAGATGGGATCATTCAGGATCACAACAACCCAAGTGCTTTCACATTGTAGGTCCACAGTCCTTCTGCACTAGTATGGGGCAGATGTGTCTCATTCAGAGCAACAATGAATGCCACTTCCTTGGAGATCCTCCATAGAGGCAACTCTGTGGGCCCAAGGTCCTGCTGTTTGTGGGGCCCTGCCTATGAGGGCACAGTGCAATATAAGGGGGAAAAAGGTATTAAAGGATAGTGCACAGTGATAAGCAAAAACAAAAAAAAAATAAAATCCCTTCTCCCCAAGTAGCTTCCTCCATGTCAAACAGAATTTTGCAACTAAGGTAATGCAAAACACTGCCTGATGCTGTAGTTGAAAACCTTACAGCACTGCCTGTTCTTGCTCTGCCTGATACTACCTCAAGAGGGGTGTGCAAAAATGGCATTTTAAGCTAGCCTAACAGGGTGGCAAGAAAAAGACTCCCAAATAGTAAAAACACACCTGACTCCACAGCAACAACATTCAAATACTGGGGCAAGCATTCGGCTTTAAAAAATTCCATTAAGAAACAAGAGGCAGCCTAAAGCAGTTACTTTTATCTGCCCTACTGACAGCACCAATGCTGTGGGGAGAGACAATGCTAAGCAGCATGGACAGGTAGTCCATGCAGGCCAAGCTGGCAGTGAAGTGAAGGATGATCGAGTGCACTCACACAATTTTTAGCACAATCACTTTTGCCTGTTCCTTTCTAGGAACTCGGGGTTCAGGTACAGAGAAATAGATGAAGTGGCTCAATCCTTTCACTGCTCTCATTCCTCTGTTGTAACACTGTAGCAGTGAAACAGTTTTTTTTTCCTCTGTAGATCCTGCTACCTGAAACTACCACCTGAATACAGTGCATTGAAACCCATGCATAGGGATGGTCCTCTCCCAAATACAATCAGAACTAAATCAACTGAATTCAGTTGCTCCTATACTGCAACAGGGAACTTAATTTTAAATCTATCCTGGAGATACCAGCTCTGTCCACAGCAAGTGTTTATATGGGAGCTAAAATGACTGCAAAAGTTTTACATTAATACTACAGTGACAGATCATTATATTTTCTACATTAAAAAAAATGTCAACCTCTCTTCCATGCCAGGTCATTATTTTCTTAAACCTTTCATCCAAAAGGGAAGTGTTTTGAAGCTTTCTGTCTGCCTTCCCACCCACTTCCCAAAATAGGTAGCATACATGAAAGATACTGCATCCAGAGACTGCATGTCCCTTTTCCAGAACTTCTGTGCTGTGTTCTTTGTCTGTTTCTCCCATAACAACTGGACAAATGCATCTGTTTGAGAGACCACACAACACTCCAAGCAAAGAGCCTTCTTCAAACAGGAAAGTCATGGAGCATGATGCATCTCAACTACCTTAAAATGAAAATGAGGTGCCACAGCAGCACTTCTATCCAGAACAAAGAATACCATGTAGTAAAGTTCTCTTTCGCAGTCTCACTAGATAGTCTCGCGAGTGTATCAGAACATTCAGGAGTATTCAGTACAACTCAATTTTCATTAGTGACAACTGACGGGAAATGTTGTGATTTTATAGTGAAAGCACAAAAAAGAGTTAGCATACCTGGGGTAATTTCAAAGAGATGTTTCCCTGGTTCATCCGGATTAGGTGGCAGCTCGTTCACCTGACTGCCTTGCAGAAGTATCAAACCCTGTAATGGATACAAACATTAGTGAAAAGGGAAAGACCGCTAAAAGGGTAAGGAAAAGATGATAAAATGTATAGTAAATTCAAGTCCTGCTCATCTACTCATCCCAACACCTTTCCACAGCTCTGATCAAGAAAAGATTTGGGCTGATCATCCACCTGCTTCACTGTCTTTTCTTTCGCACTGGACGCTGCTGTTTCCTCTAGAATAACACTACTCTGAGCATGCAGAAAGTGATTCTCCTTGGTTTCCATAACTATCCATAATTTATAGCTATTTCTAACTATTCCATAATTATCCTTTGCAAAAGTTTCATCTCGTATTACAACTACTCTTCCTACACCCTTGAATTTCTGGTTGCAGTGTGCATTTGAATAAAATGGCCGATTTTCCAGAGATTCTCAGTACACAGAAGTTCCCAGGGAAATACTGGAAGACAGCAGATAATTCAGATTTGCAAGACAATGGACTACCTTTTAATCCAAAAGGCTATAACTTCCCTAGAAAACAACCTGAGGCTCTTTACTTCCCAAGTTCAAATGCTGCCAGTATTCAGCTTCATTTTCGCTTTGAGCCCAAGCATAATTAACACAACATATTCCAGTTTGGGATTTCTGCATGGCTGGTGACAGTATCTTCAAAGTGAATAAAATCCTCTTAATCTATGGAAAAGCTGAAAAGACAGGAAGCTCTTGTCCAGTAACGTGAGCGAAACAAGCTGCAAAAATTCACCAATATTTTAAAGGGTTTCCAGTTTAGCATTCTTCAGGACGTATGCACAATCAGACAGAAAAAATACAGCAAGAACTGGCACTCTCAAGAGTTAAGTCATGAAGAGGGTAATCAGCAGTTCCCACTCTTGCACTGAACTGTCCTGGAATTCAAATGGGGTCCAAAGCATCTTCTCTTGATGAACAGAAAATGAAGAAAGTTGTTTCAGTCAGGTTTTTCACACATCTCTGGTTGATAAGAACATAGCTACGCATGTTTACTAATCTGGCAACAACCAAATCCAAGACACACTGTGCCATCATAACATTGGTAATCAAAACAAATTCTAGTGATGCTATTTGTCAGCTTCCAGAGCCACGTATAATGGAGTAATATAATTAGCATCTCAAGAGACAGACAATCCAGAATTTCAACTAACAGAAGACAACTCATAAGACCTTTGCAATCTTCTCTATAAAACAATGAAGCCAGGTGTGCTACTTTCCATTGCCACTATTCAGTATAACTTCCATAGCTTTGCTCCTCAGGAATATATCCTCCTACAAATGTTTTGTTCAACAGTGTCAAGGCTCAGCTCCTATCCCTTACCTAGTGTAAGGGTAAGGTTGTGGAAGGACATCGTGTTGGAGGACACTTCATAATGTCCATGCTGAGTGATTCCTCAAGAATGGTTGTAAGATTTAAAATTGAGGTACAGTAAGTCAGCACAACAGGATAAACCTTCAGCACCCTTACCTCCCAATCCTGTTGCCCTGAAATTTGGCTCTAAGGTTCACTGAAATTAGAAGGTAAACTGAAGACATTCCAGAGATAACAGAAAAACACAGGAAAGGTAACTTGACAAAAATGCAGATACATCTCAAATTATTCAAAATGGTATTGAAAAATATTGTATGAAACATCATCTTTAGTGGCCAGAACACATTCTAAAAAATTCTGCTGTTTTCTAAAGTACAAAATTCAAACCCATTGCAGATGCATTAAAGCCTTTTATCATGTCAAGTCAATACTGAAGGAAAGGTTAATGAATTAGTTGCACAGTGGATTCTGCTTCCCTGGAAATTGGGGAGGGGTGCATGCTCTCTCCTTTCCTGGGAATAGAAAAAAGCCCAAAGCTACTTTAAAAACCCACACATATTGACAGACTCGGTAGGAGCATCAAAAACTCTTTCCAGGTCAGTCCTCCCTTCCCCCTGTCCCCTAGAGTAAAAAAAAAAAAAAGAAAACCCTGCAGAAAAACAATGTCTACAAGTCCAACCTTTGGTCTTTGATGGAGTGGGCTGTGCCACAGCAACTGTCATGTGGCACACAAACATACACATCCTCAATAGTACTCAATCCATTAAGACAACAGAATAATTCCTCTTCACACCAGAAAGCCTGTGTGATTCTCCTGCCATTAGATTACAGCTCCATCTTTTCAGCAATACTATTAAAGGAAGAGTATCAACAGCTTCCTCTAAGAATCTGAAAGAGCAGGTTTTCATAAAAATAGGCAATGCAACATTCATAAAGAAAAAGATGTTGCTTTGTATTTCTCTTTTGAAACATTATGTCAAAAATCTCATTTGACTTTATCAGGTAAACAACAAGAATACAACTCTCTTCCAGAGTATATATAAATAATCAAGTAGGTGGAAGATCAATGGGAATTTCAGGGAAACTATTGATTTCGTTTTTACACACAAGCGTAAAGGTCATACTTAATAAATAAAACAACAAGATTTAAATTAAGCATGAGTACCTTTAGCTCTGAAGGAAATTAGGGCTTAATATCAATAACAACAGGTGAAAATATCTCCATGGCCTATAAAAATGATCTCCCTACAACAAAGGGTCTCAGTTGTCTTCCTAAGATGCATGGGCACACCTGTGCCATTGCCCCTTCATTCTAGAGAATCCCAAGCAACAGCTGTCTATAAGCCTCAAAAGTACATCTCATCTGTGGGATGCAAGCAGCCCTAGTTGAAATCAGATACAAATCCTAGTTTGTAACTCCTACAAGAATAGTTAGGACATAGTCCTGTACCATCCTACACAAAATGGCTCCCCACATTGATAAATGTATGGCAACCCTGTGCCCAAAAACAGTCAGGGTTAAAGAAAACGTTTACAACGTGACTACCTGAGGCCATTTCTTCCTCATCATGTTCACTGATGTGAGTCAGAAGTGCCCAGCTCTCCCATGTGCTTACATGCATTGCATAAGAAGATAAGGTGCCTGGTTTGAAGGTGCAAAATCCAGCTGTTACTGGCAGCATCCTGAGTAATCAAGTTACATCATCAAGTTCAAATCTCTCTAGCCTTTACACAGCAAACTTTCCATAATTATGGACCAAATCCCTCATCAGGAGAGTGCAAGATATAAGATGCAGTCAACATCCTCATTCATCTACCATATTTATGTCAGGCCCACAGGGGAATATTAGTTTCCATTCTCACTCTACAATGAAATTTATGTGTGACAGTCAAGCAGGCAGCTGCACCAAGAAGTTTAATAATTGTCTATAATGAGCATGTGGATGGTGATGATATTACACAGGCTGACTGTCACTCTGTAATGCATGTACTGACTCATCAGGAGCCAGCAGTACAGGGACATCGTCTGGCTCATTCAATTATGTTCCCACCGTTCAATGACTCTGGTTAAAGGCCTGAGTCAAAACAATGACTATGTGAATTATGATGTATAATCTACTACAGCAGCTAGGAAAGACCTTAGCTCAAATGCTCTGAGAGAATTTTACAGGCATTAGGAAAACATGAATAAGAAATACTTCATCTCCTCTGTAAGCTTTAGCCCATAGCACAACACCCACTCCCTCCCCCCACACTAAAACACATATTCCAGCCCATTCTCAGCATCTAACAAAACCTGCACACTGCAGGTTTTATACCTCACACACACAAGCCGGCTCTAAGCAGCTGGTTCACCTCATGGCTAACAATGGATTAGTTGGGAGATAACAAGTCCCAGCTGAGCAAGCAAGGTTAATCACTCCTGCCTCAGTAATCTGCAACTCCATAGCTCTTCTTGTCAAACTCCAGTCTCATAGCTGGCCATACTAGGATTTGGAGGTCAGCATGCCCTCCAACATAAACACCTTCTAACCTTTGCCCAAGCTCTTCCACTTGTCTGGTTGTAGAAAAACCTCCCTGCAACGTCTTGTGCCTTTGAACCTCCTTAAGTGTATATAGTTTTGATGAGGACAGAAAACAACTAAAATGAGCTGTCAGTCATAGCATGGCTGTGATCACAAAGAAGTCACAACACCTACAGTTCTCTAGCCATACCTGAGGTTTAGTTTCCTCTTCATCCTTATAATAGAAGAGCTGATCCCCACGCAGCACAAACCACCGCTGCTGCCAATTCTTCATAATGCTCCTTTGTTTCTTTAGCCAGCCACACTTCAGCACACGTTCTTGAGGATTTGGAGAAGATGGTCTGGAGGGAGGCCCAACCTGTTCACCCATCACCAAACTCCTTGACCGGGCTGGAAAGGCAATTACAGAATAAGTGAAACAAAAAATCATAGTAAGAGTAATCAGAGAGGATAAATAACTGTTCCACGCTTTCTCCTCAGATATGGACAGACATGTTTCCTTTTTGAACAGATACTTGTTTTTCAGGGTGTGCATTCAAGTCATGACAGTCAAACTCAGAACAAACATTACTTTTTGGTACTGATCACTCCAGAGTGTCTAAAAGTGCAAAATAAAGGTGCAAAACCCCCAAATATTTCCACTGAGGCTTCACTGCTCCTACAACCATTCTTTGTGGCAAATCATCACTGCCTTCCAGCTCTACAAGGATAATGCTAGTGCTCTCTCTTAACAGGATATTTGTCCAAAGAGGATGTGCAAATGTGTGGTGAGGAGGCATAAAAAGAAAAAGAAGAAAATATAAAAAAATATTGTCACTCCTCACACTACCAGTTTGGGGTGATTAGACAGGGAATCCAGATGCCAAAAGAGAGAGAAAAAAAAATAATAACTGAGGAAGATTAAAAAAGAGAATTGTCAATCAAAGTAGTGACTGTGATCCACACAAAAGACAGAGACAACACAGCTATCCAGAGTTATTAAAGTTATCTCACTCTTCAGGGCATTCTGACACTGAAGCAAAAAAAAACCAAACCAAAACTAAAAAACAAAAATCAAAAATAAAAAGACAAAATAGAGGAAAAAGCTAACATGTAAATATGAGGAAAGGTTTCAGAAACAGAAAAGAACTGAGGAAAAATTTTTAAAAAATTGAAAGAAGTCTATGGCTCTTTCTTTCTTCCTGTCTTGCATTAAGAGTACTAAAACTTGGGGCACTTAGAACTAGTCAGCAGTAGCAGACAATGATTATATACTGCAGGCAGTAAGCCAGTCCTCCAGAATGGATAGGTTAAGTGACCTCATAGGTCTTTTCCACCTCTATTTCCTTTGGATTTATGAAGTATCTTATAATAATAGTTATTTAATACTTCATGCCATTTTTCCTTCATTAGTGCTAATGGTCCTGCTCCTTCCTATTTTCTGCATTCAGCTAACTTAAAGCACAATTCATAACTGCCCACTCAGAACAAGGCATGAGTTTACAGGCCAGTACCAGTAAATCTGCGTCACTAATGTCTCACATTAACACTATGAACTGTTGCAGCTAAAAGCCAGGCAAGCTTCTTACCCAAGAATCCCTGATACACTACAGCTAATTCAAACCATCAGAAGAAAGTGCAAAGCAACCCTCTGCCTCTCAGAGTACTGTTTAATTTTGCCTCTTTTGGGTTCCAACTAAACATGGCCTTGATGATACCACATGATTGGTTTCTGCTCCTGGTGCCTCACCACACAGTGATGAAACTGCCAGTGTTTGCCAAAGAAAGAAAAATAATGTGGATGTAGTGGTGTTTGGGGAATTACCAAAAAAAAACCCAAAACAAAACAAAAATAAACAACAAAAAAAGCTTTAAAAATAATCACATTTGCAACATTAAAATTGTTCCTATTTCTTCACTTCCATGAAGCAAACAGCAAAATATGGAGAGACAGATAAGGGACTTAGGGCAGATTTTTAAAGTGCCTTCTCTGTGTAATCCAGTGAGGGAAATCACACTGGAGTCTGTGATAAAATCTGGTTTGACCTTCCTCATGACCTGGCAGTCAGGTCACCATGTAGTGCTTTATAAAGAGCTAAAACCAGCACATCTAAACACTTCCATCAGCAGAAGGCAGATTTGAATGGTAGCACATCTCCCATTATCAAAAAGTCACAGTGACACAATCTCCACTTTTATAGTTCCGTATACTTTCTCCTTCTACTCTGTCTTAAGGATCCACTCGCCTCTCCTGTAACCATCCATTCTGACCCCAACAACCTTCCAGTTTTATAGACAGAAGATGGAATCACTTTGTGAAATTTCAGACTCGATGAAAGCCCTGACAGTCATATGGATTTTTTTTCCCATTTCTCTAAACTGCTAAGGTAAATCCTGCTGCTCTCAACAAAAAATGTGAATAACAGATTTTGTCTTGTGGTTCAATCAAGAGAAATTAGTTTTCAAATTATAACTATTTCATGATGTAAGGACTAAATTTTTTTTTTGTTTTTAGTTTCACTTCAAAATTTATTTAAAACTTGAAATATTGTAAGAAGTGCTGCTGTGGCATCATAGCTTTTTCAGAATTACTGTTCTCTTAATTTTTGCCTAAAATACATTGCTGAATTTATGTGAGCTAATATATAGCATTAGTTCTGCATAAGGAAAATTTACCAGCAACTTTTGGATTCTGCTAGGTAACCCAGTGCTCCTTTGTTCTGATTATTTTTATATGTCAAAACAATAGTTTTTAAAAAAAATCTTACAACAGAGTTCATGTAAAAGCAGGCTTTGGTATATCCAGGCCTATTCTCTAAACTCACTCACTGTAGTCTGAGCTCTCTCAGGTATATTCATTCCTGTAAATATCAAGAACCACTTTCCCCCACACAGCCAACATGCTCAGGCTTTAGTATCAGCTCTTCTGGTAGCACAACATCCTCTGGCAGATGATTACAGAGGTACCAGGACACCTTGCTCCCTCCCCATCACCACCAGGACATGGAGGACCCTGTTTCACACACAGGCAGTAAGAAAACTCACTGTTCACTTTTAAATGCCTATTGCAGAGGCCCATAGGAATTGAGTTGAATAAAACTTCTCTGCCTCATCCCAGGCCACATTTTACCACTATAACCAAACCGTAGTCTGGTTTAGACTGTCCAAATTCCAACTCACATTTGTGTTACAAATTACGTAATTACAAAAATATCCCAAAACTTTGTTTTCATCAAGGGCACTAAAATGGTTCTTGGGCAAAATCTTGGCTATTAAAGTAACCAGTTAGTCTAATGATACCAAAATCCATCTTTCAGTAAGCACCTAAGTAATTTCCACATTAAAGTACCTTAGCACTCTCCAACTTAAGCATGAAAATCCTACCAGCCCCCAGTTTTCCTGACTTGCATGTAATTATGTACACCCTCTGCTACTTTACCTCTCCCTATAAAAATAAATTAGTTTTATTTAACTGGAAATGTACCATCTATATTGACACAGACCTCACAAAAGACATCAAACATCTTGCTTTCAAATGTTACCAAGTATGTTACCTTGTATGTTCCCTCAGTCCTCCTTTGATACTATTTGTACAGCTCACCAAGTAATTATTTATTTTAGTCAAGAGTTAAAGCTTTCATGATCAGTCTCTGGAGAATGCAGATCTTTTTCTCATTTTATTTTATGCAGCACCATGTCTCAGTCAATTGCTATGATTGTTAATTCTTCATGCTGTCTCAGCTTTCCATTTCCTTAGTCTCTGGTCGTGGCTGTAATAGTTAATTTCATTAGGGAGATACTTAGCAACTTCATCTGCAAGTCAACAACATGGATCAGATAGAAATTTTTAGAAAGAGGAATTATTTATGGCTATTAACAGCATTGATGCTTATATTGCATGCTTCACAGAATACAATAATTGCATAGAGGTCAGAAGAAAACTTTTATGGATGAGCAGGGCCTGCCTTTAAAGAAGCAGCTATCTCCAATTACTGGGATCAAAATATCTGCTTTGATAACCTGATGCAGTACATCAAGCACCTGATTCTTAATGGTAGAAATATATTATTTGTACTTATCTAACAGAATTATGGAATCAGCAGAACATAAGGAAGAAAACAAATCAATAAAGCAGACTCACAACTCAGCAAATACTTTACATGCTCTGGAGTTCTGATCCAGTAATGTGTTTTCAATAACACCACACAGGTTGGTTTCACTCTTCACATTGTCATTAGTCTATTATTGATTTAGTCATACACCTGAGCTCTTAACAGAAATCAGTGTAGAAAGGATTCAAAGTCTCCTTGGGAAAAGGTTTAGGATTCATTTGCACAGCACGGCAGTACTGAAATGCCAACCAGCCGCCCACACCATACCCACTCAGCAGCAGGGAAACAAGGGAACTGCAGCACAGCAAGGTAACAACACACCGGGCAGACCCGCAGGCGGCACTAACGAGTCAAACCATTTCGGGATGGTAAATCATTACATAAGGCAAGAATCAAAATTACAGACCTAGAAATTGCTCTTAAGCCTGGAAGTGACACTGGCACATGGAAGTTCTCGTATCCAGATGAGGATGGGAGGAGGAATATGAGCCAAGGCAGTGAAATGCTGCTCAACACTCACTGTGCAAATGCCTGAGACTATACTAAATGAACTCCCCTCCGAAATCCCATACTTGGTTGTCATGCCTCTTATAGTAAAATCAAAGATTATTCTAAGGAGTGGATGGGTCAAATTGGATGGAGCCACACTGCCACTCCTTACAGAGGCAGCAATCCCTATCCAGAGGGCCATACACCACTACAAGAGTTCCTCTGCAACTCAGACCTGCCCCCAAGCAATATCCACATTCCTGTTTTCTCATCACATCTATTTTCTACCCTGCACATGCATATAATAGGAACATCGTCTTCCCTTCCCTATCCATACCACCCCCCCTTCCTGAGTTCAATCCTGCCTGGCAGTATTATACAACCTCTTCTGCTCTCCTTCTCCCACTCCCAGCTCTGAACACCACTAGAGATTTGAGCACTCAGAGTACTTACTTAAACCAGACATGGAAAGCAATCAAGTCAATGAAATTCAATATCAATTAAAGATTCAATCTTTTGAAATTTCATAGATAATTAGCTAAAATCAATATAGTCATTATAATTTATTTTGGCCAACAAACTGTCCTACAATAAAGGCACTTTGCTGTGATGTTCCTTCAGCCTGATGACACAGTGACACTACATATTATTTCTAATACTGTCTTTGTTTAGCATACTAGCCACAAAGGGAAGCGGCTTCCCATACTATAAACAATATTCTCAGTTGATTTATTTAATTCAAATTTGGCCTTATAAAAGGATTCACTGGAAATGCAGGTAATATGCCTATAAAGAGATACTGAATTTCCTTTCACTGAATTGCAGGCAATAAAATACTTGGTTTGGCTTTTTCTGTGTCTATCACAGAACCATATTTGTCTTTGAATTTGATTGCTAAGATACCAACTCAGTAAGTATAAACAAAACCAAGGTACTTCCTCAGTACAATCTGAGAATTAGGCATCTTGAAACACAATAATAAAAGAATTAAAGGCTGAATATTTGAAGTGGTTGGTCACAAGATATTTTTAAACAACTAGAAGAATATCAGTTACACGGACTTGGCAAGGGCTTTTAGTTCCCTCAATACAGAGAAGCAATCTCTACAGAAACAAAAAGGTGCTACACAGCTGCTCACATTTTGTGATCAAATTGACATTTGCCACATTCAGAAACACTATCATAAGAGCCAGCTTGTGCTCCATCACTTCTACCTGATAAAGCCACACCTGTCTACTCAGAACATTTTATAGAGCAAAGTGACATGCTATGTTTACTTCCTTCCCTTCCCTTGATTTATTTTTCTTTCAGACAAAATAAAAATGGAAAAATAAATGGGTCTGGAAACACTTTTTTTTTCCCCCCAAGAAACCTCATAAATGCATTATACTGGAAGCAGTTCTGTTGCCTACTGTCCAATCAAAGGAAAAGCAAGGAGACAGCTTTACATATGTTTGTCTACTAACTTGTACTTTCTGCAGTGGTTGGGAAGCCGAAGTATCAAACCAGGATTAAAAAAGAGAAAAACAAAGCTCAAAGTCTGATGGAAGGATCTATTCGTATAACTGTTTACTTGTTAGTAAGTTTCTGCAAGAAAAACTGCATTCCCAAATACCACTTCATAAATCTAGAATCCAACATGAATTGGTACAATTTACTAGGCTATAAGCCAGTGTACTTTCACTCTCAGACTAGGGATGACCGCTGTTAGAAATTGGCTGTATTCATAGTCTGAAATACCTTTCAGCCCTTAAGCAAAGAGCAGAAACTCTGGTTATAGATAATTTAGCTGTAGGTAAGCATATTCTGTTTAAAAATTAAAATCACACCCAAATAAAATTTTAAAAAATCTGACATAAACACATATACAGACTATTGAGCAGAAAAATACCAAAGGGAGGGATGAAGGAAGATCTGAATATCAAGGAAACAACCAAAAAGCATATTTCAACCATGGCCAAAGGATCTGAGCCAGCCTAAAAGACTTTAGCAGGGAAAGATGAATGCCCAAAAAGGAGCCCAAATGGCTTGGGAAGCTGGACTTCTTCATGAAGAAGCACCCTGTCGCTACAACACAGTGTCATCTCCTCTCAAAGTCCAAATGCTGAGGGTTCTGTTTTCAAGCTGTTTGCTATTTTATAAATGTTCTCTCGTATCCCTTTTGTACTGCCAGACCAGTCAGTGCTTTTTCACTGGCAAACATACACCAAGGAGCTCTGAAGCATAGCACTAGACTGCATAAATTCTTTATATCAGCATGCTTTAAGGGTGAATGTGCTGACAGTACCTGGCAGGAAGCGAGGTAGGATTTCCTGCCAGTACACAGGTTAGGCACATCCAAACAACACTGCTGGAATACACAACTGCCTCTGGTACTGAAAACTGTGTTGCCCAACTGTGCCATAAGCTCAGGCATAACAACACATACTGAAAGCTGCCTATAGCCTTTTTTAGGGCCAGCAGAGCTGGTTCAGGTTTTCCATCAATATTCAACAAGCTCACAGTATTTCCTTTGTAGAATATGCAGAAAAACTATGATTCTGTTCTACCAGTACAGCATTTATGGGATACAGTCAGGAAGAAAGAAGAAACTTATGAGGTGGAGGGAAGTTTCTTCCTGGCTGGCATGAAGAAATTAATCTTGGACTTCTTTGTGGTGTTCAACAGCCATGACCTTTCACCACCTTACAAATGGCATAGTCAGCTCTGTATAAGGCCCATTCTAAATCAGAAAAATAATTTTGTATTCCAGTGACCTGGGTGATGTGACGATAAAAGCCACTTTACTGACCAGAGTTACTTTCAAAAGTATGCAGGTAGTTTATCTAAACATGGCAGCAGAGGGATAAAACTGAAGAAAGAAAAGAATCTGCTTCAATCATAATTCTCTTTTCCAATGACATGAAGTTCAAGGCTTATGTGAGATATAACCAATGGTCTGGTGAGGTCTATCACATCAGAGAACACATATATAGTAGCACAAACTGATATACATTAATGCAGGACCTTTCCACAAGTCAAGGAAAACCAAGTATATTTGCTAATCAATGCAATCCTCCCTACACAATACAAAAAACTCAATCCAAAACATACTGTCAGTGAGATAATTTAAACCTTTTCTCCTGAAGAACAATTGATATCCATCTTCAAACTAATACAAATTGGTAGCATGTTGGACTTCAGGAAAAGTGAAGGATTTTTTCAATCCATCGCTATCATATAGGTAAAGGGACATTGCTTTATTGGTTGACATTTCACACTGGAGACCTCTCAGCTATCGTACAAAGTAGTCCTGAACTTAATTTGCTTTCACTATGAGCAAGAAGGCCAGCAGGTCTCAACTCCACAGAATAGTTATTTAAACTAATTTAACCTTGCATTTGCACAAGAATTTGAATTACTGCTTCAGGTTGTAGGAATGTTTGGTGATTTTGACACCTGACAATGAACAAACCTTAAATACTGCAGGTAACCTGTCACCAGCTGTTCTCGAAACTGCCCTGCAAATCCACAAAGCCATGCCAGTCTTTTCAAACCACGAGCATTAGATCATGGATAGGTGCCAAGATGAAAGGATAATTACTTCATTCTTTCTGCTACAACAGATTGACCTACCAATTTACAATCTAGTAAAGTGAAATAGCCCATGCCCTTTGTTATTGCAAAACCAGAGTTACAGACCATAATGATAATATAAGAACAAGTACAGAAACTGCTCCCAGCAAAAAGACTGTATTTCAAAGTCCCTTTAGCTGCACTATCCTCTGAGATGTCCCATCTGGATCCACTGCAGGCTATTCAGAGGACAGATCAGCACTTAGGTCATAGCCATTTGATGTGCTGCTTTAAAGCACATGTCCTGTTAGACACTATGGGCTACAATGTTACCTAGCAAACCCAAGCGCCAGCCCTCCACTCCCACTGAACCCTGGCACGATCTCTAGAAAGCTCTACACCTTCTCTGTCTATTGGTTACAACTACATACCTGCAAGAGAACTGCAAACCCCACACTGCTGAAGGCTTCTCTGTTGCTGGCTAAACCCTTGTAATCCCACGGACAACCACACTGAGCCACAGCTCACCACTGCCAGAAGAAAAAAGTCTTCCTACTTCTAACTCTCCTCTTTCCATGTTTCCATGTTTTGTGTTTCTGCTAACACACTGAGCCTCACATTCCTACACTGACAAAGTGAGACTTTTTTAATAAGAAAAGTTACTCACTGAGATGCTACAAAGTTCTAAGATTGTTTTTCCTCCTGGTGTTTTAGTAAGTCAAATCTGGTCAGAGAAGGAAGGTCAAACAAATACCTTGAATTCCCTCTGCAATCAGCAACAGCCCCTTGTAGTCCTCACAATGGCTATGGCTATTAATGTTTAATAATCTTTCCAGTCATAGTAGATTAAGGAACAAACAAAAAAATGCTGACCCCAGTAACATTCATTTTGGAGCTGGGACTGTGGCCTGAGCTTGTAGAGCACCAAATACTGGGGAGTCCTGATTAAAATTGTAGCTCTACAGCACTACAGATGCAGCATAGGCATAGTTCCACTGCAGTGTAAAAACTCAGGCTCCCCAGAGGCACGCCAGTCACCCATGTGCTTTTGTTAAATATTGTCTGTGCCATACCAAGCACATGGACCATATTCTTCAGACAGTGGCTGCCAACATCAGTGGTTCCTAAAATTGATGTTATGAGCACCAAAGACATTTGTCTTCCCTGCTCCTTGGGATATCACTTTCCAAAATTATTCTGGACTGAAAAAATTAGAATCTAGGGTAGAAAAAACTCTCTCAAGGCCTTTTGCCAACAACTGGCTATAAGAGGAAGTGATACCAGAACCCAGCCACTCTCACCAATAAAATTCCCTGAATTCAGCCACAACATTGTATTTTTCTTCTTTCAGTCATCCAAAGATCAAGAGCGTATTAATTCCTACCCTACTTTTCAGGGAATAATATTGAACCGAGAGATCAGTTTGCCTGTTTCAACACTGTTGTACCTGTTTTTAATGTGCAAACAAATTCTGCTTCCTACTGTGTGCAACAGCTAAGTACTTACTGCGCTGCCGGGATTGATCTGGGGGACAAAGGCAGAAGAAATCTAGGAATTCTTACTCCTACATTAATTCATACTCTGAATCTAAGTACTCAGATTATTGAACCATAAGTATTTATGATATCACTGGTTAATAAGCAAAGGTGGTTCCCCCTAAACTGGAGGTCCGCAAAGGAGTAAGTATTAACCCTGTGCTTACGGTTCTTTGAAAGAGATCATGAGCAACCCAATCCCTTCCCATGCAACAGAATCAGTTCTTACTTTAGAAAAATCATATGCAGCTTCTTTGTCATTCATTTCTTATACCACATGCTGTTTCTTTTTAACTTCAATACCAGTTCACAGGATGACAACCTTAGTGAAGCATAACAATTCTTAATACCTGCTTTTAAGAGGAAGTCTATTACAAGCAACTTTTCTTAACCACAGCAAAAACCTAGTATCTCCTCTCTTTACAGGAGATCTTCATAAAGACCAATTTACAGCTCACTGGGCACAAAGGATACACAGAAGAGCTCTGTGGAAGGAATACATGTTAGAAAGACTGTCAGCAGGAGCTTCCCTCCCCCACATTAGTTTTAAATTCTTAAATATGTGGAGGTATGGGCAGAGTCTAGGCATAGATCCTTTCCTCTTCCAGTTCAGCAGATACCTTGCACTGCAGCCTCATGAAGGAGTTTCCCTTTCCCACCAGTGAACCCTTATCCTTGCATCAAACTACCTCTGCCCATACTGCAGGGAGCTGAAGAAAACTAATTGTTTATACTGCTGTGCTTGCCTATCATTTACGATAAATATAAGGGGAAAGCCAGCAAGGAAAGAAAGTCATTCTGGTAGTAATCTTACAGTGAAGAGTAATTCATTTTTACAGGTAGTAAAAGTGCAGGTGGCTGTCCTCTCGGGAGAGGTGCTAGCATTTGTAGCCCTTCCACTATGCTATTTACACACAGACTGTCAGTTTCACCCTGTACTCCCTCAGTGATGTTCTATTAGTAATTAGAGAGCCTATGGCTTTGTGATTTTTTAATATTTAATTCCCTCCCCACAAGTGCTCTCCCCAGCAGTCCAGCTGCCCTTAGAGTTGAATTATACTGCTCTTTCTCAATGCCCCTTTCCCTCCCCAGGAGGTGAGGCTATGGTTCATTATTTCAAATTCAGATTGCCTGTGCTTAATAAGCTGGTGCCTGCCTACAAACTTTTCAGGGCTTTTTCTAAGGAGAATGACTGCCTGCCTGAGCCTTCAGGCAAGGACAGAAAGCTGCTATTGCCAAGAGCACCAATTACTCCAGCATACACCATGAATCCAATTGGAGAGGGGTAAATCCACAGAGATGAGAGGATTACACCTTTGAACAACTCAAGTCCTTCTTCATGGGACATACCACCCAGTAAGAGTGAGAACATGAACCTGTCTCTGGAGGAATCCCACAAACATCACTTTCTTGACCCTGTGTCTATATGCACACGGCCACTGAATCAGAACAAAAGAGACAAAAAAAAATTAGAGACCAGAGCTTATAACACAGCGCATTGCCATACACCCCTGCACCAGAGCAGCACAGTGCTAGAAGCCTGACCCGATACCAAGGAACAAAAGTAACTCCATGCTTCATTCACCTCCCTTGGGCTGCACACAGTGAGAAGGGACCCTCATAGTTTACTTGTCCCTTACTTTACCCCTTAGCCTGGTCCTATTTCTTCACACTGCCTTCAGGGCAGTTAATCCAATACTGCACCAACTCCAGCCTCCCTCCACAGCCACTGTACTCCTGCCTTAGGATTTTAAGTTTAACTCTGCAGTTTCATCTCGAGCACCTCCATAGCAACTTGACAAAACCCAGGCTCATGCTGCAGGCAGCCCTACTACCACCTCCTCTTGCTCTCTACCATGTCAGAGACATCTTCCTCCATCAAACCAAGCTAGAAACCAAATGATTTTTACCAACATCCTTGTCTTTTACCCACATATGTTTCCAGAGAAGAGCTTCTAAGCTTTTTTCTCCTACCTTAAAGAGTCACCCATGAGAGGATGTGGGGTAGTGAATCGCCCCCTCACAGGTGGGCTCCTCATTAATGGTGGCTCTGCTCTGCCAGCTGCACAAGCCACTCTGATTGCTCCCACCCTGCCGCCTCTGCACCCTGGTGCTCCCTGCAATGTTGGTGGGCTCTGAGGACTGAAGGAAATGTTTGGAGGAGCTCACAGCTTCAGGGCTGTTTACCTTGGTTGCAGAAGTAAGAAAGTGGGTGTTACCATTTACCTGTTAGGCTGGAGGTGCCAAGGTGCTGCTCCCATGTGCTCTGGGATAGCTGTGTACAGCACCAGCCTCTCAAACCAGAGCGGAGGGTGGGGCTGAGGAGGCACCAGTGCTGCGCTGTGCAGAGCTGGGGCTGCAGGTGCTAAGCTGGTATTTGGTGAGGGGCACCAGGCACCTGAGGACTTCCCTCTTCCACCTTTTACTGGCTGGTGAAAGGATAGCTCTTCACACAGCATGAGGGAAATAACTCTGTTCTACTACAGGCATGTGAAGGATATCAGTACATTTGCACCAGGCTAACCAAAAATGTCTCACATCATTTTTTCCAGACTCTAAGTTTTAATTAAACTTTTCTTTAAAAGTTTAAATAATGTTTTTAAAAAAGGTTTTATTATTATGACTGTATGTAAAATTTTCTTACTGTAACATATGTATGGACATGTCACAAAGAAAAATAATAGGTCACAGTGCCACCCAAAAGTACAAAGTCCTAATAAGAAGAGGAGAGTTATCCATAGTGCCTCTACAACTGAGACAGACTGTGCTGAAGACAGGAAGACTGTAAATTATATATCATGGCAGCAGGCTAACTCTCTTTCTATAGAGGGCAATCACATCATTCATTAAAATACAAATGCATAAGCCTTTAGTCAGTCCAGCTTCCATTTTCTAGCACATTTAAATGCAATTGGGCTGGCAACCTTTTGGGGACTTTTCAAGACAAGAATCAAATGCTTTATTTTTTTAATCTCTTAAAAACAATGAAGCAAAAATGCATTCCTTGAGACTGAAGGATGTAGTCTGAAAACTGCCTTCCCTCCAATCTATACAGAAAGTTCTCTTGCCTCCACCCTGCCAGGCTATATTTCTATGCCCTATCACATAAGAAGAATGTGAAAATAGATGTTTCCATTGCAGTCACTTATTTTGGGATCTTGGACTCCACTAATTGCTGTGTATGAACTCCTATAGCTGAAAAAATAACACAAAATCCATTCAAACCTAGCCAAAATGAATGATTTTCCAGAAAGCAAATTTATGCACATTAAGATTTTCCATCTTTGAGATTCTGCACCTTCCTATGTTATGAAAAGAACATGGACCTCTGAACACGTATTTCAGAGTTTCAGATGTGAGGCTGCTGGTGGAACAGCAAGGTCTGCCTTATACTTGATAGTTAATTTTAGTAAGGCAAATTATCTTGGTTCTCTACCGTCCCTTTCACAGGCATTAGGAACTACACTCTGGATTGTCAGGTTCATGTCCAGACCATGCATTTTCAAAAGGTTGAATGTCTTTAAACCCAGGAGCTTTCTTAAGGACAATCTACAATATAAACAAAAAATGAAAGCATCAGACGTCATAATTCAATGTTTAAAGGTACATTCTCATCAGAGAACTGGAAACAAAAAAGAAGTCGATGAAGCACTCCTGCTTGCACAAATGCAGGGAGCCTGAAGCAATGAGCTAGCTAGCCACACACACATAGGGGTTTGAACCTCAAGAACTCTACAAATACCTGAATGTCTATCCCTAGATTCAGCCACATTGCTGTCCTCTGTCACACTCAAGTAAAACCACAGGCTGTACCCTGAGTATCCCTCCTTGTCCCTGCTCTCCAATCTGTCTGCTCAGAGAAGTCACATTGACTCCCACAACTAAGTCCTCAATGGCAGAGCTGACAGTCACTACTCTGAAAAGTCAGCCAAACTCATGCAGCAGCCTGCAGCAGATCAGCTGCTCTTGTTGATGCTCGCTGTACACAGAACATTCTTACAGCCTTCTGGATACTTTTCTTGTCCACTGTTTATCACCTGAATCTTCATTAGCAATCCCAACTGAGACTCCAGGGAGCATGAACTGAGAGCATGAACTGCCATTTCCTATTCAGCTCAGTCTTGCAAGGTGGGACACTTACCTTCAAGAAGCATTCAGCATCTCCAGCATGGCCTGTTTACAGTTCCTGTGAAGTAGAGCTATAGAAGAACTTTGCAAGACTTGGTAAGCTTTGCAAGAGGTTACCAGTGCTTTGTCACAGCATTGCAAAACTAATTGTTGAAGTTTCCAGCATTGCAGCTCTTTTCATGAGTTCTAAATTCATTCAGAAATAAACTTACCTATGCACAGTTAATGAACTAAACAGAACAAACCCATAGAGAATGACACATACTGCTATAAATCAAAATTGAATCACAAAGGTACATATAGTTTGTCCCCTAAGTATCAGTAGCCCCTAAGGATATGTGTGCCTCATAACTAGATTTCAATGTATATTAATACACAAATTAGCGTCTTCCAGGTGATTTGAAGAAAGTGGAAAAATGGCAGATATGATACAGCCCTCCTGTGATGCTACCTTGGTAGCATCATCTAGGTTGTCTCATCAGACCTGTAATAGCTACCAGGAATGCTGGATAACACAAACATCAAACACATCCCTTAGAAGGGGGATGGGAAAGAGGCAGCATCTACAAAAGACTTGCTGAACTTCTACAACATCGTGTAACTGAAAAATAAGTACTTATGACTTTACTGTGGGTGTGGCAGTACATATCTGATCCTGACACCTCCAGATGGCAGGAATCTGCTTCTTTCCAAGATGCTAACAGCTATTTAATGGGCTGTTGGTATTTTAAGGACCGTTCATCACATAATACGGCTTTCATTATATGATGCAGCAACATTTGGCTGAAAGTACCTGTCTTGGAATCACAGAACCAGTGATACTTTTCCTATTTGACAATACTGGTATGGCTGAAGAAAATCCTAATCTTTACATATTCCTCTGACTGTGTTTGCTTTAGCTCCTGAATGACGATCTAATCTGTTTCCCATGGGCAGGAAGATATCCCTCTGACACAGTCATTAGTTTGTGAGTGGAAATGATGATTTACGAATGTCATGTCAAATGAGTAACTGGTGCTGCCCCTGAAGATCACAGAACGCGTCCCCTGCCGGAGCATCTCTTCCAGGTGACATCGAGACAACGGCTCTGCCCAGCCCCAGCCCTCTGCTTTACAAACATGGCACACTACACCTCACAGCTCCAAATGAGTCCTCAAAACATCTGTTGCAAACCCAGGCTAGGTTTTTCTTCCTTCCTTTTGTCTTGCCCACAGCTCACACAACGAATATCTCCACCTCCTGCATCCAGCCCTGCAAAGATAACGTGCTACAGCAAACTGCTTCTCCAAGATGCTGCAGGTAAACCAGACACACCTGTCTCCAGCCTTTAGAATGACTTCAGCGTTAGAAACACAGCATTAGCAACCAGCACAGGGGTGAAAAGGCTATGTTGAGTCCCAGGACAGAGTACAATTTTTTTTTAATTTATCCCTACTGCTCAACCCAGTCATTGCAGACCACGCCGGCGAACACCAGCACAGGTCTCCTCCTCCTAGGCTCCATTCTCCCCTAGCAGTCACTCCGCTGCCCTCCCCAGGGCCGGCTTCGGCCAGCGGGGAAGCAGCCGCTGCAGCCGGGGCGGGGGACGCTCCGCGGGCAGCGGTACAGGCTGTCCGCCACCGCCGCGAAGTTTCCCCGTGCCCGCAGATGGTCTCCGTCCCCAGCCCGCGAGGCGCACACTCACCTCTCCTGGCCTGCCTGATCTTGGGGCTCAGCATGCTCCCGGCTGGGCGCTGCCCGCAGCCTCAGCGCCCGGCCCCGGCCGCCGCCCCGCGCATCGCTGCCGCTCGCCGCTCCAGCCCCGGCTCGGGGGCGACGCTTCACGCCGGACTAAATAAACCCTAATGCATTATTTATCCGGCCTCGAATTAATTCCCATCCAAACTAGGCATTAAGTGTCTCGGTAATTACTGCCGATAGATCAGCAGCGCGCAGACACGAGGGCTGGCCCTGGCTCCTGCCGCTAATTGGCCACGCGGCCGTGTGATCAATGTGCCGCTTCCAGGGAGCCGCGCTCAGCCCCGCTCCCGAGCCGCGGCGTCCTCCGGTGCCGTGCGCTCAACAGATGCTTGCGCTCGACAAGGATCTGATCTTGAGCTGAACCTGATTCAGCGGGATTTCTTCTGCGCTGGAAGAAATACCAAGTGCGCTGGTCCTGAGGGCAGCGGCGTGCTAGGCCACCTGCTGTGCCCTGCATCCCTCCCGGGGAGGCATCCCGGTGGGAGCCGGGGAGCCACGGGAGAAACGACCCACTGCTCTCTGCGAGAGAAAAATATCTCTCGACTGCACTGGCAGGATGGGCACAAAGGAATGTCTTCATTACATTTCACATTACTTTACATTTTAGCACCCATCATTTTTAATTGTACTGTTTGCTAAGCTCACCCTCACCCTTTCTTTGGGAAAGAGGCAAGTCTGCAGTTCTGCAGTCAGTAATGAAGGGGAGGAAAGGACAAATGTTTGTTGAAATAGATAGAAACTATTCAATAGTATCTATAAAATATAAATAGATAATTGGATGATAATTGCATCTGAGTAATGGACACAACCTGACACTGGACTGCTCATAGCTCCATCCACCTAGAAGTTCCTTTGGTGAGTACCAAAAAGGAGTAAATACTTCCCTAGCAGTGTACGTGCTCTGCAGCTTCACCCTGCAGGTTTGTATTGCTGGGTTGTACTGACAAAAGGCATCTGAGACCGGCAGTTTTCTCCTCTTCCAAGATCTATCATATCTTGGATATTGAATGCTGGCTATCAAGTTGTATTTCCAGTACTGGAAAAGGTTCTCTGGCTCTTTACAGAGTTTGTATTTCTCAATGTGCAGACTGCAACAATGGCTGTTTTGGGCCTTTAGTTGCTGGTGAAACCGGCAGCTTATAAGTGATTGTAAATCTTTGGGGTCACAGTGGCATGAACCCAAACTTAAACACCTGTAAGCAAGGATCGAAGTGGGATCTGAACTACTGTCTCAGTTCTGAACACACAGCCTCCTGCAGTTATCTCCCCACTAATCATCTGCTTTAGCTGGGTTTCAGCACAGTGAAGAAAGATCCCTTGGCCAGCAAACTGAGCAAGCATCCTGCTACTGTGGGTAAGCAAAAGGAGCATGAGCAGAGGGGTGTTACATTCCTGCCTTTCTGTTCAACCTGAGACCCTGTATCAAAAAGTCATTCCATCCAACAATTTAATAGAACTCTTTTTCTGTCCATATTTTTAGCAATTCCTGTCTGTTTTGATGTGTTTATGTATATCATTTTACAATTTGAGCAGGAATACAAAAGGTGTGTACAGTAAACATGACAAGGGATAAAGTTGACTGAACTTCTAACCTCATGGGAAGCACAGAACACTTTGTCCTTATAAGTCACTTCCCATGAAAACTTGATTTCCCCTCTGGGAAAAAATTATATAATGTGACCTATATAATGTAAATAATATAATATATAATAATATAATAATATAATTATCATGTTTATGAGTCAAATGAAAACATTCAAGCCAAGTTCAACACTAAATGTTAACTTCTAAGTTTTTCTTGTTAAATAAAAAATAGTCAATGGAAATAGAAACATTCAATTTGTCCCTGTTTTGCTTTGATTTAAAAATGTCTGCCCTTCTTAAAACAATTTTCAAAGTATAAAAATAAGTTAAATGATTTTTTTAAAGACTAGGAAAGTGGGGGTTGGGTTTTTTCCCCCCCATTTAAGTATTGGTCTGAAGTTCAGGTCTGAAATGCTCAAACACTATTTGGGGGAAGCAAATTGCAAAGAAAAAAAAAAATTAAAACAAACAAGCCAGCTGAGAGAAAAAAACCCAAAACAAAACCTAACAAAACAATCACCTCCAGCAAGTAGTTCCACACTAGCTTCAATGCTTTGGTGTGAAAATTTAGAGAAATAGTTCCTCAAATAAACACTTAGAGTAGACCCAGTAGAAAGGTAGCACAAGTTTCTAGAAAGAGCTAGACAGTATGGGAATGTTTAATTCCTAAGGCTTCTATACTGAACTGCTTAAACTAAGGAAGATAATTGGAACAAGTTCTCTCAATAGTTTGTATTTTCCTTAATTCTCCTGTGCGAGTTTAACAGCTCCTTTCCCTCCCAGCAGCAGAGATGTTTTCCCATGTAAGCACACTCCGCAAAGATGGGAGAAACCTGTGATCCTGAAGTGCATTAATAGCTTTAATGGCCCTAACACAATTCATATGGTCACCATCCACACCCTCTGCCCATAGGCCCAGGATCTCTATTTAAGCCAGGTTTGGGCTTCATATCCAGTTTAAACTAGCTGGTAAGACTCTTAGTCTTCAGTGCTACTGTAGTGATGTATGGATTTGGATTATCATCTCTGGATAATCTCTGTTTTTTCAGCTAGGCCTTACATCTCCCTCAATGTTGTGAATCTACCTAGTAATTGGAAAATTGTGTCTGGTACTGGTAATCTTTATTCTACATAATTCTCACTCTTAGCTGTGGTGTGTTTCCTTAGTTTGACCCTAGACCTGCTTCTTCATCATCATAAATGTGTTTGATGAACATGATTTCTGGTTGAACCTGGCCACTTCTAAATCTTTCCTCCTTCATTCAAATACTATGGGGACTATGGCCTGCCCTGCTGTGTTCTCCCTCTCTTTCCCTTAGGGAGAAAAGGGGTTTTGCTGGTCATTCTGTTCTAGAGCTGGGCTCTAAGGGTCCTATTTAGCAGGCTTCTTAGAGTGACTAAGGAAGCTGCTGGGCTGTAGGCAATAGGGCTTTTATGACTGATCTGAGTCAAGAGGGGCATCCCTGATGGCTTGGGATACCAAAGTGACAACATGTACCAGTTGTTGCAAACCACTGTTCCCATGGTTATATACCTCTGCTTGGTCAAATCCAGAATGGAAGTCTATTGTAGAGCACTAAACATCCAGTAGGCTAGAAAATAGGAATCAGTTGACTAACCATGTACTGGAGAAGTGCTACTATGTGACTCTTGTGTGAATCTAAAAATAAATGTGGTCATTAATTATCTGCTGCCTTTTTGGAATGTGGAAGAACTCTTCTGTCTATCACAAATGTTCCCCATTGGATGGTTAAGCACACAACATGAAGGAAGGCAGGTGATGTGACCTAGGGATTAGAAAGCTTAAGGAGAATGAGGAGATGAGGTCTCTTGTCTTAATGACAGCTGATTTCCCATGGCTACAAGCAAGATATTAAATCCCAGGTTTTGTCTATATTAATGCAGTGTTTTGAGATCTGGGATTGGCAAGTGCAATCTAACTGCAGAGGATGATAATAAGTTACCGCAGTGGGGACACTCACAGAAGATATGATTCATGTGTTGGCGCCAAGGCTGATGACTGGAGGCTATGAAACACGGCGGGTTCTCGAGACGGAAGAGTGTGTGGGCCAGTGAAGTTGCTGAAGCTGTTGTGAGGCGGATTGAATGGATCTCTGTTTCCCCAGGCTGCACAAACAGCATGCTGTCACCTACCAATTATCGCACGGTATATCCTTTTTTCCTCCTCCTCATCTTCTGCTTCCATCTGCAGGCCAAGGACTTGTAACTAGCTGACTGATAACATTTTCTTTGCTCATCAGAATGATGCACCTGGATCAAAGCCCAAGATCAAATAACTCTGGACTTTGGCCCCACTGAATTTCAGATCCAGTTTATTTAGACTGTAACCAAAATTGTAATCTGTTCTAATATGTTGCAAAGTAGAGTTGATGGAAAAGGGTCCAGAGAAACAAGGAAAGACCATTGTGTGCATTTTGAGATCAATAACTGCAGCAACATTTCTTCTGCAAGGCAAGTTTGAATGGTTATATATTCAGGAACTGTGGAATTCTGATCAAGAAATGTGTGCATAAATGAACAACTTTTCAAGTATCTAACGACCAGAAGCAATGTCAGTTTGATATAGCGCTTGCTTACAGGCTAAGTGATCACCACTTGAAACCTCATGACGCTGATGATGCCAGCTGGTTTTCCAGGTGGAGAAGGCCTCTCAGCTGCCAGTAACCAATGATTTCACTGGCAGTCTTAGGGTTTATACCAAGAAACACTCAAACCATGAAGTGAGAATTTTCCTGTTCTTCTTTGGAGATGACCTCTCTGGTACCATGTAAACTGATGATACAGAATGGAGAAATCTGTGTAGATGTTCTAGAACAGTTCTGGAAACAACTGGAAGTTCAAAGGTATCTTTGAGGGGAAAAAGGGTAATTCAGGAAAAACTTTAGTTTGGGGATTATCTAATGCCAAGGGAAAAAGAATGGACCTATTTCTTTAGGTTTGGCTGAAAAGTGAGAAAATGCATAAGCCTAATGACATCTTGGATTTCCCAGGGGTAGTGCTTACTGCAGGAGGCAGTGAATGTGCCAAATACATCATGACTGCTAGGAAAGGATAGACCTATGGTCTTGCAGAATTATATTCAGGAATGAGGGCTAAGAGGGAGACTAAACAACAATAATTTTTAATGCTTTTCAGAGTGAAACTAGGGAATTTCTGAGTGTCTTTATTCTTTTACAGTCAATGTTCCTTCCCATCTAGTCATGTTCCACAAATAGGTCAGGAGTAATTAATCTTTGATTTCAGGATGTAAGAGTGACTCTCTAGAGAGCAGCTGTAGCTTGAGAGAAGCCTATAACATAGCTGTCTTGGACTTCAGTGGGACAAGAAACTACCCTGCAGAAATATTTCTGGCACACTTTAATTTTTTTTCTCCTCTAGTGATGGCTGCAAGAGCTCACCTACTACTATTGGAAATACCTTAATGTATTTTCAAATTTATTTGAAAGAGTGCCCTGTAGGAAAAATAGATATTTTACATAAGTGGCCTGTAAAAATACCTTAAGAATTGTATGCTAATTTTCATAGTAGATTAAAAAAGCATGACTTGGATTTCTTTCCCTTTTTTTTGTTTATACTTGACAAACATCAGAGACATTGATGTGTCCTTTCTGATTTTGTTATAAACAGTCATCTCTGACCATGTCAAGGTGTGCTATTCTAATGAGAAGGTTTGTAATGAAACCTTTAACAAATTTTCAGCTTTTGAGAAGCTATTAGGCAGTGCGATTTAAAAGGTGGTAAAAAAAAAGATAGACAATTCTGAATGATCTGATAAAAAATTCCAAACATGTTTTGTGATGCATCTTCATATATTACAGAAAAGTAAGACTATGAATGCAAGAACTTTCTTAAGAACAGTAAGTGTCTTATAAATCCAGATATTCTAGATTTCATGAATAGGGACAAAGTATGTTTCTAGTTTTTAATTATTTTTTTTTTCTGTTTTGTCTTTGTGGTATTATCCTTATTATATTAGTATCAGAAATTATATGTCTCCTTTAGTGATAAGAACTCCTTCTGTTGCCATAGTCCTAAACATGTCTGCAAGCCAAGTTTCCTTTGGTAATGAAAATGAGCATAAGGATACCGAGACAGCATGGCTCTAAGTATTGGATTGCATTTGCTTTTCAGAGGATAAGGAGATAAATATAGAATGGATACTAGTTGTATGGACAACCAGTGTCCATCTTAATTTTTTGTCTAGATGATAGCTTTATCGATGAGGCGGGGAGAAATCTTTTAAACATTGCAATATCTACTGGGGATGTGTCAGGGCAGATCAGAGACGTTGAATTATTTGGTTCTGCTCCATACAAGATCTAGTGGATATTTTCCAATCTGAAATAAGATGACAATGACACTGCAAATTGTGTCCCACAGTTAGATAAAATAGAGTTAACACAATTAAGGTACAAAGAAATATCTTTTTCCCAAATTATATTTGGTTTGAAATATGGTGAAATAAGGACTTCTGAGGCTATGGAGGACTAGGGCACCTCTCCTACAAGAAAGTTGAAGGAGACTTGCTTAATCTGGCAAAAAGGCTAATGGAGGAACCTAATATGAACCCGCAAGAAGTTAAAAGACATTTTCAGAGTATAAAATCAAACACCTGGCACTACAGATGCTAAAATACAAAAAGCAATGCCCCCGAGTTTGGACCTTAGAAACTCAGGGTGGAACCCAGATAAACTTGTTGACCAGGAGGATGATGATGCAGGACTGGGATAGAAACCTGCAGACCAGGGGAGATGTCAGCCTTCAGAGGTTTCTAAGATGATTTAAATTAGTCTAGTTTTGGTGCTACTTCCGTTCCAAGCAGAAGGCTGGACAAAGGAACCTCCAGAGGTCCCTTCTGTCAACATTTTGGTGAGTCTGTCTAGAAGTTTCTTTTCTGCTGCTACATCTTTTGACCTAAAAAGATGCTACTTCTCTCTCTAGCCCTTCCCTCACCATCACCTTCAGATCATCACAGATCTAAGAGGGCTGCTACTGCTGTCAAATCGGGGAAATCAAATCTTCAGTGGAAGATCTTTCCTTCATCATTGCCTCTTTTAAATGGGTGATTCTTCTCAGAGAAATTCTCTGTGAAATATATTGTGTATTTCTGAACTTAATTTCCTGGTTCCAATACAGAAGAACATTCAAAGGTTAAGTTTAAATCATGAGAGAGTGTTCATAATCTTCACATTGAAATATATGTTTAATTGACCTGCTGGATCAGAATTTACTGGGGTAGTTGACGTTGTTTGGATTTTGCATTATGTGAGCAAATCATCTCAAACTTCAAAAATGAAGTTTCTTAACATGACCAAGTCCCAGTTAACTGTGCAGTTGTGCTCACATCACTGATTCTAATTGTATTACCTGCACAGTTATGCAGTCTGCTCCAATCATCGACCAAAATTTTCCAGATTGAGCTTCTTTGGTATTCCTGAAACAGGTAGGATGTGAAAGCCTGGAGAAGTTATTGATTTCTCACTTGTTCATCTGGTTCTGTACACCCCCAGACCTTCCCTGAACCTTTGAGTATGATGACAGCAGTATATCCTTTGGCAAGGAGCTGCAGGACCTCCTGAATCAGCTGCATAAAACACTGTAACCTAGGCAGTGGTTTATCCTATCTGTCACCAATGGGCCTGGAAGACATGAGGTCCTTGGCTGGGAGAGGAGATAAAGAAATACATTATTTAAAACTTGAATGCTATCCCTGCAGAATGAATGTTGCTTTTTTTCTTTTAGTGGCAGGAATCAAAGAGCAGTACATGCATATTTTAGACACCGGGGACTGAAACTGGCATCCTCAGGAATGTATCTCCTCCTGCTGCCTCAGGGAAAAATATAGTAATTTAGGCAGATCTGATTCAAAATGAAACTAGGGTGAAAACTGGAGGCTAGGTGAAAAATGGAGGGAGCTAAAAATTTCAAATGTGTAGTTATTTTAACACTGACCCATTTTCTTCTTTTTCAAATAATCTTAAGCAGAGAAGAAGAAAATAATGAAATTAAAATAGAGTTGTTAATGACTTACAGACTTGAGTTTTGGAGGCCCAGGCATCATTTGCAGCTCTGCCACTGACTGGGTATATAATTACAATTCTTAATGTTTCTGTTTTCAGCCTGTGAAATGAAGTCTGTAAAACTGACCTGTCTGCTAAGCTTTTTAAGATGTAGAGAAGAAAAACTCCCAATCAAATGTGCTTAATACAAGAAATATTTCTTACTATGTAAAAGTGTGATCTGAAAATATGTTCCCATTAATATTTTTGGATCAAAATGTTATGGAAAAAACGTGATATTTTTTAAAATATTTTCAAATTCCCTCTAGGTGAAGAAAACTTAGGAATTGTAATATTTTAAAACATCATTCATTTTAGAGCAGATATTATCCTATTAAAGGTTGTCTTAGCTTGGTAATCAGCATCTTGTTCACAAGGACATCGGTTTCCTGGAAGAAAACAAATGCTTCTTCCCTTTGCCTTCCCCAATATTCATATGTGGAGCAGACTCATTTGGACTGTCCAACTGTTCATTTATACAAATGTCTTCTCAGATATGCCCTGCTGTGGAGGTTGTCCACTCAACTGCAGTATAACGAGTCTGCATAGAGATACTTAATTGAAAGTCAGAAATCTGTAGGATCTAAAAAATTCATGGTTCTAAATCCTTAACAAGATTCCTAAGCTTGTGCTCCTGGAGGGAATTTCAACCTGGTGAAAAAAAAAAATAAAGCAATGAAAAGTCCTGTATTGCTGAATTTTAGATAGAACTGAACTACTCATTAAAGTTTTATGAATGAGATTTTTGTTTTGCTTAAAAGCAACCAAATAACCCTCTAAAATTATCTACCTGAGCTCCCCACCAATATAATTTATCTCAATGTATTCTTGCTTGTTATCCTTCATCTAGCCTTACTAATATTTTTGTTCAAGGTTTAAATGAAAAGTTGCCTTTCCAAAACAAAACATGGGCTAGTTTAGTTTTGAGAGTATCAAAACCCACTTTTAAAATAAAAATATCTCTTATGTTTTCTTTCTTCTGCCAATGCTGACACAATTTGAGAGTAATTTACTTCCCCCAGAGTTCCATTCTTCATCCACAATCTTATATCTGCTCTGCTACATGCTGACAATTTTATAAGCTGTGTCCATAAAGTGAGAAGGTCAAAGTACACCACTGCTTTCTAAGCGGCTTCTCTGCTGGGTGCCCAGCTAAAACCTGTCCATTCCAGAGGCTGGTGGGAGTGTGAAAATGTAATCCTATGAATGCTCAAATAGCTGAAAGCACCTAAACAGGAAGGTGAGTGGTTTTATTTTGTGCCGTGACACTCTACTGTCTCACTTTTTAAGATGGTCTCAGGAAAAGAAATGGAAGCTGCAACTCTAATGAAAATGGACTGTGTACTTGCACGTGTGTGAGATTTTGGCTGCCTGATGTAAGAGCAGCCCTTGCAAGCCCTTCTGTTGTGCTGCCACCTCGTGACGCTCAGGGAGGATGGTGCCAACACAAAAGATGCTCGGAATTAGGACTGCCCATGTTACTGCTGAGAACCACAAAGCAAGTAATGTTCTCTGGGGCTCAGATACAGGCTAAAAAAACTGTAAGGTACAGTTTCCTATTGAAGATCTTTATGGACAAAGTAGGCCTGTGGAAAGGGGAGGAGAGCCCTGAATATCTCTGGTGGGAATGCCTGTATTGGGCAAAGGCTTCCTGTCTGAATTTTTCATCTTTATTCTCATCTCATATGAGAAAAAAAAAAAAAAAAAGAAAAATAGAAAATAAAAGTTTATTGGAAATGAAAAAGGATAAGACATTAAATAGAAATAAAAATACCACCAGAGTCTGGCCTATCCCACTAAAGATTTAGTCATACGCTCATCATCTGTGCATTTCAGATGTCTTTTAAGATGGATCCCCTCTCTGAGCTATTCTTCCACTTGTGCCGAATAAAGTACAAGTCATGTGCCTGATTTTGACCTTTTTTTTTTTTTTTTTTTTTTTATAGTGACTCTGTCAATGTTCTGAGCACAGGTTCTGGTACTAGTTTGTTGCTACACATTTGGATGAAGGGGGCAAACCTTTCAGGTTACATTCTGAATGCATACAGGTTCCAGACTTTGACAAGGTAGGTTTCTGTTTCCTTCAAGTCAGAGGCATCTGTATTGTGACTGATGTACTGAGATACAAAATAATTATTTAAGTTTCATCTTATGACTGCTGTCTCTTTCTTAGACAGCAACTCTTGTTACTGAATAAGCCTTTGTAGACCTCCATGTGAAGCCTGCCATTCACATTTCCCTACTTACATCCAGGCAGTTCTTGAAGGCAGTGATCCTAGATACCCTGTGTCTGAACTGGCATTCTAATGTGCAGCCTTGCAGAAGGAATTTGCTGGTTTGTCAGATCTGAGCCACTGCTCTGCAGTCCTGCAATGGCACAGCAGCAAAAAGGACTCCCATCTGACATGGAGCTGTTGCACTTCTCTCTTGTGGTGAGCCCCACTGTAAGGTAAGGACTGCATTCTTTTACCAGTTCCTCCTTTACCACAGCCTCTGCTGTGATAGCTCTGCTTTCAAGTTCGGCTGCATGCTTGGAGCTCCAAATGATCACACAGCCAATGACTAGTTCCTTTTTGCTCTAATTTTCCCCCTTAACAAAATATTTTCTACTTATGCAGTGCTCAGGTTTAATTTCAGGACTAAAATTACCTCTCTGATGAGCAGCAGCAATTTTGTATATCCTTATTGGTCCAGTTCCTTGCACAAAAGCAAACACTAATGTGGAATCTGGCTGTAAATTAAGTAGGGATTATGGATATTTTTTTCTTATTATTTACCAGCCTAGAACAGGGTCATTTGAACACCCTAAAAGCAACAGTCCCCAGGGAAGCTGCTCAGCTTCACGAACTGTCTTTTTAAATCAGAACATACCAGAGAGCAAAACCACCATTTTCATCCCTGTTCCTTTTGTCCAGAATTTTGTATGACATGGCAAACCAAATGCGACTGGAGTATTGGTTCTATAAATAAAGCATTGGAGAAAAGGGAAGAGACATGAGTCTAGTTCACAGAGCTAGAAGAATATCTACAGAAAAAACAAGCTTATCCATGAATAGGGTGTGACAGCTTATTAAACCTGGCTTATTAGGCATTTGCAGGTACCTGAGCAGTTATGACTGTGGGAAAGCAAACTTCCTAGATATGTGCAGAGTCTCTCTGGGAGCACAGTTTATTGAAGAACAAGGTCACAAGACCTGGAGTTTATCAGTAGACTTGGGAACTGCAAAAAACCCAAAAAAGTCAAATCAACCAACCCAAAAAAGAACCACAATGTAGCTGTCAGGGCACATATCACAGCTGGAAAAATATCTGCTCTCACAGTTGTGTTTGAGGGATATTGTTTAATTTTTTTAGCCTGAACTTCAGGCTCCCTATTTCCTCTAAGATGATGAGTGTTGCTGTAGGCTGTGCATGCTGCACAACATCCTGGCAGAAAGCAAAGGGGGTGTAAAACAGGAACTAGCACCCATTTTTGAAACTTAAGAAAGTGATGTTGTCTGCAGAGATTTTGATGATCCTTCTGCAGAGAAAATAAGAATAAATCTTCCAAGAAAAGCAGCTCTTGGTCAATATGAGTTTTGTAATTACATCTTGTGCTTTTGTCTGCAGCTGTCTGTGAGTTCTATTTCTGATAAGCACTCCATGTTAAAGTCTAACTTTGAAAATATTAAGAAAATAAAATCCTGCAGAACTTCTGTACCATGATCATTTAATTCAACAACTTTTGAGTTGATATGAAAGCAATGAATTCCTGTGAATCCTGTAGTGGAGAGCTAATCTGAGGTACAGGAGGGAGCATGCCATTGACTACGCCAATTATATTTTTTGCACCAGCCTTTCAACTTCTTCAGTCTCATTAGACTAACATGGGTTCTTGTGTGGAGATCATGTGTTCAGTCAAGTTGTCTTAAAATTTTACTGCACAACACTTTTCTTGTCAGTAGGTGACATTTAATCAAAATAGCAGCTTGCCAGAGGAACTTGCTTTTTGATACTTTTTTTCTTCTGGGAAAAAAAATACTCTAAGTTGTGTTTGGATCTGAAAATCTCAAACAAAAACGTTTTCACTTTTGTTACATACCCATTTTAAAATGAGGATTATTTTTTCTTGTGTTTTCAAGAGCTGATGTTATTTTACTGACTCTGGAATAATTGAGATTTATTTATGCACGGAATTTTTTTAAAGTGTAGCTTAAAATTCTTCCGTGTACTTCTGTAATTATATTATCTGGTGAGTCTCCCTGACTAATTTTAACAGAGGCAAAACAAATGACCAAAGGGTGAAGCTATCAAGCAGCTGATTTACACGAGCTGCATAATGCTTTGTAGGAAACTACCTCCGTATTTCACAGATTTCAAAAGACTGAAAACCACTGTTGCAGCCCAACATGTAAGCTGCAGGCCGTTAGATACACTTCTGTTGGTTCCTGTTTAAACAAAAACATTGGGAAAAATTCATTTTGATTTACAGACTTGGGTTGATGGAGGGAATTTGTTTCCAATGAAACATTTTGGAATAGCAAAATTCAAGTGAAAAATTATCCTTACTACGTAACACTGCTACTGCTGACCAAAGGTGCCAGGAGGAACAGAGGACCAGCTGCAGAACTCCTGACCTTGCTCAGGTGGAAACATGGGGTAAGGAAATGGATCACTTTCCTGAGACAAGTTTGGAGTTTGACTGCAGGAGCAAGGCTGCAAACTGCCCTGTCCTTTTAAACCCACAGTCATGGTGCCAGAGTATTGGGGGATTTCAGGGGCTCCCATACAGGCTGGGAGCGCTCAGGTGCAAGGGATGCTGGCAGGCAATACTCTCCTTGTGGATACACTGAGAGCCCTCATGGTTTCCTCAGTCCATTTAATTTAGAGCTGAAGTGTAGTTACCTGTGCAGGCGCACAAACAGGTGAGTTACCTGGCGATCTGCAGTGTGGCTGTGCTCCGGCACACGTCGCCTTCTTCCCCTCAGGGGTGGCGGTGCCGCCCAAGGCCCTGGGCGGGACGGGCCGTGGCTCAGCCGGGGCCGCCTGGCAGCACCAGCAGCAGCTCTTTGCCTTCCACCTCCCCAGGGCTTCGGCCTCCAGAGAAGAGCCAGCCCGAGAGGTGGGGTGGCCTCTGTACCCCTCCTGCCCCGTGCCTGCGCCTGACGGAGAGGAGCCGAGCTGCTCAGGCCCACAACCCTGCAGCTTCTTTGCAAGCGGCTGCTTCTGCTTCTTTGGGAGGATGTGCTGAAGGGGCTGAATGTCTCCTTCACTGCAAATTTCAAGGTTTGCTGAGAAAAATGATGAGTGAAAATGATGGTTAAGCAGATGGTTTAAATTTCTGCGTCGCCTTTCTCTGCGGTTTCTCTGTCAGCTTCTGTTCTGCCACTGAAAAGAAGGGAGGAAAATGAAACACAGCCGCTTCCCTAAAGAAATGAATAATGATTCTAACACTTTTTAATCAACTTTCTTTTTATCAAGAAAAGATGATGGATTTTAGCAAGAAAGGCAAAGAGTGAGGAAAAAGCCTGCAGCTAATTCAACTTTTGGGCACTGAAATGTTGAAAAGAACACATGTTTATCTTGCTTTTTTTCCCCTCTAGATTGTAGGTTACAAATGTGCAGCACAAAAATTTATTGTCTCAGCAACTTCAGCTGACTTTTATTTTTTATGTCTACAAGGAGATAAACCTGGTGAAGGGAGAAATAAAGAATTTTCAGCAAAGCCCCATCCCATGTGGGTTTGCAGTTGGGCTGAACTATGAGGCCCTGAGACAAAGGCCACTGCACAGCAGTAGCCGGAGGACTTGTCTGCTCTTGCTGTAGCCAGTCAGCCATTCAGTGAGCTGAAGCGTACAGCAAGTTGTGTTTTTTGGGGAAACCTGCCTCAGGCTGAAGAAGTACTGTGATTCTTGGCATGCTCAACCACTAAGACGCATTAGTGTGGCTGGTATCATAGATGTAAAGGTGTGAATCTGTTTTTCTCTGCTTGTGTGTGGAGATTGGAGTGGCAAAGAAAAGAGAAGTTCAACAAGAAGCAACATGAGGGACGGTATTTGATGCTGTGAGACAGGTGGGCCTTGTAGTTATAGTTATCTCTGGGTCCTTGCCTTGGAAAGCCAGCTGTATGTCTGGCTCAGGCAGGACACCATCTCCACTGGGCTGTGGATGACCTACATCACAGTGCTGCCAGATGGCAGTTCCCAGTTGGTGTTGCTAGAGCTGGCTCCCGGGACCAGGAGATGTAGTGACCTTTCTAGATGTCTTAAACAAAATGAAGGTTCCTTTGAATTGCGTGCCTTGACAGAGCTGCAAATGCATGTAGGAGACATGTCCTTTTTTTTTTTTTTTTTTTTTTTCCCCCGAGATTATAGGGAAGAGAACAAAGAAGGATTTTTTTTCTTCCTGTTTTTGTAGGCCTAGGGGCATTACAAAGGGGTTTTTAGTATAAACAACCCAGACTGACAAAGGGTGTTGTGGCAGTGTTTCTTACTATGTTAACTGTATAGTTGTCTTTACTGCTTGAGTTATTTTTACTACATGTAATTCAGTTACATCTGTTTTGCTCCAGTGAAGCAGAGATTAAGTGGGTGGGTGTGTTGAAACTGGACTTTCGGACCCATCAACAGTTAGTGAAGTATGAAAAAGAGAAACGGTGCTTCCTCTGCTGTGACTTTCCTAAAGATTGTCTGTCTGCTTGAGTCTGACCATCTGATGAGGAGCTACAACTGGATTTGGAAAATCCCTGGGAAATAAACCTCTCTGATCAAGTAGCATGCTGGGGATGCTGCAGATGATCTTCTGTGCTTTTAAAGTGGCAGTAAAAAAATGGAAGTGGAGCACATTTAGGTTTGCTTCTGAGTTAGGAAGTCTAAGCCAGCGATGTTCTCTCTGGATTGGTATTAATATTCTCTTCTGGATCTCTGTGCTCCTGCCATTCATCTCACCAGCGTGGGTTCAGCAGGATTGCAACTGGGATGTGTATGGCCTACATCAGGAAAGTAGTGGATGTGTTGGCATGGAGTTTCACACTGTGTGAGTTTGCTCAGCCTGCCAGAGGCCCCACAGCCACACCAGTGCAGCGCAGAGCTGTGAGTGGCTCTGGGGCTCACTGAAGCAGCAAAATGAAGCATTCGCTGAAGGTGCCCTCAGTGTGCATAGCTCAGTGTGACCTTGCTCCTTCTTGGAAAACACTTTAAATTATAGTAAAAGTAAATTATGCTTGGTTTAGCTAATGATTTCCAAAACCTGGCCAATTTAGAGGCTACTGTATATATAGACTGGGGCAGAATCTGTTCTTGGGATCTAAGGTATATTTCTCTTTGCAGCAAAGCTACAGTCTGCTTAAATCCTGGTATAATGTGTAAAGGGATGAACTAAACCCATTATTTTGCTGCTGCCTGTATTCCAATACAAGACACTACCCATAAGGGACGAGAACAGTCCTCTGGGATTGCTCTATGCCAGGAACACCACTGCATCAAGAGAGGTCCCTGTGGAGTGTAGGTGATTGCTATCCTGGCTTATGATTTACTGGGAATCTTCAGCCTGGATTAGCAGTACTTTGTGCAGCAAAGTTGCAGCTTAGTTGGAAGAGAAGGTTGGTTAGTGAATGCTTTTTCAAGCATTTGAATAAGGTGCTGGTGGCTTTAACCACCTAGGGTAGAGTCTCCTCAGGTTTCAGCCACTCTAATGTCATAATTCCATTGGTTTTCAAGGTCACCATGAAATTGCTGGGGAGAAGCAATTGGAAACACTTGAATTTCCTGTGTGAAAATAGTTAACTCTACCTCCCCTTAAAAAAACATTATAAAGCCTTTCAGATGTATTATTAGGGAGAACAAAAGAGCAACTAGACAACTGAGAAGTAATCTTCCCCCAAGCCCCTATCTAATCAAGATTCGTTTACATTGTCAGTGAGCTTATAGTGCTTGTTTGCCCCATGATCTGAGTAGCTGCCTTGACCATTTCAGTAAAGAGGTCAGGGACACAGAATTCCCCTTGCCATTCAAATGTACTTATTTTAAGGGTGAGGCATTTGAGGAAGGACTACAACATTTGCCTGACTTTGGCCATATATTGTTGCACAGAGAGCATGAGTTCTGGTGTTGTATTCCTGTAGTAGTTTTGTAAACCTTAAATTTAAAACCAAAATTAAACAAATCCTATTCCCCTTCCCCCTTGTGAATGTGGTACAGAGGGGGAAATACCTGGTTACTTTTGATGCAGGGTGAAGAATGCTGTGCCTTCCAAGTTTGTGTGTTAGCTGAGCTGTTCTAAATTGCTTTGGGAGCTTGATGGCTCCTCAGCTGTGGTTCATTTGCTTTTCACTTCTGCTTTCCTCAGGAAGCAAGTGAAACAGCTAATCAGGTGATTCACAGTGGAAAGTTTAAAGAGCAGAGTGGGAGCTGCTGCAAATATCAACATGCCTGGTAGGACACAAGCAGTAGCACTCATTTCTCTGGATGTGGTTATTGACTGCAACAGGAGCTGCTAAATCTAGGAGCCCAGGTATGTCAAGAGATTTTCTGTGACAGCAGACAGAACAGACTGTTAAATGTTGGGGGCACCTGCAATATTGTTTGTGACTGGTGTGTTATGATAGTATTACTTTCAAATAGTGAAGGTTTCAAAGTTCACCCTAAACTGCAGTGAAAAGACAACTTTCCTTAGGAAGTAGTGGAATTCCTATTTTTAGCCTTTACAATTATTAGGTGTCATAACTGTTCATTAAACAGTCATCTTGGCTGCCAATGAAAGGAGGAGAGCATAAAGGAGTATCACGCTGGATTTTTGAGATGATCTGAGCTTTGTGTTTCCAGTAGTCTACAAAATGCTGGGATTTAATAGTCAAGAAAACTATATTAAGATAAAGAATATTTAAAGCAGGTAGTCCTAGAACTAGGACTTTGGATTTTGTCTAGTCTATCTCTTGCTATCTGAACATTTGGAGTAAATAAGGAGGCAAATTGTAGTCTTTATTTTGTGTTTATAGACTTTTGGAGATTCAGGATTTCCCTGTGCACTCACCTAACATTTTTAAAAGACACTCACTGTAAGAAGTGGACCAATTTTCGCCTTAATTTTGGTATAAGATTCTCCTTTGGTCTTGGTGAAAATTGGGATTTTTTTTACCTTAATTGGATCCTTCAATGAACTGCTGAGGGGAGTAATCACAGATAAATATAATTAAAGTGTCATTAAAAAAATCATGTTTGTTCAGCTAGTAAGCTGTTAGTAACAGTATTCTGCTGGTCCTTCTGCCAGTTTTGGTCAGGCCTTCCTTCCCTTCTGTCTTTTCAGTCTGGAAAGATGTAGCCACATTGCTATGTGATTTCACACAAGCTTTATTTAGAAAAAAAAAAAAGAAAAATACATGATTAAGTTCCATTTTCTCTCTGTAACCTGACACTGTGTTCTGAATGATACTATGAGCTTTATTTGATTAATCTTCAGTTTTATATATTTAAAAATATATATTATTTAGGGTTTACTTTTTGTATCATTGTGATACTTATCAAAAAGTATCTTCTCAACCTTCATCAACAATCAAACAAAAAACTTATCAAAACTGAAATAAGCTATTAACTTAGGATCTGAGGATCAAAAACAGGGAAGTGTACAAGAGGCAACATATAAGACCTTTTCAAAATATCTAATTTATACTTAATACCAAAGGTATTAAGAGTTTCTGTGGAGCTGGGATGAACTCTGACTACATGGGCTCAGAGTGAACACTTTGAGAGGCTATCCCTGCTTGCTTTAAATGTGCCACCAACAATTTAATCATATATATTTTATTATATAAATTATAATATATATTATTATTAATACTTCTCAGTCAAGTATAAAAGAGAAAATTGGTAAACACATTTGCAGGGCCGTGCAGTGCAGCTCAGGGTTGAGTTGATTGATGAGTTGACTCATCAGTCACTGACCACCTTCTGAGGTCAGTGGAAGCACTTAATTTCAACTCTCCATGACTAAGTTTCACCGTTTGTAGAATGCCTCTGTAAAGCACTTTCGGGTTCTCTGTGCAGGAGACCACGGTGAACATTGGCACTGGAGTGTTAGAATTGATTCGGCTTAGCAGAGTAGCTTCCAAGGTGAGAGATCTCCTTGAGGAAGAGAATGGCTTTTCTATTTGGGTTGCAAGTTGACCCTTACTGAAAACATAACTGGGATATGCTCACTGAAGCTGCTAGAACAGCACCCAGGCTTTCTCAACCAACACACTTACAGCTTCAGGATGACTCAAGTGGGTCAAAATCCCACACCAGAGTTAAGTATAACATATGACACATGTAACTCCCACACAGTCATGAGGAACAGAGTCTTCCTGTTTACTCTGCAGTCACCACATTTTATTCTCATAGGGCTTGTTGTCTTAATACAGATAATTAAGGAAAACAACAGCAGAAAAACACAAAATGTTGTGGAGCTAGGAAGTTCTAGACTGAATGTTCCTTGGAGACTGATCAAAATTACATAGGCCTTCATCTCCTAGCAAAGCACAGAGTATAGGCTGTGGTAAAATAAGTTAGCCCATGGTCTAGTGTGAAGGACCAGTTATGCCTTGAGAGGCTACCTAGAGCAGAGGGCAGTCAGTGTTAAAGGAATAAAGTAGGAATTTATTAAAAAGGCCTTCAATTGATACACCTTGGGCAGTACAAGAGCCCGGCTGAGGCTCTACCCAAGATGGATGACCCATCACATGTTTTCACACTTTTATAAGTTTTAGTCCATTTCCATATTGGGGTTAATTGTCCAATTACAGCTTCAGGTTATAAATCCCATCTTCCCAGATTGCTCTCCCCGGTTTGCTGTTTATACATTTTAGGCCTGAAGCTGCAACAGTGCCCTTGGTTCTCAGACTGGAAAATGATTGTTTAATCTAACTGCACTATGAAGAGAACTTGCTAACACTTTATATAAAGTTCAGAGTTATATACTAATGCAGTACAGAATCTGGAAAATATGAAAGCTGAAACTTAAGGCATCACCAGCATTTGCATCTAAGCATAGGTGTCTGGTATCTGCTGGGACCATCATCTTGCTGCAGGTGGTGCGGTGCACAGTCACAAGATAAATGCCCTGCCCTCCATCTCTACAGTACAGAGCTACTGCAGGAGTGTGGAAATTAAACTGGTTCATCTGGCTTGAAGTGGGCAGAATGCAAGCAGTAAGCTAGCTGTGTAACTGATGGATGACAAAGGGAGAGCACCCCAAATGCAGTTTTAGTGTTGGCTCATAATTCTAAACAAGCCTCATAGTACTGTATTTTTAAATTTATTTTAACATATGTATCTATTGGTAGTGTACATCTGACTCATATTTTTAGTTACATTTGGTTTTTTTGGCATTTTTATTGAAATGGTGGAATGGCAATCAAAGAGACATTGTAGAGAAAGAACCTTTTTTCCCAGAAATGAATGTAGATTGGTGTTTTTCTTTGAGAGGTAATGATTTGTTAAAGACTCTTTTGAGCTTTTAAAAAATTATATATTTGATAAGTAAAGTGAGCTACATTTATCTTGGTGTCAACTCCCATCTACCTACCCACAATGTCATAATTTGTCCTGTCATAGTCTCAGAAGCAGTCAGACAATGACCTAGACTCCAATAAGCATATGGATGACTTTGAATGGAGAAGCCTGATCTCCATTGGTGTTAGTGTTGTCATGATGTAGGCTTGGCAGAGCAGGGTGAGCTCACAGAAGCTGTGGCAACGAAGTAGGGCTGAGCAATTCCCAGAACACTATGGATGAAAACGTGGCTGTAAAGTAAATGAGAAGACTTGGAGTTGAGATAAGGATACCAGAAGGATTCCTCAATATGTAGTGCAAGATGGACCCATTTTAATTTTGAGGGGAATGAGAAGCACCATGCTCCTTCATTGTAGCATATCTGCTTCAGTTTACAGGATCATCAAAACAAGCAGTGTTGTTGTGAAAATACCTGTTGTACAGAGCTGTGCGTCTGCCACAAAGAACGGCTGAATGTTGCTGCCTCTTTGGGCCAGAACAGCTTTGGGAGGAAACTGTGGCTTTTCCACACAGCTACTATTCCAGATGAGCTTCAGCCCCACTCTAGGTGGGGAATGTATCAGTGATGTGTGGCTAGATTTAGCATCCATACTCAAAGAAATGTGTAACCTGGCTCTTGGTTAGTGCTCTTCTGTTGCAGATCTGCTGATAGTAATAGTTATAACTTGTTTTAGAGTTGGGATGACTGAGGTGTAAGGGAGAGGATCTGATTCAGTGGCAAAGCTGGAATCCAGATTTGCTCTGTGGTTTACTGGTTTGCTCTACCAAAGCCCAGATGAGTTGTGTAGCACATGCATATGTCTCATGCAAGAGAGCTTGTCCGTGCAATTGCAGGGTAGTAGTGTTCTTGTCCAGGAGCAGGATGCCTTGCCATTAAAATTGGAAAAGAGTCAGTGACTGAGAGTGTTTCTATGTTTATGACCTCTTACTCCAACAGGTAAAACTGTCAGTGTCTAATTTCCTGGGAGAGTCGCCTGGTAAGAGATGTAAATGACTCTGTATTTATCTGGTCTTATCTCAGCATGGACGAAGCAGCTGAACCCATATGTCAGCTTGAGGATTCACCTGACAATGCAGGACAGCAGGAGCAGAGCCCTGATGATGGAGACACAGCAGAAGTGCTGGAGCAGCCTGCACACAGCAAGGACGAGCCACCTCAGAGCCATACCCTCCTGTGGGAGACTCTAGGCAAACAGTTAGTAGAGTATGAACAAGTGGCTCCATTTCTCATCCCAGAGGATCAACAAAGAAGGCTGCTGGAATTTCTTCCCCTCTTCTTAAAGGTTTGTTCTCTTTATTGCCTTTGGTGCAGATGCCAATTTCAGTTTCTTTTCCTCTATCCATTATGGTCACCTAAACAGCCAATGTAGTTAATTGAAGCAGGATCCTTTAGGTGATAAATTCTTTTACTCCATTGTGAGCCTGGAGAAGCAGTTCCTTGTCTTCCTTCCATCTACCTTACCTGCTAGGTTGGCATGAAAAAGTACATGGGGGAGTGCTGCTTCACTTTCCTGAGAGACTAAATTCTATTCTTGGTATCAAGGAGTGAGACAGGCAGCTTACAAAGTGAGTACCCTGTGAAGAGGTCACTTCATGTCTGCCTCATCTATTTTATTACTTAGTGTGGGCTGAGCACAGTTTCAGTCTGGGAAAATGTGGTTGTGGCATGCAGCCGGTTAGGCGAAATGAAGGTGTACAGCCCACAGATGGAATTTTGGGGTTAATGATAATGCTGATGTCTAATTTTAGTGCTTGAGAGAGGAGCTGGGTGAGAGATGAGGAAACCATGGAGTGTGAAGAGAAAGGGCATATCATGGTTGAGGGACACAGCTGAGAACTAGAACATTTTAGTTAGCAGGCTACCCTACAGCTGCCATCACCCAATGATTTCTGAGATGAACATATTGTAAGGTGAAACTAGAAGAGCTCTGTGATGAATGGGAGCCTTATGGGTTGGTTTTCTTTGGTAGAGTCTGTGGAAAATACAGGAAACTTCTTGAGTGGACCATACAGAGACAGAACGGCAGAGCATATGCTGAGTGAAGCAGAAAGCCTGGTTTATTTTTAAAAGCACTGTGGCTATGTAAAAGTACAGAATTGTTTTTCTCTTGGATTACCTTAGGTATTTATGGGTATTGAATCTGCATTTTTACACTCTGTGTCTTTCAGAAAAAGAATAAAAACATCTCTTTGGTGAAACCATATTTTAATGATGGTGTATTTCAGGTGTCTGTACTTGTGAGTTCTCACTGCTCTTGAGTGATGGAACTCAGATCTGTCTGTTCCTTACAGACTGAGTTGGATTTCTAAAATAGAAGTCAGTGTGTAGATAAGGAAAAAAAGAAATTAATGCATGGTCACTGTTTATATTGAGGCATCATGAGGCATAAAAGGGGATACCATGCATCTTGAACTGTGTAGGAAAATCACTGTGCTCAGGGCTGTGACATCTTTGGTGTCCATGACAGTAATGCAGTATTAACTTCCAGATAGTCATTAACATTCCACTTAGGTGGATAGAAAATGAACCTTTGATGCTGTAAGTCCTTGTGCACAGTGAAATCATTGTAGATACTGGTGGCAGTGAACAGCACTGAAACTGGTGTTTGGGCTGTGGGTAGGATCTGGACGTGCCCATGGTGAAGAGTTTGTGGTGTTTGAGAAAAGCTTGCCCTGATCCAAGGTGGTGCAGACAAAATGAGTGGAAGGGTCTGAAAAGACAGTGAGTGTATAGCCTGGAGCCTCAGAATTGGCCTTCTCATTAAAGCTAAATGATTATATAGATATTTTATGTTTAAGATATGTTTATAGATATTTTATGTTAATAACAAAGCTTTCACTTTTCACCACTTCCTCTGAACTTCTGGATTTGTTTGCATAGAAGAGTGTCCCTCCCAAACCAAAGGCTATATTTGAACAGAACTGTTGCTCTCTGTATGATCCTGTCACTAAAAACAAATCTCTTTTGCAAATGGCACTACATGTGCTCTGAGCTCACTACTGCCTTATCAGGTCACCATATTACTGGCTTCATAAAGGGATAGCATTCCTTTCTCAGCCTCCAAAGATTGCACATCACAGTCAGATCAGGGCTGATAATCTGACAGTTTTCCATAGAGGAGCACCTCCTTTTTCCATGGATCTGCTTTTAAAATGGCATGCTGAAAATTTCACTGTTGGTTTTTCTTTCTGAGACAGCACTGCAAGAAGTTACAACCTTTTTGTTTGGAGTGAGAGCCATCTAGTTTGTTATTGTTTTTTTTTCTTTTTTCTCCTAGAACTGTTTTCAGATCTTTTGTCTTCTTTCCTGACATGGTTTAACCTCAGCCAGCAGCCAAGTACCACAGAGGGACTCATCCCCCAGCAGGGAAATTGTGGAGAAAATTGGAAGTGTAAAAGAGACCACCATCACTACAAACATCCCCCACTTCTTTCCTCCTTGTTCCCCCACTTTATGTGCTGAGCATGATGCCACTGGGTCTGGAATAGCCCTTTGGTCACTTGGGATCACCTGTCCTGGCTGTGTCTCCCCCCAGCCTCCTCACCAGCGTGGCAGCACGAAAAGGCCTTGGCTCTGTGTGAGCCCTGCTCAGCAATGACAACATCTCTGTATTATCAGCCCTGTGTGCAGCACAAATCCAAAACACAGCCCCATACCAGCCACTGTGAAGAAAATTGATTCCACCCCAGACCAAACCAGTAGACTTCCTTTTGAGGTCCATGGAAAACATACATCCTTAATGATTCTGGGGTATTAATTCATCCCAATTAACAGGCCTTGCTAGAAGATAATCTCTCTAAACTGCTTCCTTCTGTTTTTGTAAGCAATGTATTGCAGGCTTTATGTGAAGTTCTTCTATTGAGGTTTTTCTGCCTCAAATTTACAATTAAATTAAAATTCTAAGATCTCAAAGTTTCTGTGTTCTATTAGAGCTTTAGCTTTTGAATACCATGTAGTGAGCATGAAATAAACAAGTTGTGGTGAGATAAGATTCAATACGTCTAGATTTACTGATTCTTAACTAAGATTGAAAAGAATGAGCGCCTTTAATGTAGTGATAAGTTTTTGGAATGAAATTTTCACAGAACGGAGTTGTTACTGAACAAGGATGATAAAAATTATAAAATCCAGAAGTGTTAGGAATTAAAAATTGGACAGCAAAGCAGTAAATTCTCACATGTCACAATAAATAAACAAATATTAGTACCAGTACTTTAGGGTCAAAGAACAGTTGTTCCCAGGAGGCAAGATAAGTATTGCTGAAGGACCAGCCACGTTGTATGTATGCATTTCCATCATGAGTTTCCTTTCTGTAGGGATGAACTTCACAAGCCTTAAGGTTGTAGAAACTGATTTCCTGAATTTCAGTAATGCTTGCAAAAAGGGGCTTTTAAATTCTCAAAGGAAACCTTGCTCCTGAATATATTCATAATGGAGAAGTGATTTTTTCATTAGCTTAACACTTAATTTTGTGCCCTAGCTGTAAGATTCTTCCTCTCCACTTTGCTTAGTGTAGCTTTGCACTGCTTTGGGAGGAATTTAGGTCCAGAAATGTGACTACTAGAGCATTTTGGCTTTGCACCATTCATTTAAGAGTACAGTGGGGGGGATCATGCCCTTCCCCACATAACTTTTACTCTCTTCATATACCAGCCTTCTGCTGGCTTGGGGAAATGCGTCTCAATTTGAGTTGAACATTTTGTGAAGTTCTTACAGAAACTACCTCTTTTCCCACTGCTGAACAATGGACTCTCTCTGAGTCTTCTCCCTCCTTGGAAGATTTTTCTCTTGCTTTTACTTTCCGTTTTGGATCATGAAGATGCCAGTGCATCTCTGCCTTTTTGTTTTAGAGTGCTTTAGCTCTTACTCAGCTGGCTGGAGAGAGGGGTCACCAAGCAGAAGACACCTGGGGTGCGGAGGCTCGTTACTTACTGATACTCCTTGACGTAGAAGGAAAAGGTGTGGGAGGGAAATGTCAGCCATCTGCTTGTGATTCAGGCCTGGGCTGGGAGTAATTTTAATGTGCCTTCTGTATCTTCCCTCTTGGTGCCTCAGAAAGTATCAGAACGTTCTATTACATGGCTGACTTTTGATCTAGCATCTCTCCATGAACTATGGGATAGGAAGGGCAGATGGTAACAGCAGACACAGGGAACTTGTGGCAGAATCTTATATATGTAGAAACAGGTTTAAAAGGAAGAAAGAAGATCAGATTACTTTGATACCATATTGTTTGAATTTCCCCTAAAGGCAGACGTCCTACAGTGGAGTCAGGTTGATATGTTTCTAGATACAGATCTTCTGTAGGCTCAGACATGAGTATGAAATTAATTAGGTCTGTTCCTAAGGGCAGTGTATTATAAAGATTGTTGTCTGACCCTCAGGAAGAGCACTGACAAAATCAAATCAGAACATTAGTGGCCTGCTTTGTAGGGAGATGGACTAGTAGCATTGCTATGAACATTTGATTACTACTCTCTGTTGTGTATGATCTGAGCTTCAGAAATCTATCCTGCTCATTCTGTTAGGAGAAGAGTGAATATAGCAAGGCCTTTCTGAAGTGTTAAGAGGATGGATGTTCCCATTTGAGGAAGAGGGGCAGAAATCTCACTGCTTTCTTCTGAAAAAGGGCATAGCTTAATGGCAAACACTGTGTATTTTTAAGTGACTGTAAGTTTCTTGTCATTGTGTTTGCCCAGCTTGTTTCTCTTCTTTACAGATCTTCCCTCCCTTCTGTATCAGAGGTGGAGGAATTGGTAGATCTTGCTTCTGCAATTGAGTGTCTCTGAAAGTAACTTATGGTCAAAATCTGAAAAAAAATGGTTTGCTTTTAACATTGACTGATTGATGAAAATTAATAATAGGCACACTGTGCAATTGCATTTCACTCTTGTAGTACAGAAAGATGGGGTTGGGTGCATTTTGCTTATTGACTGCAGTAAAATGAAGTAAAAAGGAGGTGCATGCCTAATTGCTGAGAGATGGCTGACACTTTGTCCACAAGCTGCCATCTGTGATGAAAGAAAAGAAATTGAAAGCAATGGTAGGGAAGGAAATAATATTTGTGGAGGATCTTCATTTATGAAGAGTTGCACTGATTTCTTGGCAGAAAGTATTATGGGATGTCTGATCCAATTTTTCTTAGTAAGACATATGTCATTTTTCTTCCTTTAATCATTGAGGCTTATAGCATTATTTTTCAGTTTCTAAAAGGAGGAGACTTTCATAAAGAAAATTTTTCAAGGTTGCTGAGGACAGAGGTATCTCACACTTTGGTCTTTAGAGGTGAATGCTGAACTGTTGTTAATACATAAATGTGTGTATCATCAGATGTTTTCTATAAAAGAATTGGCACTTGATTCTTAGAGGCTGGTTGGGTGCAATAGTAATAGTCTGCTGGAATATATTCTTTATTGATCTTTGATTTTTTTCCCCCAAAGGCAGGGTTAAGAAAAAATTTAGGAGGGTTTTTTTTGTCAGACTCAGGAAATCAACAAGTCTTACTGTTGTTTATCTACTAAGTTTTGTACTTAATTGCTTGTCCATTCTTGAACAAGTGAATTATAAACTCATTTATAAATTGTTTATAAACTTGTCTATAAACTTGTGTTGCTTAAGGGTGTTTGTCATATTTTGAAAGGGGCTAGAATAATTTTTGATATAAATAATTAGTGACACAGGGTATGACCAACATTTAATTTGTTTGGAGTGTATTCCATGTAAAAAATACTGTAAAAGCTCTCTAGTAGGTGCATTACATGATTCAAAAGGTAGTTGCGGTTTGACTTCTGTATCTGTAGTGTCATACTCCTGCCTGTCTGGGAAATACTGCTTAATGGACTATACTGACTAGGGAGGGAATTTTATAGGGGAATGTTAGCTTTATGTTTCTTTATTTTTATTTATTAGTTCTTGTCAATCAAGACATGACGTGTCAGAGACTTAACAGTTACACTTGGATTTCAGGCCTGGGAACAGTCTGCTGGAGCAATCGTATTACCCAACATTCAGCTGTTAGCCAGTGAGGTTTCCAAGCTTCTGACTAAAGAAATTAAGAGGAACCTCAATGGCAAACCTGCAGGTAATGATCCCATAGCATATCCATTGGATTCAGCTATTCTGGAAATCTGTGTCTTTGAGTTGTACTCTGTGCTGGAAATAAAGGGGGAACAGGAAAATGCTGTGTAGCAAGCCAGACATTTTAGTGGGTGTGAGCTAGCACTGATTTGAGGTGATTGCACTGAAGATTCAGCCTTGTATGTCATGCTGATCTTCAGTTTGGAACTTTTGCTGCTGAAAGTGTGTAATGTATAACGCATGTAAGAGTTAAAGTGTAGGTTATACATTATTTTGAGGCGCTTTCTTAAATGAGAAAAACATTTCCAGCTACATATGGCTTTCCTGGTGGCTGTTGTACATTCTCTGTGCTGTCAGCTGCCAGGCTTCATGAACTGAGCTGGTATTGGTGAAATTTGTCAGTTTGAAACATGTAGTTTACATGTTGATGCTTGATGCTGAATCAAAATAATTTTATGTTTTTCAGTTTACTTTAATGTACTTCTGCTACTGTAATTTTGTTAAGTTTGTCAAATCTGTTAAGAAAGCATAAGTGCAGCATTTTAATCTTTCACTAAGGAATTAAAGATTAATGTTTTTGTGATAACAGAAGAAGCTCGTCTGGCTTTGGAGCAATTCCTGCAACAGAAAGGGGAAGCAGGAGATGGCCATTTGCTCCTGAAATCAGTATATCTGCTCTCACAGACTGACTTGGTAAGAGAAAGTACTGCGAAGCATGTTCTCCTTTTTATTTCAGAGAAACTGTGTAAACATTCCAACAGTGGAAGACCCAAGTCTCAGTATGTGCATTATCCCTAATATTTTGAGCTTCAGCATGCTCAAGGTAGACAGTTGAAGGACACTCCACCTTGTAGGCCAGGATTTTCTAAAAGAGAGAAGTAAGCATTTTGTGCTTTCAGCTACATTTATAGTTTTCATTATCAGACAGCTGTTTTTCCTCGTGTTTCTCTGCTCCCCCCACCTCCCCCCCCACACTGTGCATCTTGTGGTGTGTTCTTTGTCAGTATAGCTTACATATCAAAAAGGTGAATAGTAAGAATCTGTCTGGTAATAGAGTGGTTGACTTTTCAATCCTGATGGCCTCCCATTTTGAAGTGTTTCAAAAACTTGACTTGTAGAGCCATCCCAAATGCAGACTGGCATCAGGAGTACAGCCTGCTGATGGGCATCTGTGGTGTATTTATCCGTGACATTTAGTTAAACAGTTTGTCTTATTCTTTCTTGTTCAAAGACAAAAAATAAAATCTTAGTCAGTTTATAGTGGATATATTCTGTGTCATAAGGAGCTTTATAAAATTGTATATATAGCTAGTCACAACATGAAATTTCTGATGACACTTGTGTTTTTCACAGATTTAAGACATTGCCATTTTTCATAGCACACATACTCGCAAAACTCCATATCACAAAGCTCATTCTTCTGTCAGTTTGCTGCTGATTTTTGTTATGATTACTGTGTGCCAAGAACACACACTGGGACTTCGCTGGAAGTTCTACACAGCCATAGTGAAGGTGGGAATAAGCTAAGTGTTGAGAAAGACTGTGAAGAAACGGTTACTTGCATTTATAAAACCTGTAATTAGAAGTGTGTGCAGTTATTCAATATGTTAAAAAAGTAAAGGTATTATAGGTAAACTGCTTCTATGCTGAGTCAAGGAGGGAATAGAGAATTCATGCTTTCAGCATACCATCCTGGAAAGACTCTGTCTGTCCCTGGCCTTACTATTGGCTCAGCTGCTAGTTAGTTTGCAGGCTGTGTGCTTCACTGACTGCAGGTCTCCATGTGCAGGACAGAGTACGTCTGCCAAAGCTGTAGTTCAGCTGGGGCAAGAAGTCCTGGGAACAGCTACAGCAACACACAGTGTATTTAATTCTGCCAGGTGGATCTTTACTGCTATGCTATGTGACTGCCAGTCTTGTATGCCCTAGAGCACTCATGAGGGTAAAATGCTTAAGGAGGTCTATCATCAGCCACGACTATTCTCAGTGAGTAGAAACACAAGGAAACTGTGGTCAGCTTCTGGAGGGACTGATCTTATTTTTCCTGTTTAGAGGACTATGTGGAACATTATTGGATCTGGACTTCCAGCTGCTCTGATGCAGTGCCTGTACCTTTTCTTTACTATCCCTCTGAAGAAAATCAGCGATGACAGGGAGACAAGTGAGGATGGTACCCAAACTCAGGAAATGCTTGTTAAGGTGAGATGTGCATTTGGGGGTTCATTTGCCCCGGATACACAGATGTTCACTAAGGCTTATACCTGTTCATTTGATTCAAACTGACAAAAGCCCTGTGAGTTTGGACTGCATAACATTGAATAAGCATCAGAAGCCGTAAAAAACACATTAACTATCTCTTATTTTTTTACTAAACAAAACAACATGACTTTGAGTGTGAAGAATCCATTAAGAATATTGTAGTAGTAGTTTTACTTGTTCATTTCACTGCATCCTTTCTCCTGGCATTAGTATCAAACTTAAAATCTCCTTCTCCAAAGGATTTTTCTTCAGCTCCTGGGTATCTCTAGAGGTGTTTGTTGTAGCTGATGTTTGTTTGCTTTTCAGATAATGCTTAACATGTACAAAGAGGAACAAGGAGTAGAGGAGCTTCTGGCAGCTGATAAGCTTCAGTCATTAATTATAGCAACTTCTTCTCTGTGGGACCAGTGCAGCCACTCATGGAAAGTACCTACAGGCCTTGTGCTAAGAACAATTTCAAAGGCTCAGACCAAAACCAGCATTGTGTGCCTACAAGGTTTGGTTTAGTAAATTGGCTTCTCCTTTCCTCATAGCTCCCCTGAGAACGAATTACCAAAAAGAGTCTCCCCAGGATAGATTACATCATCTGTAATCTCTTTTACATCATTCAGTAGTCAACTGCAAAGGATGGGCTCTTGATTTAGTACAGAGGAACTTTATTTAGCACTGATAGTCATCTGGAAACTGAAGGGTTTTTAATATTAAAAAACCCCCAAGTTACAGGCAAGAGCCAATCCCACTTAATTAGACTGACGTAGGCAAGAGGAAGATGTGTTATGTTTTTTCTTAAGTTGTATGACTCAGTCTGTGAGCCTGAGACTCATGAACTCTAAATGCAAGGCTAGGGGCACTGTCAGAGTAATGGTACCTTTTGGGACAACATCATGGTTGTTAAGTCCCCATTTCTTTCTAGGCTTTATTAGTTCAAGTAATTATTTTTTCTTATTAAGAAGTGCAAAGGCCACAAGTCTCAATTTCTCAGGAGTGAAAAAATAGTTTTATAATGCACAAATTTCCATCAGTATTCTGTGTCATGGAGTAAATGCATATAGATATTTTTATATTTTAAAATAAAAATTTGTCTTCCTGAGTGAGATGGAAAGAACTATTTGGACATTTTGAAGCTGGCCTGGAAGGACTGACCATGAGATTAGACAAGAAAACTAGGATTAATTCCTCAGAGCAAAATGTGTGTACCCCATTACATATTCTTCATTACGAGAAGAATTAATCTATGAACTCTGCACAGAATGTGTGATTGACTTAATATGACACAATTAAATCTGTTAAGTCTCTGCTTACCTTGTCCTCAGACAGCTGGATTCAACATATATGAATTTTGGTGAGCTGGGGGGGTTGAAAGCTTATGCTCCTGAGATTAAATCAGTTTCTGGTAGTAAAGCAAAGAAATGCATGTTTATTTTAAAGCCAGCAATGCTCTTAATTTAGCTTCTGAAAAGAATATGATATTCATATATCCTTTTTTAGTTTCTTTTTAAAAAGTTATCTTGCTCCTATTTTACTGGGAAATAACTTCAAATTTATTTAATTTTTAAACTTGTTTGGCTGTCATTTCTTAAATACCTGCTGTATTTTTTTTCCCACAGCTGTTGACTGCATTAAAATAGCTGTACAGAACCTCTTTACACTGGCTGATACTCTACCTGCTTGTGATGTGTGTGAAGCTGCTAGTATTCTGTTGTGCTTTGTGAAAGATTCCTATCCTGTATCATCAGCTTTATTAACAGAGTTTGAAAATAATGATGGCTACCAACTCCTGCTAAAAATTTTACTCAGGTAAGAGATGTGTATAGTAGGCTTCTAGAGGATGGTAAAGCTTAATTTTCAGAATGCATAGTGGTCTCTTAAAATAGAAATCATATAGGTAACTCTGTGTGGATACAAAGCATTGCTATATTAGGAAGGGAAGCAGTACATAAGTGTTACTACTTGAACCATAACAGAAGGAGAACAATATAGGGGAAGTTAGTTTGCAGGTGGCAAACTAGGACAAAATAGGGACTTTTTGAACACAAGACAGAAGTTCTTCAACAATTAGTATTACAGAGGATGTAGGTCAGAGACATTTGTCTCAGTTGAGGTGAACTTTTAATCCAGGAAGGCAGTCAGCTAGGGAGGGAAACACCATCTCCTTGCTGTGCAAAAACAAGCAAACAAAACCTACCCCAACTTAAATCTGAAATGTTTACATTCTTCAGAACTGAGATGAACATAAACATATCAGGAAAAATCCCCACTAGTTATCCTAATCTGAAGTGCAAAGCAGAATCTCTTACTCTCCTTGTCAGCTTGTGTTGTCACACCAGGGTGAGTTTCTTTAACATCATTTGAAGAGAGCATTTCCAGGTGTTTTTGTTTCCATTCTGGATTTGCCTATTCTTGTACTCTTTCTCCAACACTTGTGAAAACTTTGGTCCCTGAACAACAACTGGGGTAGGGATGCTTTTTTGTAACTTGGATCTAGAGGATTGTAAACTGAATCACAAAGTCAAAGATATCTGTGAGTGACTATTCCTCCCCATGAATTTTGCATGCCACAAAATTATTAATTTATGATTGGAAAAAAAATTGTGATTTTCTGGCAGTGGTTTCTTTAGTTACCAGAGACTGTCCAGATTTCCCTTGTAAATAAGCTGTGTTGAGATGCATATTTCTGATTAAATTCTAGCCATGTTAGGGCAGGAAGCATGGAATCTTTTTCAGTAAGGGCTGTGAATGTCTCCATCCTTTTCAACTGATGTAACTAGGCTGAAGAGACAGAAATAACTGATGCTGAGGGCTTCAGATTAATCCTCATTCCCAGCATATGCTGGCGTAAAGGGTTAGATGGAGAGTTTTTTCCAGAATATTTTGTGTAAGCAGGTACCCTGTTCTCTGGTGTTTAGAACTTTTTCTTCAGGTAAAAAGCATCTTGCTAATAGCATTCTTTGAAAAAGAGCATTTGCTTTCATTTTTGGTTGGTTGGTTGGTTTGTTTGGTTGGGGTTTTTTTTAATGTTTAGATGAAACCAGAACATATTGTTGTTTTCTTCTGAGATTTTTTAGCCAAACAGTATCAGTCTATTTCTCTGCCACTACCCTATGCCCAGATGATGCAGTGTTCCTTCATAATTGACCCATCTGAGAATTACAGAATAAGATGATGTGATAAGCAGCTCTCTGTCCTTTGACAGACTGTCACTTCAGTCTATGAACGATGGCAAATCTGGAGTTACATTTCAAACTATTTCCTTACTTAGGAGAGATGTGCCATCTTCACGTCTGATTCACAAAGCTCAGGCAAAATAATATTTTTCCCTTCCTCAGGGCTGAGATTTTTCCGTTATTTATCTCAGTTAGAAAGTCCCTTATCTTGCCAACATATGCCCACCTTGTTTTATGAAGCATGTTTTAATTATTTGAATTCTCACAAAGTTTAAATTTTTATTCTCCAAATCAGACTTTTTTTGAGTTAGCTTTTTTTGGACTAAGCTTAGCTTTCAACTGGACTACATTGAAAAATTTCTCTTCCTTTTGTTCAGAAGACTCTTCAGTGTCACTTCAGTTTGTAGGTTTTGTTCTGATTCAGTGTGCCATTATGGCATTATTCTGTGCGGCTCCTATGTGCTCCATATCTGATAATAAGAGGTGTTTGTATAATTAAAGCATGAGCATATGACTGTCTTGAATTTTGTTCCTAGATGTGAGGGTTTGCAGCAAAATGAAGGAGACCTCTATCTGGATGAGATCTTGGACATGCTGACTTGCCTTACAACCTGTGGAAAAACTGAACTGAAAGTTTCTGGCAATATTGTACACCCACAGTTGCCGCACTTTGATTTTGAACGGACGCAGTCTACTGGTATAGTATATATATGTGTGTGTATATATATATATATATATAAGCACATGTGGCTGGATAGGTGGGTCATAGGAAAATACCTGCATAAATCTGAAATGACCATGTCAGCTCTAAGGTCTGATCCAAGCTCAAGAATATGCCTCCCAATCATATCCCTCATGTCTGTTGCTCTAATTTTCACTTTCAGATGATCTAACAGTATAGTTACGGTGTTTGCAGACTTAAATAATACTCATGTAAAAATTATCTCACTTGGCTTTTTCCCCCACAGGAATGACAGTGAAAAACCTCCAGCCTTTTCAGGTGTTGCAATCCATTTTCCAAAGAAGTAATGATCAGCACCTGTGTGGAAGAATCTTGGCAGCAATTGGTACCATATGGGCTTGGGACAGAATGAACTTCTTTCTTCTGGAATGGACACTGCAACCTATCAGCCAATTCACTGACATAATTCATTTCAAACCCCACCCAGTCCAAGTCCAGTTCTTCAGGCTGGTGGAGTCCATAGTCCTAGACCTGTTCTATGTCCCCCATGAGATTTTGAAGAAGATCCAGTATTTGATAAAGGAAAACATAATGCCGTTCTGCACCTTAACAGCTCTCCAGTGTCTTCTTAGCATGACCCAGAAGGACCTGTTATTTAGCGATATTTTCCGTGACTCTGGGCTCTTAGGCCTACTGCTGGCACTTTTGAGGAAGGAAGCCAAGATCCTGAGGAAATCAGGTACAGCTTAATGCCACTCACAATGACCATTGAAGCAGGCAGATGAATAGGAATAAATAATCTCTCAGCAGTAAATTTATTTTTTATACTGAGTAGCTAGATTTTGTCTTCAGGCCAACCGGCCTAAATTTGATACATAAGCTGAGTCCTCTCTGAAATCTTTTCTGATTATTTTTCTGTTCAGTAGCCTGAACAGCTCTGGGCTTCTCTTTGCTAGTGTATGTTGAATTTTTCTGGGTGGCACCCTTCAGCCCACACTTGTAAACAGGTCTTAATTAGGGGCTCTCTAGAATGCAAGTGTAAGATTGGAGCCAGAAAAATTAGGAATTCTTCCTTCTGTTTTTTGTATATTGTAACATAACCTTTATTATACTGACAGCTGGAACTCATCTGCCTGGCCTGAAAGAAGGCACTGAGAAGGAATTAAATGTTGTGATGCTGAAGATGGTGGCTGCCCTTACAGCTAGGTCTGTGAGGAACACAGGTGAGGAAATAGATATGACTGTATTACCTTCATGATACTTGGTGGTGCAAGTGGCCATGGTCTTAAGGAGCACCAACAAATTTTCTGACTTTTGTGCTTCAGTCAAAAATGGAGGGAAAAGGCTAGAAGTGTAGAGATACCAGTGTTACACTAGGAAGAAATGTGACAAAGGTATTCTCATCCTGCATAATGAGCTTTGTCCCAATAGTCCGCTGGTTTCTTTCATCCAGATGCATAGCCCTGAAGTGTTTATATAGGATGCACTAGCTTAGCTTGTGGAAAAAAGTAAGTGTACTTGACTCTTGTATAATGTTTGTTTGGTCAGATTTTCTTCCATTATATCTGTTATTTGAAATCTTGATTGGATCAGGTGCATGCTGAGTAACACTCCTATATTTGTGTTATACTTAAGAAGCCTGTAGGGAATATTGGGGAACATAGTAGTACAGGAGTGAACATTACTGAATACTAGAATGCACTCAATTCACTCTGGAATCCTACAATCATCATGTTTGCAGAATCTTGCACAGTGTAAATATGAGAAAGTTCCCTTCCTAAATGAAAGAGATGCTTAAGCTGAAACTAAGGTGTATTTTCCTTTTCATTCATTATTGTTTTGGGAAGCTGTCATCTCTGATGATTGGAAATCATGGTCATCCAGTCATTTTATCCCTAGTTGTTCTTGTGCCATTTGGTTTGTGTCATCTTTAGCTTAACCAGCTGCTCTTCTTACCTGTCCTGCTGTATTTGTAGAAATGTGTCACTTCACACTAACACCAAAAATCTGCCTGTAAAAACTACTAGCAAAGGACAGTTTAACTAACAAATGATAATGTATTTGTCCCTAGTTGTTCTGAAGGACTATGGAATGGTACCATATATCAAGATATTTTTGGATGATGAGTGCTACAGGAGTGCTACTCTCAGCATCTTGGAGCAGTTATCAGTCATCAATTATGAAGAATATATGAGCATTATTATTGGGGCTCTGTGTTCTTCCACTCAATGGGAACTGCATCTGAAACTAGATCTTCTGAAGGTAATTAATGTGGCTCTCACTTAAGCATTGTTTTCTTGGGAACTGCCTTTTTTCAACATGGTAAGAGCAGAAGAAGGAGCCATAAGCCATCTCTAGATTATGTAAACTTGGGCACTTTGATTTTAGCAATGCATGTGTGGTCAATACCTTCATTCCAGTATCAGATTATGAAGTATTTTGAAGACTTAATAATGCAAGAGGGACAAATGGAAATGCTGAAGGCATGGTTGTATAAGCAGTTCTATGTAATGTGACAGAGAAAGGAGAAACAAATGTAAATGAAAGTGGGTATGTGGAGAAAGGATGTAAGATGTGAAGCAGTGAGATTGGAAGAGCTAGGGTAGGCATGAGATGAACAGTTTCATTCTGATAAGTTTCCAAGGTTGACACTTTGCTGTCCTTAATTTAGTCATTTCTCACAAACATGAGCATCATGTAAAAAGAGATGAGGCAATGGAAAGGAATAATTTTATGACTGTTTGGAGGAAGAAACTAGAACCTAGTCATAGCCTCCACTGACCCCAGATGTCTGATCCCTGAGTAATGAAACAAAGGAAAGAATTTCCTGTGCTTTATTTTGGTTTAGGTCCTAGGCATCCAGCTGAAAAGGAGCACTGATTTTAAAATTTCTTTCTACTTTCTCTGTCGAGTGTGACTGGAATTCACTTTCCTGTACAATATAACAACTGCTTCTATAATAAAAGAACCATGTTCTGAAAAAATTTAAAGGACAAAGTTTGTAGCTTTGATTTGAAGCAGTAAACTTTAACAATACCTGTGGAAAACTTGAGAATGGTGTCCAAACTAATATGAAAATAAATGCAACTTCAGTGTCTAATTTTGACAAATGATTACTGTGTTAAAGCATAATGTAAGCAAATGAATTTATTTTCTTTATCCATTGGGACTGTGATTGTGTTATACACAAATTCAGATTGATTTGCTAATGTATATTTAGCTGTTAAAGCCTGAGCCCAAATGCAATTAGTACTGCCATATTCCAGTGTGGCACGTGGACAATTATGAGGAATAACAAATAATGGAATGTGTGAAATAAATTCTATTAGCAGTAACTGAGTTAGGGGGTTTCCAGCAGACATCAGTTTTATAGATTCAAGACAGAGGAATACTAACTCATAGGCGATTAAATTCTAACTGAGTTAAAGCTGGAGGAAATGTGTTTACTGTTGACCTATTCTGGAATGTGTTAAAGCCATCCTGATAACTTCAGCTTTAAGTTATTAAATTTATTCCCTGTTCAGAAGTTTCTGCCTGGTTTGATACATTATCATACAAAATTGAATGACAGTAATAGTGTCCTCTCCCCCTTCTGTTCTAGCAACCCTTTCTCACAGTCCTAGATCCTGTTACAGGCAGATATATTTCTGTTAAAAACTGTTCCTTCTCAGGAGGTTGTCAAGTAAAGCTCTTTCATTGGATATCTCTTGGGAAGGTATATATATAAAATTAACCCTTTCCAATGTGCAAAGGCACAGATGAAATTTGAGAAGTCCCTGTACAAAATGAATTGTGCAACATCCCAAAAGCTTGGGATCAATTATATTCAAATGCAGTAGACTGTTTCCTTGAAAGCTCCTTTTTCTCATCAATATTACTTCCACAGCTCTTAACAACTTTTCCAGATTTGTTTTAGAATGGCAAGCCCATAGCATTCCAAATTGGCAAAGAGTTTAAGTTGTTTTTATGTGCAATATTGTCAAGTGGCATTCACTTATAACCTGCTTTAAGCCTGTTGAAGTTAGATAAAATCCAGTGACTTCATTGACTTAAGATCTAACTTTTAATGGCTTTTTTTCCTCTAAGGTGTTGTGCAAACTTTAAAAATGCCTCAACTGAGAAAAGGTATTTTTGTCTTTCTTAATGAGGAGAGCCTTCTATTTGCAATATTCTTTGTGCCATCCCATGTCACTGGGTTTTTTGGAAAGGGCCTTCTCAGTCATATGAGGAAAAGTCTAGTGTGGGTTCTCACGTGCATTCAGGGCTGCAGGAAGGCTTGTCTGTAGAGAGCTGTGCCTTCCTGCCAGCTTCCATATGAGGGTATTTACAACAGAATCTTTACTGCTGTTTGTCGAGGGCAAAGACAGGTTTCTTGAGAGAGTCTGAGAAGACAGGAGATTTGATTTCTTTGTTCCTCCTGTTCTGTGCCTGTTAGGCTGACTGCTTTAGTGGCTCCTAAGCATGCATTTCAGTACTGGTTGTATGATTAACTGGGCATATGGGAGAAGGGAGAAGTTGTGGACTGATGACCATTATTTTGACCACCTTCCCCTCCCCCCTCAAAGAATGAAATTTCAGTGAAAGAATTTTTGTGCAAACTCGTAATTTTAAAATATTCTAAAGCTTCTTGGTTCCTTGATTTAAGTGTTTCTTTTGTTTCCTTTCTTCCCAATGTTTGTAGTCACTCTTGAGGATACTGGAGAGTCCCAAGAGCCATTCAGCTTTCAGAACCTGCAGTGGATTCAATGGGCTCCTGTCCCTCCTCTCAGACATGGAAGGTGCATTGCAGGACTCTCCTTCTGGGCAGTGGGCAGCAGTTGGACAGAATTGTATCTTGGAGCTGGTTTTCTGCACTCTTCAGGGGATAACTGCAGCCCTGCACCTAGACCCTGTCAACAGCAGCTTCTTCCAGAGGAATGGTCTCTTTGCAAAGATGGCAGAGGATCTCGGATCACTTGGATGCTTCTGGACAGAAGGGGAAAGGCAAATTCCTGTGAGCCTTGAGAAGAAAAGGACGTTTGCAGAATTCTTGGGTGCAGCATTCTGTTCTTCAGAACCCTTCCCAACATGGCTAAAAAACTGCATTTGGATTCTGAATTTTCTTGATCATATGGTCAAAGGAACCCTCCATCAGGAAAGCTACTTTAAGGAGAGGAAGCCAGAGATGGGAGAAGACTCAAGAGATGATCAGGAGGCACCCCAAGCTCAAGAAGAGCATCCTGTTGCTTTCAAAAGACCAGGCAATAAATTACCTGCCTCTGCCTACATGCTATGGGAAAACCCTGAAGAGAAGTAAGCTTTTATTTACTACAAGAAATAGAGTACTTAAGGCTGGTATGTGCATTTTATATGGTAATAAACTAAGGTAAGGTGTGATATAACCTGCCAAAGGGAAACAAATCTTTTCAATCCCAGCTCACAGACCTCCAGGTAGCAGAAATGCTTTTGGAAAGGTAAATGATGGGAAAATTGGGGTAGAAGGATTTAGTGCAGCAGTGGGACACACAGCCCTGAGTTGCAGTTCGTTGAAGATTCTGACGCCTGCAAAGTGGAAGCAGGAATGGAGTCTTAAAAGAAGGTTGCTGGAACTTAAAGCTTGTGCTTAGTCACTGTTTGAACCTGCCCTGGTCAATTTTGATTCTTTCAATTATGTGGAAATCTGCTTCCAGTCACTTGATATATTAAAAATAAAAGTTACTCTGAGGTATTTCAAGTGCTCCCTCATGCATGTGTGTCCAAGAACATGTGCAGACACACTCTTATTTATTCATTCTGAAATAGAGAAAATTGGAAAAAATAGTCATGCTGTCTACCCCAGTGAATGAAGGTTTATGTCCAAATATATATCCTTGGTAGGAAGGGATTACTATATCAGAAATCAGTATAGCTGCCAGCTGTGAACCAATTCTGAATCATCTGCATTTTGTAACTCATGAGACTTTCCTGTCTTTTCTCTAGCTTTATCTTTAATCTCAGTCCTTTTATCAAATTTATGTTTTATCAAATTTATGTATCAAATTTATGTTATGTTATTTATGTTAAGCCTAAAAAGGCTAACTTGGTAAGTGTGAGATTTCTTCAGCTCTTACTGTTGATTATTGCCAAGTCATCTTCCAAGTTGAAGGCCAAGACATGATGTCTGCCACTCGTAGCAGCAGTCACTGAAGTCAGCAGAACTCTTTTCTGAGTACTGAGGCAGGCAGAATAAGCATTTCTGGTGGTATTTATAATTGTTTGAAGCAAGTAAAAAAAGTGTGGTAGATTTCTTTGTTCCCCATGCAGCAGATTTTAAAGTAGTTATGGACTTGTTTGTTCCCTGTCACTGCCCTTTAAATTACACTGTAAGTTTCTGGTCAGATACTCAGTGCTGGAGAGAGGACGTGGTAGCTCAGGAGGAATAAATGCTCTTTTCCAAGCAGGTCTTTCTGGCCTGATTTGTGAAAACATGGGTCCATGTGCAAAGAGTATATAGATGGTGGTAGTTGTGATAAGTATATTGTCTGTTGCTTAAGTGTGTGCATAAGAGAGGCGCAGGGATGTTAACAGAGAAAGAGCAGATTGTGGCAATGCTGGGAGGGGTATGGTTCTGTTTTATGATTGTCTTTCTGAAGTCACTAGGTCTGAAACAAGCAAGGTTTCCTATGTCCTTGTGTTTCGCCTGCTGAGATGTGATGCTGTACAGTAACTGAATACCACTTGTGGAGATACTAATCCTGTAAACTGTGACCCTTTCAGTTCACAGTATCTGATTCAGGATTGTTTGTCTTGGTTCTGGGATGCGAAGGCACAAAAGGAAGCCAGATTAGCTAGGGGTGGTTGGAAACTGTCCATGACAAGTGTATGCAAACGAAAAAGAGGAATATGTACTGGAAAGCTGACAATCTTCAAGCCATACAGAAAAGTGGAAGTAGGAATGGAGTCTTAAAAGAAGGTTGCTGTATCCATTTCCACCAGTAAGTTTTATGAAAATAAAAATAAGAAATCCCATAGTTTCTGCAAGCCTGTTGTTCCTCTAATGCAGCTTCCTCTTAGCTGTACTCCACACTCACACTTCCCCTTGAAAAGGTTTCAGGCAGCAGCTATGCAGCTTGAAAGGAGGAACTTGAATGCAGTCAGTGTAGGTGGCCTGTGATGCCCCATCTTGCAACATATATTTAGTATTCCCAAGGAGGCAGGGAAAGGAGGTGATCCTGCAGGAGCCTGTGTCTAATACACAGGGAAGTTAACATTTTAATGCTGGATAATAATCTAGCCCCTTCCACTGTCCTGTGGTCCAGTGATGCTGCAAGCTTCTGGGACACAGGGGCATTGACCTTGTTTTTCCCATTTTAAAACCAGCCCTCTGTGTTCCTGCTCCTGCAGTAATATTTGAAACACCTTTTGTGACAGATGGGGTCTCTGGTTTGCCTTTTGTTCCTGGTGCTTAGACATAGCTTGCTGCAAGCTGTGTTAGCTGAGGGTGATCTCCTTGGGAGGGAAGCCCTTCTTTGTGCCCACCCAAGCAGCATGGCTGCTGCAGCTGCTGTTACCACAGACAGCTCACTATGCTAATGGCTCTTCAGACTCTTTGTGACATCTCAATTTGTCCCCAAAACCTTTTATGTGTCTTATTTTTAAGTAGCACCAGTGCAGAGCAGATTTGCGATTCACACCATGATATTGGTGAGATGTATGGAATGGAATCACGGGGCTGATTGGATAGCCCTGGGGCAGGAGTGTGAGAGAGATGGGGTATTTGCAGAGGTGAGGAGTTGGCACAGGAACACAGCTTCTGTACTAAGACAGACCATAAAATGAGGACCTCAGAGAAGGCTGGAGGTAAGGCTTATATAATATTCTTAAGAACCCTTAATGATTCTCTGCACACACTCCAGTACCCCAATGTCCTTGTAGTGAGAGGCCCAGAACTGAGCACAGCACTCGAGGTGTGGCCTCACCAGTGCCAAATACAGGGGAGGAATCACTACTCTGGTCCTGCTCACCACACTACTGTTGATGCAGGCCAGGATGCTGATGGCCTTGTTGGCCACCTGGGCATACTGGCTCATGTTCACCTTGGCATGGGGCCAGCATGACAGGTTTGTTTCCAGCCAGGCATATTTCCAACCATGATTTCATCCCTGTTGATTTTAGTGATCCTAGATTTTTCTCTTTTAAAATGGTATGGATTTTCTCAGGGAGATGGGAGGAGAACATATTTTCAGTGCACTTTTTTCTTTGACATTTAGAAAGTTGCCCACATTCATGTAAAGTACAGGTGTATTTATCCACACTGAAACTACTGCTGCTCTTTACACCAGGCCTGATTTTTGATTTATTGCACAAAAAATATAGGAAATGAGCAATTTATTTGAAATTATCTTTCTTCAGGGTGCAGTAAAAATTATTTGTCACTGTGTGGCAGTGTGCTACACATTACTCCTTGTTCTGCTGTATCAGATGAGACTTTTTGGGAGTGGCTAACAAACATGTTTAATTGCAGCCTTTTAACACTCCTTTACATCCCTTAATTTTTATTTTTTTTTTTTGCTTATACTCGTTTTTTATAGAGTCCATAAAGCATACTGTGTTTTATTTTGTCAGTCTGATTACAGCCATTTTTGCTGTAATCTTTGCTATTCTTGTGAGATCTGCTTGGGACAGATGTTTCTGACAGTGCACATGACAACTCCAGGGGTGCACCCAGAAATGCTGATTATACTCTGAACAGGATGACACTGTAGTGCCTAAACTAGAGTTTTTGCTATGCTGTGTGTTCATTTTCAAGATATATCTGACCTCTAGCCTGCATCATGGCATCAGCAGATCTTCTCTATGATGTCTGATTCCTCAGTTCCTTCCTGTGCCTGAACTTAAAAAGGTCCTAAGTGGCAAAAATGAAAACTTGTGGGAAAGCAGATATTCACCTTGAGTTTACTACTTTAGGCAAATTCTGGTGTTGGAAGGGGAGAGTGGCATACTGATTTTATCAATTGTCTCACTTTTGCTTATTTCAATTATGTTTTAAAGTACTAAAGTTATTGTACAACACCCAAGATATAAATTCCTAGAAAATAAAAGGATAACATGGGTTGTGGACTGATGCATCAGTGATTCCTCTGATTGTCTGTTTTATGTTCTGCAAATACCTACAAAGGCAAAATTTGTTTAAAGATGCTGCTACATATCTTTGAATGTGCTGGTCCTTGAAATGTCAGCTCATGAGAAGGTGCTGTCCTGTCTTTGATATTCTAAGGAGGCATCCAGCTGTTCCAGGTCATTTGTATTGTTTGCTTAGTTTCCAAAGCTGAGCCTGGTTGCTACTAGGAGGATTTAATGGTATGCTCTTCTGGAACATTGTTAGAACCTCTTTGCTGTTAATGATAATTATGATGTGTATTTTTACTGCAGGTTGGAAATGAGAGACTGCACCATTGTACATCCAGGCGCTGCCTGTGTCATGGTGAGGTTGTTGCCAAAGCTGTACAAAGAAGGACATGCTCAGGTGAGTCTGAACATATCAAAATGCCATCAAAACAGTGTCTTCTACTTCTCTGGAGCTTCATTTCCAGGAATTGCTTACTCTTTGCAAATGTGGCAGTACTAAAACTTACCCACAACACTGTCAGGACAAACAGCACAAATTTCACTGAGTCAACAGATATAAAAACAAAGAGTTTTGGCTCTCAGTTTGCCATTTTTGTACATGCCTGATGCAGTACATGGATTTTGGCCCCAGAATACTTATTGCAAAGGCATAATGTAGAAGTGCCCTGAAAACTGTTTCAAGTATTGACAACAGGCCTAGCAACCTGAACAGTCTGACTCTCTAGACCTAATGGTCCATAAATTTAGTCTTAGCAGCTTAGAATGAGTTTTTCTTTGTCAAACCTTCCATATATATACACACCACCTCGGAAGATACTGCCTATAGTGCTTTGGCTGTTTGGTCTAAAATACTTGAATACTGTCAAAGTACATATGGAGGGACTGAAATAAAACCAGGTTGTTCATCCAGAACTCTGAAAGGGATAAATAACTCCTGGCATGTTACAACTCTGTTTATTGGAATCAAGCCATCAGCTAGTGAAATTTTGTAAATTACAGTAATTAATTTCTGAAAAACAAGTAGAATGGTTAATTGGATGAGAGTGTCATCATGAAATTGGAACTGGCTCTAGGACTTGAGCTCTGTAAGAGGGAGAGCCTCTCAGATCCTCAGTAGATGGCACTGTTCTTAAAAATATGAAAGACTAAACCACAGATTCCCGCAATTTCAGTTATATATTTAAGAATGCTCATATTTTCTTTTTTCCTTCACTCCTTTTTTCTTAGTCAGTAAGAAATTATTACTGGTAGTGTTTTAGTATTGCTGTGAATATGATTGCCTGCTGTAAAATTGGACCACTATTGCGCAAGGTCCTGCGACAAACTCCAGCTAGAAATTAACAAATGTCTTGAAGAGTTCTCATAAAATAACCCACAAAAAAGGATAAAGGAAAAACAGAATTTTCCTGGATATTTCTGTTCAAAAATCATTGAATGAGAGAGAAACTGAATAGAGTATTACAGAGCTTGGGAATCTCACTGATCCTGCCAGGTAGAGACATAAAAGACTGAACTTCAATGCCTCTAATCATAACATATACCACTGCATGAATCCTTGTGCCAGGAGATTCTGCTTGGAACACAGGAGTCAGGTAAGATCTGATGCAAAAGGTTTAACCTCAGAGGCTAGTGATGGGGAGCTACTTGGTAGACAGAAAATAACTGAAGGAATTGCTCTTTGGGTAGATATATTCTGCTCCAAACACGGTACTATTTTTTTTTCTAGTGCCACAGTATTTAACAGCTAGATGAGATTAAATAATGGCTTTGTGGATGTACTGCAGACTTTCATAAAAAAAGTCTTAAGGGGCTTCTTGCTCTGAATTTAAGGCTGAATAAAAAAGTACAGTTTTTAGGAGCAAATGTGGAGAAGAAGAGACAATAATCCATCTCTTCCTCTTTGCTTTAGTGCTGCAATAGATATTTTAGGTCCAAGTGTCCTGTAGTAATCTGGAAAAGTCTTAGAATCAGCTCAGGTCATGTGTGATTCCTTTGTTTTCACAGAACTGGCAATGAGAAAGCACTGCTTTTAGAGAAACATGAACAGAACTCAATAAAATTAATGTACTTTTGATTCTGACCCTCAGAAATAATATCAATTTCCTGCCAATTTTGCAACTTCTCAGTGTCCTTTTTCAGACACAGGAAATGATGGGCTGAAGCAATGTTGAGCCTTTCTATGTAGGAAACCCAACAGCAGACAGTAAAACAGGTGATTTTGCACTTCAATCATTTCTTATACTTTCTGGAATGACAGCTAAAAGCTGAGGAGAATAGATTTGTGAATGTATATTCCTGCCATTTGTTAGGCATAATAAAAAAAAATCATTTGAATGTCATAGGTATAGAGAATTGCTTAAAACTTGAAAACTGACCAAGAGTTTTGGGTCAGTAAACAGCCTTTGATTTAGTAAACTGTATTTAGAGGACATTGCTCATGTCATGTTTATGCCTGTGACTAGAACTAAGACAGTTTCCATCAGACTCCATGTTGTTTGATCACATACAGGATAGATTTTCCTTTTATTAATATGTTGTCTGTTCGTTATGAAAGATAACATTGCACATGTTTCAAACACTTAGTAAACTGAGACAGGTACCCACCCACTTTAGATATGTGGCCCAGGATATTCACAGGATGTTTTATACCTTGAAGAGAAAGAAGTTTCCTCTCAGATGCATCTCATCCTTGACTGAAATTTTAAATTCCAGAGTATCATGACAAATCTTTCCCATTTGTAATGTCAGATAGAGATCATCGAGATCTGACAAAGGTGAGTAGGGGAAAGGAAAGAACTTCTGAGAATAGAATAAAAGCATGATTCAGTTCTGTCTCATCATCCTGGCAGATTTCTTCTCAACACAGACAAAAAATAAACCTCACAAAATTCATCATATAAATTATTTATACTTTTACTAAGTAATATTATTGCTTCCACAGCTGGATTATTCCTTTTGGTTTTCTTCCATGTCTCTTGTATGATGAGCTGCTGTCACAGTCACTTGTGAAAGTAAAACATTGTCCATCAATAAGGATTTTGAACCTTTTAAAAAGACCCTTATCCCTGTTTTAAATTTAGGCTAAATTACTTGTTCTCCCTATAGATGTTAAAAAAGTAAAATTTTTCAAGTATTTCTGCACACATAATTATTGCTGTATTGTTCATTAATCTAAGGAAATTGCATTCTTTAAAAGTGAATGCACAGTGACGAAAGTTCATATAGCATATAGCATGTATATGTATAGTATATAGCTTGAATATAGCATAATAATCTTGAAGATGAATAACAGTGAATTAAATTCAGCGACCAAGTTTTGAAACTGTGAGCTCTTAGGAGAAAGAATCTGGGAGCTACTTAAGCAGATTGGGCAAATTGCTGGGTGACATTTGCCCTTAAAACTCTAATCAGGGGCAGAGCTCTGCTACATTCTAACTGCACCTACTATATCCTGATTCATGATGCAAGTAATAAGTGTTAAAAAAATCAATCTATGCATACAGGAGTACATGGCATGCTTTCCTGGCCACCTTTAGTATTTCCACTAAAATCTCATTTTACTGAAACAAAGATCCATGAAAACAGCTCATTTTTTTCAAAACAAGGCAATATCGGTATTGACAGAGCTTCTAGGCTAATGAAAACAATCATTCTTTTTGTAACCATTATGCTTTTATTGGATTTATTTTGGAATAAACTGCTTGCTTCACTTTGTCAAGACCTGTGTAATTCTCTGTTTGGTGGTATGTACACACACTTTCCTGCATATAGTCAGAAATTGAGTAAAATGTTAATTAAAGATTAAAATTTGTGAGACTTTAAAACACTGCAGTAGTGTAGTTTAGTCTGGTGGACACTTTCTATGTGTAATGTGATGCCACATATGTCCCTGGCAATGAATAGTCCTTTAGAGAGAAGAAAATGTTATCCAAAGACTTCACCCTTCATATATAACAAATGGTAGTTAAGTTTGCAAAAACAGTACATATATTGCAATGGATGTATTGCTTTCTAATGGTTGTACTTGGGGTCACTTTGAAAACAAATTGCTTGTTGGCTTTGAAGTTGTCCTGTATTGGCTTTGTCTGGTTGAATGCAAAAGAGCTCAATTCCTCTTTACACTTAATAATCTTATTCTTTATCCAGTTGCTTCTCATTCATGTTATAAAATCAAGTCCCACTGCCTTCATTTGCATGTCTGTCACCACTGTTGTCCTTTTCTTTAAAAGTCTGCATATCTATTTCCTAGAAGAGCATATGAAAAAGCTTGAAAGCTCTTGGAAATAGGGAATAATTAATCTTTGTAAGATTTGTGTTTAAATACATGATCCATTTCTTTTACAAGAAATATAGTTAGGTCAATGGGGTACAATGCATTCCTAACTGGGAACAAATTACTCTAAAGATAATTTATGAGAATTGAGAGACTTTAAGATCATTAAGAAGCAATAATGAAGGAAAGCTTCAATTCAGCAAATCATATCAAATCAAAAGAAGCGTTTAAAATTGTTTCATGACATTGCTTGATACAGTTTTGTTTAATAACAGTGCTTTTAGAATGAAGAGCAGATAATATCAATATGGCTCTCCACAGGATTAATGTTAAATATATTCTGAGTTCCTATGTTGGTCTTGGAGTTTATGCCTAACAACCTGCCCTTGGTGGCAGTCCCTTGTTTTTAAATGACAGCTGATTGTTTTCTTCCTTCATTGCCATAGAGTCGAGGCAGGAAAGCTGAGCTGTGGATAGCCAGGCATCTGCTCAGATGAATACATGCACACTATTTTAGTGCAGAGCTTGATAGAACAGCCATGCAGTTCTGCTTGAGCCTCTTGCCTTAGGGGCTTCTTTTCTGGACCAGATGTTTACACTCAGGGATTTGACAACTGAAAAACAAATTAAAATAGAATAACTCAGTTGCCCTATACTGTTTAGTTCCAGCCCTCTGACTTTACTTCTGTGTCCATTTCAGCTTTCCCTGGAAATCCAATGTGCTGTGGTGGATCATATCCAGTCCTTGGTGAAGTCAGAGAAGAGCCGGCAGGTGATGTGTGAGTCTGGCCTGCTGAGCACAATCATAACCTCCTGTCAAGATGCTTTCTACGGTGACAGTCATCCCCTGCATCTGCCCCTCACAAGGGTGTTTGAGAAGCTGGCATCTCAGGCTGTTGAGCCACACGTGTTAAGGTATAAGATTTGTATCTAATGGAAGCAATTTGCTTTAGTAGTGCCATTTTTTTTTTTGCAGTTTATAAAATAATTAGATGCTTGACATAGTGCTCTAATTAAGCAAGACTTAGCCTTTTCTTTCAAGTTCCAGTTAATCCTTGCTCATTGATTGCAGGATATATGCTTAAATGACTCCTGAAGATGGTACAAGTCTGTAGTGTTCTGCTGCATCATTTTTGCAGGGGTTGTAAAGCCACTTATGAATGAACTAATTAAGTCATTGCAAAACAACCAGGGTTATTCTCTTGTGATATTTATATGAAGAAAATGTTTTCTGCAGAGTAAAAATGACTTTCTCATGTCTCAGATCCATGTCAATGAGAGATGCAAAAATAAAAAGTGCAATCTTCTTCCTCAGTCACTGTTTCCAGTTTGAGGTTGCACTTTCTTCATTAATGCTAGCAAGTGCTGGGCATTACCTAACAGTTACCAGAGTGCAGATGACTTTAAATATTCAGTTGAAGACTGTATTTCCTTCACTCAAACACAGTACAGGATTTCTTAAAGAGAACTCAATTAAAAACCCCAATCCATAGATTTATATTTTTTTTGAAAAATTAAAGCTAGTCAAAAATATTGATGGAGAAAAGAAATCTTTGGGTTTTTTTCAACAGAAAAACCTTGAAAAGAAATGTAAAGCAAGCAAAACATTTGTGCTGCTACAGTGGAAAACGTTTCTTCTGTTCTATTTGGGATGTCTTTAAAACTTAGTGTTCAATAGAAAAATTGTTGTCCAGAAGTCTAAGCTCTATTTGTGGGGTTGCTGTGACTCCAAAAGTGTCTGGCTTGTTTTCCTTTTTTTAAGTTGCCTTATTTTTTGTTCATGTTAGGCAATTTCTGTGGTTGGGGGCTTCACCATTACCACCTTTGAGGCCCAGCGCAAACCAGACCAAGGTCCTTTCACGTCAGAAGAGTGATTCAGCTAATGCAGGTAAGCACACGAACAGCCTGTTGCTGATACAGTGCCTGAGTTAGAGATATCTATGAAATGACAGGAAACAGCTGTGTTGAGTAGGTTGTTCCAAGGCAATCACTGTGAAAGGTGAATTATTCCCCAAAGATTTTCACTGGGTGTTTCCCAGATTGGGTGGTACTTGACCAACCTAAGAGCTGATCTAATGGCCAGCAGAGATCACATTATATTTTTGCTCAAGTTAGATGTTGAGTATACTCAGATTTTACTGGATTAGATAGGGACGTGGTTTATAAAAATACTAATATTCTACAGACTAAGGGGAGTGTATCCTTTGTTTGCAGCATATTTTTCCTGTGATTTATAGCTAGAAATAGAATAAGGATGGGAATAAAGAGCGCTGCTTTTTGTAGTCCCTAGGATATCCTAGTAATCTACCTTGCTTATGCAGACTATTTTCCATCTGCATAGTTTTTCTGCTCTAATGTATTTTATAGATGAGAGGCTACAGTATAGTAGTATTTGGTGCTTAAACTAGTCTCATGCCTGAGACACCTGGTCTGTATTCGGGTCTTATGTTCTTTAAAATCATTCTTCAAATCCTCTCCCACATGTTGCTTGTGACTATTCTGTTACAGCAGAATTGAATGAATGGTCTTTATGTAAGAAAAATGGAACCAATGGGTTGGGGTAATTTTTTAATAGGGTGAGTTCTGGAGCTGCCTGAAGATGTATGGGAAGAAAATATGGCTAAAATATGGCTATCTCTTTTCTGACAGCCTCTCATTTTGAAATGTCTTCAGTGCAATATTTTTTTGTATTGCTGTAGGATTTCTGGAGGCTGCTGAGGATGTGTTCTCTCAAGAGCATGAAGTGCTGTTCTGAGTAGGAATGCATAGAATATGGGCTGTACCTGTGACTAGAAAAAGACTTGCAGACATTGATCTGGTTAGGCACTGTTGTTCATCTTTCAGGTTCAGAAGAGAGTGTGGTGGACAGTAAATCTGATCCTCAGACTGTTGTGCCTGGCAGAACCTCTCCTTGGCTGTCTAAGGGATCTGCACTGGCACTCCAGACTGCCATGAGTCTCATCTCCATGACATCACCTCGGAACTTCCAGCTACACAGCACTGCTTTAGCTCCATCATTTGTGGAGTTTGACATGTCCATGGAAGGCTATGGGTATTGCTGCTGTTGCTTTTATTTTAGCTGCTCTGAGGTCTCCAAGCCCTTACTCTGAACACAGTAACTATTCACTTCTCTCTTCATCTTAATCTATGTACCCTGTGGCTTCCTTCCATGTAGCAATATTGCCAACATATTTCATTACTGTCTTATTGCTGACAGCCTGCTATCTCCCTTGCTGTCATGATTCTGCAGTACTAGAAGTCACTGATGACCTTCAGGGATGATTTTTGTTTCTGATGATAGGTTCTTGCTTGCTTTTGTATAGGTGTTTATACCTCCCTACCTTGGCCACTGTCACGGGATCCAGTGCAGACCAGTCTCTCTTGGGAGGAACTGGGATGGGTAAGCATTTGTGATTCACAGCTTGCTGGGAGCACTGACTTCTCAGCCCCAATGAAAGCATTCAACAGTTGTAAGAAAGGGCAGCACATAAGCTGCATGTTCCAAAACATTTCTGTCTCTGTGTCCCAGACCAGCTCTGAACTGTCTAATTTGTATTGCTCAGCAAAATGGAGAACTGGGTGCAACTTCATGGTGTGATGAATTAATATTAGCAATACAGATTTAAAGCAGGCTTCTAAGAGAACAATCTTAACAAGACCCACCAGATTTTAGGGTAATCTCCTATGGAAGGAATAGGAGCTGTCACTTAATGGGAGTCTCCTATACAACAAAATCCTCTATTGGGTAGACTGGGAAGTAGCTGTACTTTTTGCTTCCTGAATCTTTGTGAAATTTGAGAACTTGTTTCTGGCTCAGAGATGGCTAGTTCATCCACTCCATAGCATGAAGATCTAGTGGTCATTTCTCATCAGTCAGCTTTAGGTCATTTATACATGTGCACTGACTCAAATGTGCAATCTCTGTGACGTTGAATACAGGCAATGAAATCCAACATAATAGAAATTAAACCCCATAATCTAATGTTGGTTCTTCCATAATATAGAAGAAAGAAACAGAAAGTAGTTAGAAAGTAGTTTCCTAATGGCTGCACAAGGAAAGCAACTTCCTTAACAGTTTTTTTGTTCCTGTCTACAGGCAGCAGAATGTTCCCTCCCTCAAGTGGCCTGACACTCTCCTGCTGGTTCCTGGTTAGCAAGTTTGGTTTGGCACACAACAGCCACCCACTCCGCTTCCTGACAGTTGTGAGGCACATGTCAAGAACAGAGCAAGAATTTGTTTGCTTTTCTGTAAGCTTCTTCCCACAGGACCTTTCTCTGGTCATTTCTACAGAAGAAGTGGAATTCCAGCCACTTGGTAAGGCTCTTTTCAGTCAAGCTGCAGTGTCGTGTCCTCTGGTTATCTGGAATTTTTCATTAATAAATTTCCTCTTCCTTGAAGTACCCAGGATATTAATGAGATTTCTTGAATCCAGTTGTGATTGTAATTGTTGCCCATGTTTAATGTTTTTGTTTGCTGTAGGCATTGTGAATTACTAAAATATTCAGTGGAAAATTTTTGAGTGTCACTTATATTGTGGTATGCAATTGTGGAGACTGGGCTTGAACCAGTCTATTCTGTGTGACACGAAGCAGGTAATGAGAGTAGGACTGAGGATTTGGGGAGTCACCTAGCTTCCTAATGAAACAACTCATTTCCTCTCCTTGCTTTCAGAATATTTTCTATTATGCCAGTCTGTTATGATTGTTCCCTGTAGATATTTATCCCCTTTTCCTTATTGAGTAGAATAGGTACTTCATATGTAAATGTGATTAGATATTCCAGAGGAGGTTGGAAATGGAGTGGGAATAGTAGCTGGGACTTTTTCATGCACAGCTGACATTGTGTGGGTGCTCTGATTGCCTTAGATAATGATAAAAATTCCAGATTGCCTGTTTTCATAAAAGCTACAAATTAATACAGAGACTTTTATCATCTCATGGATTTGCTAGAAATTTCTTCTGTGTCAGCTAACTCTGTAAATACACAGAGGGGTTCTCCTCTTAGTGAATATGCTGGGTTTGTCCTAGTTCAGGGTAGTTTTGCAGTATCAAGAAAGGTAGCAGGTGTTATCTGGGAGTTTGACACATTATGTGTTGGAGGGATCTTGAGAGCTGTGCAAGTTTTAGGTCCTGATAACAGAACTTGAGCAGTGTTTTAAAGACATTAGACCTAATAGCATCAAATCACACTCCACCTACAGTGTGTTGTGTTCTTTCTGTCACATTTGAAAGTTGTGTTCCAGAGGCAGGTAAAGATGAGAAACTTTCTGTTGACTTACCCCTGTTTTTGCTGTTACAGATATTATGGAACCTGAGAGTGAGGTCCTAAATCCCTCCCCATTTCCAGGGCAAGTCCAATTTGGCTGTGGTAAACTTCTGGTCACTGGTCAGTGGCATCATCTCACAGTGACAGTTGCTAAGGAAGCAAAGAAGAGCTGTGTTGTGTCAGCTTACATTAATGGTCACATTTTTGGCTCTGCAAAGGTAAAGGCTCTCTGCATAGATCTTGTGTCTCATTTTTGCCTTGCATTGCTTTTCATTGTCGTCTCCCAATGCATCTACTGTGACTTTTCAGTATTAATCTGAGAAACTCAAAGCATGGTGATTTACACATGGCACTGTGCTGGGTGTGAGTGGAGTCAGAAATCCATACAAAACAGGGAGTACTTGTGCTGCTTTTCACAAGTATGCTTTGAACTATTTCTCCTCTCCCCTTTCAGCCTGTAGATAACCAGGGCAATTTGTGTGATGATGCTCCTCTGGTGTCAAGGATACTTATGTTGCAGGTAGCTCAGGGTTATGTTGCTGAAATTCAGTTATACACTTAGGTCAACATTTTCAGAGTTTACTAGTGATTCAAGGGATCTATCAGTTAAAGTCCAAGATCTGCGGAAGTTGCCAGCTATAAAAAGTACTTCATATCAAGGTGTGACCAGAGAGCCATAAACCAATGGTGACTTGGATTTAGGCTAAAACCTGCAAAAGTGATGAGTTACCCAGAGAGTCTCCACTCTGAAGAGCGATGAAGAAAGCTCTTGAAAAGAGAAAAGGTCACAGAGAAATAAGCTCCTGTGACTGGCCAGTTCTTTGCAAGAATCCAAAGGCAGGGGGAATTTCCTCAAGCATCTTATTTAGTCATGTTTCAAGCTTACATGTTTCATTTTCTCTTACACCCTTTGAACAGTCAGTCATTGGTCTTTTTCCTCACTAGCAGGCTAAGCACTCAGGAACAGAAAGCTGTTCCTCTGGATTACTTGTTCAGTGTGTGAGATGATATCAATTCATGAGTTCATTGCTAATACTGGTGTACTGGTATTTCCCCTAATATTCAATTCCTTGTGATTTTTGTCACACAGCAGTCGATTCTCAGGTTGCATGAAATATCAGGCAAAAGTAATCCAAATGCACCTGAAGGGTTCATAATCTATGAGATAAATGAGAATAGCCCCTGGTTTCTATTATTAATATCATCATGTTCCTGGTTTTGAATACAGTGTAAAAAATACAGACTGTTCTTTCTGTTATATTTCTGGTTGATGTGGTGTGGTTTTGGTTTTTGAGTAGAGTCCTTTTATGAATTGGAACTTGTAACGTTGGTCTCTTCCTTTTTGTTCCCATACTTCAATTCAATCTCGGCATGTGCAAAACTCACTTGTGTGTTTTATTCTTCCCTTGTGAACACAACCTGTTTAATTCCAAATATTCTTTGTCCTATACTTGAGAGAAAATATCTCTTATAAATGCCTTTTGGGACCTATATCCATTTCAAGAATGAAAATTTAATTTAATTTGACTTCCTTCAAATAAGACTGAAAGTCATCAATAAAACTAGGCCTAAACATTGCAATCAATGAAAAAATTCACAACAAGTATGTTTAACATTCAATGGAACAGCTCATATAAATAAAATAATCCTTTAGTAAACAAAAGATTGTCTCAGTGTTGGGTTCTCTGACTTAATGAAAGCCTTCATCTTGATATATATAGTGAAGAAAATATTGTTTAGGAAGTTAGAAATGGACAAAGGTTGTAAACAATATCAAAGGCTATTTTTAGTTGGTGGAGCTGGAATGAGGTGTGTTACTATGTTGCATCAAGTCTAATATTTATTCACTCAAGTGTCAACTTCTGCCTTTTAATATTGACTGTTTTCTAAATCTCAGTAGTCAGAGACCAGAAAATGCTTGGAGTCTCCCATCCTAACAGCAAATTGTTGAAGAATTGCGAAGCCCCAAAGTACAATATAGTTTCTCTCTACCGAAAATTTCCAACTACTTCATGTTAGAGCTCTCTACAGTTAAACCAAATAATGGACTCAGTTTAGAAGGCCAAAGGTACCACCTTGGTAGCAAAAATAAATGGCCCTGTTTCCTAAACAGTGTTATCTCCACTGAAGCTTACTGATGCAATTGGACAATCTACACTCTTCAAAAAATGCTTATTCTCCATTTATGCCAGTACAAAGTGTGATCTGTAACTTTTCTTTCTCTGTTGAATGTCACAGTCAGGGTTACGAAATTAGGAAAGGAAAAATATGTCTGGAGTCAAGACAGGGTTTTTCTTTGCCAATACTTTGAAATTCTTTTGACTGTTTTTGGAACAAAATTTAGGGTTAAATGTTCAAAATGCTTATGTTTACAGTACTTCCCAAAGTCCAGTTTCTGAACAGTAGTTGATAATTGTTGAGGTGGGTTGACCTTGGCTGGATGCCAGGTGCCCACACAGCAGCTGTATCACTCCAGTTAAATGGAAAAATGACTCCTAAGTTGAGATATGGCAGTTTATTAAAGCAGAAGTGAGTTTTCATGTGCACAAGCAAAGAGAAAAAAAAACCAACAGGTTTATTCTCTACTTCCCATCAGTGAGTGCTGTTGAGCCACTTCCTGGGAAGCAGGGCTTCAGCACATGGAGCAGTTGCTATAGGAGGCAAGCATTGTAAATAATGATTTCCCTCCCTTCCTCCTCCTTTTCTTAGCTTTCATGTCTGAGTTTACATTATATGGTATGGAATATCTCTGTTGTTAATCTGGGCCAGCTGGCCTACTTGTGTCACCTCCCAGGATGTTGCCCACTCCCAGCCCCTTGATGTGGGAGTGTTGGAGAGGCAGCGCTGACACTGCCAGCTCTGCTCAGGAATAGCCAAAACTCTGGTGTGTTCTCAACTCCTGTATAGCTCCCAGTGTAAAGCACAGCACTGTGAGAGCTGCTGTGGGAAAATGAGCTCCAGCTCAGCCAAAGCCAATATAATTGTGTTGCACAGCTGACTGAGACTTCAATGAGCAAAGAGGTGGCAGGAAATACCTTTTACAGGGACGAAACCCCAGGGCACCCTGAGTGTACTGGATCCCCTCAGTGAATTCCTTCTCTGTTGTAGATGCAGTATCTCCAGCCTTTACCAGGTGGCTGTATGTCCATGGAACCATCTTCCTTTATTGATGTCTACGGGTACATAGGTACTCCTCGAATTTGGAAACAGAAGTCCTCCTTGACCTGGCGCCTTGGTCCTACGTACTTGTTTGAAGAAGCCATTTCTATGGAAACCATAGAAGTTATTATTAAGCTTGGCCCTCAATATTGTAGCAATTTCCAAGCAGTACAACTTCACGGTATGTGATAATTCTAATATCTGCCACTATTTGTTTGCCAGGGCAGTGTTATTTTAACTCTTATAATCTTCTATTAGTGTTCCAGCTGTGTCTAGAGATGACTCTAAAAGTCTGGAAAACTGCTTTACTGAATGTTGTACAAGTTTGTAGTTAGATACATGAGGATCTTGTAACATACTGTGAATTGGAAAGAAGAGTAAGAATCAAGCAGCAGAGACAGATGAAGAGTAAAGAGGGATAAAATGTCCTGAGTTGCAAGATTGTGTTTTCTGTTGGACAAACATTAAAGCAGAAGCTTTAACAGACATTCTGCATTAACAGTGCTAACAGGGAAAAAAAAAAGGCAGAAAGACAAGTACGGAGTTTAACTGCAAATGCCAGCAGAATAGGAGAGAGGGGTAGGGGAGTAAGTTATATTCCATTTAATGAAGAGGCTTTTTAACTCAGGTATTAACTTCAACTATTAAACAGGCAGACAAAACATTTCAGTTATTGATTACTCTTTGTTCAACAAGTAGTGCATTCACCTTTGTGCTAGAGCTTGGGATGAAATGGGATGGTCATTTCTCATTTGAAAAGAGCAAAATAATCTTTCTTGGTGAAGCTCCAGCCTAAAACAATGAAAAAAGACCGAGAGTACTCCTTCAGACAGAATGCTGTCAATCTATGCACAAAAAGCTGCAAGTCAGGTGTGGGAAAGGGCTGTTGGGAAAGAAATGGTATCAAAGTACAGCTCTGAAATAAAAACATTATATGTAGAAGTCAGAAGGATTTGATTTTTTTCGTCATTGAGTCTTTAGGAAGTCTGGGGAGCTTGTTTTCTGCACAGCTCTTCCCAGATGGACTTTAGTACTAATCATAGATTGTGGCCATCTGACTGTTTTAGGGAAATCACAGGGCAACATATAAGATGTGATCTCCTAATTGTGAAGTGATCTCACTCTTTCCCCTTGCACTCTCCCTATTCCATCAAAACACCCAAAGGAACATAGGCAAATGGAAATTTTGACTTTAAAAAAGTTTTACTGCAATCCCCCCAAATACTAGATTGGGTATTTTTTTCTCCCTTAAAATGGATTTATTACCTTGTTGCAAACAGCAGTGGGAATTTTTGGCAGTGTTGTGTTCTGTCTCCCCACTCTCATTGCTTCTTGCTCATCAGCTTCAGTTGTGCAGAGGCATGCAGACCAAGTCTGCAGACCAAGTACTGCTGGAAAGGAAATGGTGACACAGCTTTGGGGTATTTTATTTATAATTAATCTTCATGTGGTGTATGAACTAATTTTTTGCCTAAAAGGGTAGTGTCACCATCACTAGTAAACAGTTTTGTAAGTCAGCTGTTTTCCCAGTCTTTAAAACTGTCAAAAATACAACTTAGCTTTTTTTAAATAAAGGTACATATAGTTTTCCGAAATTTGAGCAGGAATAGAAAATTCTTTAAAGAAATGCATATGAGGATTTCATATTAAACTTCTAAACCTGATACTTTTTACAAGCTTCCCAAATGATGTGAGTTAGCAGCTCTGAACTTTTGCCCCTGCTCTCATTCCACAGAAATCTTTGGTTTGGGTACCCCAATAAAGTTCCCAGAAACACAGAAGGCCTCTGAAATGTTTTCTATGTCCAGAAAGTTTGTTTATATTGTGTGGACAGAGAGGTTTATATTTCTATAATTTATATTATATATTTTTATTTGTCTTGCATATTGAACAAGCAAAAGTTCCTGCAGGCATTCACAGTCTTTCTTGTTTTAGATGAGGACCAGTACAGTGCTCATATCATCACACCTCTGGTGGCAGAAGATAAGATTTCTTTTGGAATCAATGCCGTGTGCTCATCTCTTACTACAGTCCAAGATATAAAGAGCTCTTACAATGAAGTGGATGGTCGGCTGATTGCCAAAGAGGTCACAAATTCCCCTAGTCTTAAACAAGTTTTCTCTGGCTTCTAATAAGTTTCCTAGATGTTGTTTTTGGGTTTTTTTTATACTTGTTTTTCCATTCCTTAACTTCTACTCATAGGTTAATTTTCACCTATGGAGAGGACTAGATTGGGCAGTGTGAGCACAATGTTAAAAGCATTTTTTGAAACAGGCACAGAAGCCATAATTTTCAGGCTTTATGGTAATTTGTTTCAATCTTTGTTTTCTTAATGCCTTCACAAGGACTTTTCACATACTATTCTATCATTATTGCTAATACCAGGTCTATTGCTATGTGAAAGTAGTGGCATTGTGAGATGTTGTTAGTGGGTGAATGTTTGCCTTACAATCAACTTTTTATGAAAAAAAAGAGACAGTTTTCATAGTCTAAAATTAATATAATCCTCTAAAGTGTTAGTGCATGTATTTGTTACTTTTAGTGTCCCTGATACTACCAAAGTTTTTCTTAAAATGCCTTTTATCTGTTTTAGATTGGGATTAATTCTCGGGACAGTTCAACTCCGATATTCCTAGCTAAGAATATTGCTGGACACCTCTCAGGTTCCTTGCGGACTATTGGGTCAGTTGCTGTGGGCCAATATGGTAAATGCACTTGTCTTAATGCTTAATATTCTTTTAAGAGTGGAGCTTTTTTCTGACCAATAATGGATTTAGTCTGTGTAACTTCCTGGTAAAGTAACACTGCAATTTCCTAGGGGTAAGAGTGTTCCAGTCCTCTCCAGCAGCTACCAGCCTGAACTTTATTGGAGGCCCTGCCATTCTCCTGGGTCTCATTGCTATGGCCCGTGATGACCACACCATGTATGCAGCTGTCAAAGTCCTGAACTCCATCCTCAACAGCAGCCCCTTGAGTAGAAAACTGATGAGGCACATCCATGGATACCAGGTAGACTCACTTTTGTTCATTCATTCTGATTATAGTCTTCCCTATGTAGACATGTATCCCCAAATCTATCTGCAATACATACCAAACATATCCTGGCTATTGCTACTTGTGGCTGGAACTTTGCAAGTTGGTAGTGGGATATAGGATAGTGCTCTATATCCTGTCCTTAAAGTCCCTGGGAACCTCTGTAACAGCTTATCTGCTGAAGGCAATGTGAGGACAGGTGCTTCCTGGCCAGACATGATTTCATGAACTAAATAAGCCAGTAAGATTTGTGACTGACCCACTCTTCACCTTTTACCAACACACTTGATCCCACACACAAAAGACCACTTCTCAGGCAGCTTTTCTTCCTCCCTTTGGCTCATACAGGCCAAGATTCCTCTTTACAGACTGCCCAGTGTAGGGCTGACAATAAATGTTTATGGCTCAGTCTGCACTCTCTATTAGGAAGTGTACTGATATAAATAAGTGCTGCCTGAATTTCACTGTTTAGGTCAGTCCCAAACTAATCTTTAGACCTGAAAGCTAGGCAGATCGAACATTTTGGTTGTATGTAAAGTCTATGTATGTAATATTGGATAGATTGAGGCACAAGTATGACATTTCAGTTTAGTATCATTTACTTTGTGCTGCTGATGTGAAGCAGAGAACTCTGAAGGAACAAAGACTCTTTAATACACATGATTGCATACAAGACGCTTAACATTAGGGTTTCATGAATGATTTATAGTAAAACTTTCCATTTTTCTATCATGCAAATTGTTTATAAATGGATTGAAATTTATAGGAATATATTTATCCTACTTAGATATTGCTTACCCAATCCTTTTGTATAGGTTAATGCCTGCCTTACTGTGTATGAGCTGTTCCTTTTGATTTTTTGCTGAAATAGTGTTCTCTCTATGTGACTGATCATCATATTGCAATGAAGTGTCTTTTTTTTTACAGCCAAGTAATATGTGTGTCTTGATATATATTTTCAAATTAATTTCTAGTCTTCCCAACCTATCCAAAATGCAATAGCTTTCTGAACATTCTTCTCACAGTATGAGGAAATTGTTGGATAATCAAAGGTAGGCTCAGGTGAGAAACTGACAATAGTTCACAAATGTTTTTCATTTGTGTAGGTAAAAATTTGATATTTAAGCAATTAAGAATACATCCATGAAGAATAGCATAGAACACCTACTGTGGTTATTTACAGTTATAGTTGTCTTTTGCTTTTTCAAAAATACATTCAACATAATATGGCACATACTTTCCTCCTGTTCAATGCCACAGAGTAGCCAAGCTCCTTCAAAAATTCATCCTTGCACTTTCTGCATGAAATTTTGTCTGGACTGAAATCTTCATTTTCTTCATGATGCTTATGTAAAATGCATGTATGCATGATTGCTACATCTGAATAAACTATATGTTGGTCTTGAATTAAAGAGAAATGTTATATGTTATTTTATAAATACAGATTTATACTTGTCAGATACTTATTCAGTCTTCTTTTTTCAGTTGCTGAGCTATCTACTGAAGAGGAAAACTCAACTGCTGAACAACAGGATTTTACAGTTAATGTTCTCCCTAGTGGGCACAGCTGAGCTGGGCTTTGAGTCTTCTGTCATCAAGAATTATAGTGCTTTCCAGTATGTTCTCTGCAACTTTGAGGTAAAACTGTTCATGTTACTCTGTGGGTTTGGCTGTATTAAGGATGGCTTTATAATATAAGGTTTGGTTTGTTCGTAGCATCTCCTGGATCCAGTATTTGGGATAGGGTTGTGTGATGTGTATTATCACACTATGGGCTCCCCAGGTATGCAGGAACACTTCCAGAGGATCTGCTCCTCAGGATTAGAACTGGAGCTACAGTTCCTGCACTATCAGGGACTTCCCAGTGCCTCCAGGTTGCATTATAGAAACACTGAGAGTTTATGATGCTCTCCTCCCTAGTTTTAACTGTTTCTCTAATGCAGCTACTGCTCTCACAGGTCAGCAGAGCAGTAAAACCTCTGCTTTCCTTTGTCTTTCAGCTTTGGATGAAAGCACCAGAAAATCTTGACCTTGTTCTTCTTTCCCATCTTGTGGAGATCTTTCAGTCCTCCAGGTATAAACATGTGTTTGAATCAGAAATCTGTGGGACAAACTCATCTGTAACCTGAAGCTGGAACTCTGAAGTGGATATGGAGGGTCTAATCCTAGTTGGAATCAGTGGATTCTGGGAATTAATCATTCCTGTGTTGCTCTTTCAAGCCTGGAGTTAGTGATTTGATCAGTCCCTGAGATGACTTTGGGGCCAGATTGGGAAAAGATATCTAGTTACCTGGTTCACATGGAACCACTGCTGTACAACGAAAGTTTACATATCTGCTGGGGGTGGGAGGGGGGGGAAATTCGAATGTTTGAATTGACTATAAAATATTTTTTAAAAATATATTATTGAAGTTGTATTCAAAATCAAAACAAAACCCTTTTATCAACTTTCTTAATCATCTGGGCTGGAGTTTAAATGTATCTTAAGAGAGAATTTCAGAGGGGCTGAGTATAGGTAGATTCCTGCTTTTTGATAGTAGGAAGTTCTGTGCAGAGCTGTCTGGTGCCCCTTGTTAGGTTTTACAGGAATAGCATTTTTTGCTACCGACTTGCTGACTGAAAATGCAATAATGTTTTCTTTGAACTTGTTGGAATGCAGGAGTTCCTGGGGGGGAAGGCAGAGGAGAAGAGGAGAACACACAAAATAGTCTTCAGATCTCCATCACTGACATATGTTCAATTTGTCTGACAGTGTTTGAAAGGTTATAAAGACAATATTAGAAGACAAAAGTGCAAGGTTTCAGTGCAACCTGAGAATCCTTTCAGCTGAAACTCAGCAAATGTGGTCATTTCCAGTAGAAGCTTTTAACAGTTCCTGTCCTTTTTTTACAGAGATGCATGTCAGAATGTTGTAATTGCCTACCAGGTGCAAATGGTGCCCAAGCTTGTTTTCCTTTTCAATGATCCTGAAATCAGCAGCTCCAAGATCACTGTGGCCTGTACTATTCTGTATCATCTCTTGCAAGGATACTTTAATACAAGGGATGTTCTCAGGTAACCTTCAAGGTCTACAGGTTTTCCTCAGATTGCAGATGAGCTACACTTCTGCTAGTGCTGGAGAGAGCTCGACAATAGAGCTTTCCTCACCTTGTCTTTGGTAGAATACCAGATCTTTGGCAAATGCAGGATGCCCTGGTGAAAAAATGATGAAAAACTTTTTTCATTTACTCCAACCTTATATTTGTGTGAAGGTGAATTGGGTGATGATTTTTATAATGGTGGCACAGACAGTTCTGTAGGTATGACTGTGATTACTTGAATATTGAATTGATTACTTGAATTTGATTTCATTCAAGCCTTGTCCCTAAAGTATCACTACAGTTTGGTCCCAAAGAACTGTGTACCTAATCCTGTTGGTTTGGCTTATATCCCAGTAACAATCTTCTTTGTTCCTGAATTTCAATCAGTTATGTTAGTCAGGATTTCATGAAGAGTAGCATTTAAATCCTTGTTTGCTCTTCACAGAATGTAAGCACTGCTTCATTTTATATTCCCAGCCTAGTTGCATCAGCCTGTAACCTCTCGGCTGAGGGAAGTCCACATAGTGCTGTCTACAGCCACCTAATTCCCAGGGAAACGCACTGCACAGATGGCAGCTCTGTTTCTAAAGCTCTGATGTTAATAAAATGTAGAAAAAGAGTTGCATTTCAAATCTATGGACTCTGCGCTGCTGGAGAGTATGAGCACCTCTAACAGTTAACTGTGGAGTAAGCTAGTACATGAACTTGGCGTTTTCCTGCTCTTTTTTGAATGTGTGCTCCTGGATATATGTTACCTGTATGTGTATATATATTCTTACCCTGGGCTTGCAGGAATTAGTCTGTTCTTTTTATCATATATCGTGAGACAAGTGAGAGTCCTGGATTTAGAGTATCAAATTTGTTGTGCTGTAAAGAGTGCAAATGAGCATTTTTTCTTAAATAATGATGTTTTTTTATTCCATGGTAATATGATTAGTTGTTAGGCCCATGACTGCTGAGGGAGTGGACAGTGAGAGTCCTTGTCTTTCTAGGTCCAGGACAGCAGAGACTGTAGCAGGCTCTCAGCAGCACTGAGAGGTGCTGGAGTTTCTGCTGCTCCCAAATTTGGATTTGTAGAGGGAATTGCTCTGTGGGCCATTCCTGCAGAGCAACTGGTGTTCTGTCCCTTAAGAAATATCCTTCTTGCGGGTAGGAGATTGTGCACTCTCACTAAATATGTATCTGTCACATTAATCTTTCTATCATTATCAGGTAATGTGTTAAATTAAATTACAAGTGAAAAAAGGGTGCCAGTCCTCCTCACAGTAGACCTGCTAAGGTTTATCTGTTCTCCTCTATATGCTTGGAAACCAAGTGATGATAAGTGATATCAGAATGCCACAGGCTGCCCAGAATTTTTCATGTAAACTGGGTGCTTTACTCAGTACTCCTTTTCTCTTGATGAAAGACTTTTAAAGTAGATAAAATGTTTCCATAGCAGAATATATTTTACTTTGATTTGTAGATAGTTTCAGTCATCACAATATAAAAAAGATATCAAGCTATTAGAGGGCATTAAAAGATGGGCCTCTAAGATGAAGAGCCTTGAGAAGAAGCCAGATGAGGAGTATCTGAGTTCACTTGGGCTATTCAGCCTGGAGGAGACTGAGGGGAGGCCTCAGTGCAGTTACAACTTCCTCAGGAGGGGAAGAGGAGGGAGCCGAGTTTTCTCTTTGTTGACTGAGGACAGGACCTGAAGGAACGGCCTGAAGTTGTCAGGGGATGTTTAGGCTGGATATCAGAAAAAGGTTCTTCCCCCAGAGGGTGGTCAGGCACTGGAACGTGTTACCCAGGGAAGAGGTGACAGCCACAAGGCTGACAGAGCTCAACAAGCATTTGGACAGTGCTCTCAGGTACAGGTGTGACTCTTGGGGTGTCCTGCTGAAGGCCAGGGGTTGGACTTGGGTGATCCTTGTTGGGTGCCTTCCAACACTGCACATTCTGTGACCTTTTAATTTACTTCCTAGTTTAGGGAATTTTCATCCTATTTCTGAAGTGACTAAAATTACTAATGGTGGTTGTTAAGTCATTGTTAACCAGTATTCAGCTTTGCATATAATCGCCAAGTAATTAAATTAATATCTTTCTGTTGACCATAACTGCTTCACTCTTTCTCTGAAAGGATTGGATTGTTCCTTGTTTACACCTTGAAACCTTCTTCTGTGGATGAAAATCAGATTTACCTGGATAGTGTGGCTGAGATGCCCACTGAAGGTGAGGGGCTGCCTTGGGGGTTTGTATTGTGATAGGTGACTACAGTATTCCCCTCCTTCACCAGGACCTGATGAACCCTAATTGCAACATTAGTGCTTCTGCCTCCTGTGGCAGGAAGAGGTAAAATTCAAATTTCCTCATATGGGAAGGGACAGGCTGCACGGAGGTGACCCTTTTGTTCTCTCTCTGCTAACAAACCCAGGAGTACTTTGGCTGTGTTGTCCAGAGCTGACACAATGCTGGATTTCAGATATACACAGAGAGGAAGGACATTAAATTGAAATTTCCCCCAAACTACCCTACTGGGCTGTTACAAGGAATAAAATTTCAATGGGCATCCTGGGTTTTCTGTGAAGACTTTACTAAGTTGTAGGAAATAATGTAGAGCTCTGCACCTCTTAAAATATCTGTGTATTTGTCAGGTTCACATAGAGGAACATCCAGTCATTTGGCCCTTTCACTGTGATCTTTCAGTTGAGGTTTTATTGTTATTGCACCTCTAAACAAGAGATCATATTAAGGAGACACTGGTAACTGGAGTTTCTATATAGACATCTCAGCTAGACAATACAAGTCAGATTGCCTGTTTGCATTTCTCTCTCTAGTTAACCTGGGATTGCCTCCTGTGAGATACTGTTCAGCATGCATTCTGAATGAGTTCTAAATAACTCTAAAGAGAGGACATTGGCAATGTAAGCACAGGTTGTTTCTTATGTTAGCAGGAATCCTTATGTCTAAAATTTGACGTTCACGTCATTTTACTCTGCAAAAACCCCTGATTTAAGTACTTCTGCGGGGCTAATTTGGTGCAAACAAAATTGTTCATCAAAGCAATGGAACGTGTTTTGTCTCTTCATAACTTTTTACTACTTTCTGATATTTATAGCCTTAAACCAAACATCTGGAAAGACAATCTGTCTTCGAAACCAGCTCCTGAAGATGCTGTTAGATGTAATACGCTCAGACAAACTTCACCTGTCCTCTGAGTAAGTAAAAACATTTAGGAAGTTAAGTGTCTCTGTCTTCCAGATTTTTCCTCTTCCTGATGTTTATCCAGGACTAAACACACTGGTAATATTTGAATTTCAATAAATACTAGGAGCAGATTGGATTCAGAGAGACTTTTTTGTCAGTGATTTATCTGGCATTCACACAGCTGCGTGGCCTGATCACACATCTGATATCCATTTTGGAAAAAGTCTCATGTTTTCAGAAAATACAGTGAAGGGAGAAATTGGATATTGCTGCTTCTTCTGCATAGCAAGGGTTGAAGAAATCCCATATGTCTCTGAAAATTAAGTCAATCTAATGTGGGATTACTTACACCCCTCTATCGTAACCATGAGAATGCTGTTATTATAATTTGACCTTTCAAAACTGAAAGGCAGATTTCATAGTGCTGGGAGCTGTAACTGTGCATTTTCATTAGATTGCACATCTTGGACTTGAAAATTTAGACCAGAATTTTGAATTGCCTAGCTTGAGAGATCTAGTCTGTGATGTAGTTTGCCTCAGTTATTGATATACACTTTTAAAAGGGGGCTTCGTATTAATGAACTGTTTTCCTGACACTAATACAGGTTTATATGTAGCAGGAATTGAATGACTTCATCTGTGTGGATGAGTCTGTTGTTAAATATTTGTGATTCTCTGTTGTGGTACACCTTTAATGAGATCTTTTCTAGAGAAACATGGGCTTCTAAATAATTTAACGATAATTTTAAATAATATCTCCTTTCTGTCTTCCATCATGTTTTCTTCCATGTATTTTCATTTACCTGTTTTTCCTAGGGAAAAAGAAAAGACATTTTTGGCACTGGGGCCAGACTGGTTTCTGCTGTTCACACAGAGCTACCTGCACTTCAGCACAGTGGTCCTGGGAATCAAACTGCTTCTGTGCTTCCTCCATGATCATTTGCTGCTGAGCAAATTCAAGGAGGGGATAGTGGCTGGGCGTTGGCTGGAAAACAGCTCTACAGGGTTGAGTATTCTAATGGGTATGTGTTGGTTTAATGCTCCCAAAACACTGCCTTTATCCAGCTCAGTGATAGAAGATGACTCTGTACATGATAGGAGAATTCCCACTGATCTCAGTAGACCAAGACTTAAAATTATTTTCTAGGGCAAACTTGTCCTGGTACTTCAGCATTTCTGTGCTGAAAAGTGATAAGTATTACTTCTCCCTTGCAGGTAATTAACAATTCTGATTAACATCTGAAGGGAAATGTGCCTTTTTGTGTTGCACAGAATCAGGCTACTTTATAAGCCTGTAAGATGTTCAGATGTCAACTTGTGCTCTGAAACCTTTTGTTTCTTAAAGATTTGTTCAGCCTGATTTTTGATAATTAGACATTTTTATCTGTTAGTCTGGTGGTGCTTTTTAAACTGTTGATACTCTGCAGCCTAGCAGACTAGTGTTATGGGACAGAGACAAATGAGGATAAAGTTGTGTCAGTAATCCTTCTGCTGATATGACATTTATTTTTAGACACTTTCCTTTTCTTTTCCTTTAAAGATAATTTAAAAAGTCATCCTTCAGTGCCTGACAATGGCTACTTCTTGATTTTTGGTTTTTCTGTGTTACAAAAATGTCTGACTGATCATGTTCACATCCCTGAGATCTACTTGGTTGTGGCAGAGCTCTTTCTGGCAACTCCACAGTCTGAACCACCTGAAACAGTCAAGGTATGAAAAAAAAAAATAGCAGACAAGCACCTGAAGCTTCTACTGCATTACTATTTTGACATGTTATGCCCTTTTTCATGAGAGGATTCTCAGGTATATTAACCCTACTTGGGTTTTGTGATAATAAAAACTATTCATGATTTTAAAATTAGGTCAGTTAACTTTGATTTAAGAAAATTTGCGTTCAGAATAGCCTTGTTCATGCAGGTGATAAATGTTGCAAATTTAATAGAAGAGGAAGGAGATGCTGGAGGTAGACACATGTTGGTTTTGTTCTGATACAGAGAAAGCAGGCATTGTTCTTGATGTATCATATATCATTCATTCCCATCTCTTAATGAAATATCTTTCCTCTTATGTAGAAAGATCTTGGGTCTATGTTGCAGTGGATCTTGCATCACCACCTTAGAGAGAATGTCCTCAAATTTGGGTTGTGTGCAGAGGCAGCTGTGTTGCTGCTGGAAATGGTTCGATTCACTGTGGATAAGGTACGTGTTTTGTTGCAAGGACAGTGCAGTGTGAATGGCTGAATAAAGAGCCCAGGTGTGGCAGCTGCTGGTGGCAGCCTTTATCTGTAATCCCTTGTCCTGCTCTGCCCTCAGAGGGCAATACTGAACATGACAGTGAGCAGGGACTTTCAAAGAGCACAACTTCTACCCTGGTTATGTAGCACAGGATGTGATGGGCTCATGTTTAAGAGAGACCAGAGACAGATCTTGCCCACAACAGGACTCAATCTTTTAATTCTTGGTGATGATATGTCACCTTTCTGGTTTGGTGTATCTTCAGTCTTCAAAGTGGGGCTTGGCTATTGGTGCCTTGTCTGATTTTTGTGACTGTGTCACGTTTGCATAGAAATACTAAAGAGGAACAAAGATAAGCTTTCATGAATGAGATGAATGCTGCCTTGACCAGATGCACATTTGTTCAGTCTATTGCAGATGCAGAAGCCTCCTGGGCACTTGCCTATCCAGGGAATGTTATGGAGTTTCTGTGCTTGATCTATCACACTTACACGCAGGACCCCATGTGGCACTGTCCTGACTTCCTGAAAGCTTTGGCTATGCTTGCTTTTCATTCAGGACCACCCAAGGTATGTGTATAGGAGCCAGCATAAGCCCTTCAGACCAGTGATGGGTCACTAGGAGAAAAAAAATAATCAATTTACAGTAGACTGAGTGTAAATGTATTGCTATCTACTTTCACAGGGTGGGTCTGAAGGCCTTTTGACTCCTGATGGTCCAGCCATTGCTGAAGGGAAAGGCTGTGCTGATCCCTGCTCTATCCCACTCCTACCACACCCTGCCAAGAAACAAGTGTGGGATTTTGTGCGAGTCCTCCTGATGGACAGTCTTCTGAACATCCCAGCAAACAAACAAGGACATCCTATTGAGCTGCTTCTTGAGGTTTCTCTTATTAGCAGGCTTTGCTGCTCTACCTTGCACTGGGGGTGGAAGGACAGGACATATTCTGCCAGTAACCTAGTAAAAAAAAGTACTAACAGTGACAAAAGGAAAGGACTTCTCTAATTCCTCTGCATTAATGTGAACAAAGAAAATGCTGTCCCTGGAAAACAAAAAAAGAAATTTTTCAGGCAATGTTTAATATTGTAGAAAGGTGTGGGGAAAAAAATCCCTTTTCCCTACTAATACCTACTTGTCATAAGGGCATCCCCTGAATTTGTTGAGAGCAGAAAATTTCAGATGGAGTATCCTTTGCACTGATTTTTGCGATAGCAAAATCTCTGTTCTCAAACAAAAAAAAATCCTGTTTCCACGTGAAGTACTGATTAGTACAAGCTGTAGCAGCTGAGTCTGGATAATAGATTTCAACCACTCAAAGCACTCTAGAGAATCAGAGTAGTCTGAAGAAAGGGGAAAATGAAAAATTTAGGCTTCAGCTCCAAATTGTCAATAGTCCAGGTGTCCCAAATGTGAGTTCTGATGCAGACTTATCTTAGTAATATGGGTAGTAAGGAACATAATCTTGACTGCAATTGTAATGAGTTAAATCCTCTTGTGGAGCAACACCTCCCTAAAGGTTTATATATACTATCCCAAGGTTTGCTGCAGTTAAAATTCTTTGGATTTCTGACTGTCTGAATACTGAGCCTGCTAATGGAGCTCGATGTCCCTGAGCACAAGACCTCTTGGGAACCACCTGTGAGCCAAATTCTGGCCCTTTGCAAAACCTTGTTTATGTTCAGTGTGCAGAGAGCGACTGTGTTGCTATCAGCTGGATGGTGTAGTCCTGTGTAAGATTTCCTGGTTTTACAGCTAGGAATGAAGTTCTGCCATCTCATCTCTTGTCCAGTAGCTGTCCACATGTGCACTCTTGCTGAAAGTGAAGTTCAGTCAGAGTTCCTGTTTTCCTGCTGAACTAATATGTATGCCATCATTGTATAGGCTTCTCCAGAAGATGCCACCAGTGAGCAGAAGAGACATTTTCAGACGAAAGTTCTGCTATCTGCTATGAATGTCTTTCAGGTTACCAGCCAAGGTGAAGGGAAAACGAGACCTAGAGGTGAGTGGTGAGAATCAGATTGTTGAACTATTGTTTAAATATCATGCTAACTGATAATTTAGCATGTAGGTATAATTGTTAGAAATGTTTGGAAACAATAGCTAGAAGGACAGTGTAGTTCAGAAGGCTCCACTGTCCATTCTAACTTGTTGTAAACCAGTTTGCAAAAATTATTATAATTTTATAGTTTTTTTCTGGAGAGCCTCTTTTTTTCTTTTTGACAAGAGATTCTGAATATTAAAAAGGGAGTATGCAGAAAGAAACCTAGGTTTATTCTTGAATGCTTCTGGAAACAACCCCATTAACTTAGTTGTTTCTGCTCTCCTGTCTGAGTTGTTAAACCAGTTCTTCATTACAGAATTTAGTGAGATTGGTTCAATCCTTAAGATGGAGCTGTCATTTCCAGTCTGAGTAAGTTGTGTTTGCTGTACCTAGAGTCTTCTTAGACATGTCCCAGCTCTGAGATGTTGTGGCATCAGACTGTTCCTTCTCAGATGTGGTAATCTCACATTTCACTTCTTAATTTCCTCTTGTTTTGGAATAATCAATCTTTTTATATCCTCTCCAGGGAGCAGTGATCCTCATGGTACTTCAGAATCAGCTGCACCCCCATCCATGATGAATAATAGTTATTTTGTTCAGAAGCTGGTTGAGAAGCTGAACAGCAGAATGTTTGCTGCTGACCCCAAGCAAATCCTGATCTTCATTGCCAAACAGATTATGTGGGTGAGTCACCTTTTTTCCTCCCCAACTTTTATGAACATGCTGTAACATGCTGTTTTTTTACACTGAGGTCGTGATACTGCAATTCTGAAGAAGATGGCTGTAATCCATTTGGTAATTGTTGTTATTCCTGTTTTTTTTGCATGAGAACATAACAGCTGTAAATTATAATTAGAGATAGATGATGCAGCATAAAGAAAGGCTAGCTAACTCTTTTGTGACACTGTTGGCTGTGTACAGATTGCTGAACTGGGATAAATTAATCTCTTCCACAGTTCTGGGGACTTAAGCAGAACTACATAAAAATATAATTTTTATATAATAATTTTATATTTTTTATATAAACAGGTAGTTCAGGGGAATTTTGCTGAAATAAATTTCTAACAGCTTAAATGAAGTGGGAGTGGTGGATACTTGAGGAGAAAGTTCTTTGAGCAAGCCAAGTATTCTCCTGTTTTGTGTTTTCACAGGTCTTAGAAAGCTCTGTTTCTCAAAAGGAAGTTTTCCTCAGTGCCCTGTACAGCTGCTTAAACAGAGCCATCCTATACTGCTTGTCCAGACCACAACAATCACTGCCGGAACAGTTTAATGTCCTGAATACTCTCATTGTTTTGCAAGAGCAGTGGGACATTATTTTTGCAACTTACAACTCAAATAGTAATTTTGTCATCTGCCTGATGTACTGCCTTTGCCAACTGAACTCAGGCAGGTACAAATGTTCATCTTATTATGGTTCTTTATATCTCTGTGCTGTACCTATGGAGGTGGGTGCAGAGGGGGAGATGTCACATAACTTAGGCAATATTCAGTCTGGGGAATCACTAGAAGCTGAGATTGAGCTGGAGCCAGCATTTCTAGCAGCTTACTCACTTCAGAGTAGGAACAGCAGTTAACAAGCTTGAACTGATTTCTGTGGAGCTGGCTCACAAGCCCATCAGGAAAATGAACATCTGGAAATGGGATGTGGGCTCACTCTACAATCATGTAGGTTCCCATTCTCCAAGACATCTGCATGGGATAATTTAGTGAGATTTTTTTTTCTGATCCAGCAGTCATTTGTGTGTGGGTACACTTAAAACTTACAGAAATGTGAATGGATCTCAGGATATTTTGTGTTATTGTTAGTTGGATCTGAGTTGCGACATTTTTAGTTTGTCTGATGTGGGGAATTTTGCCCTTTGCCACTGGGTAGGGCTAGAATATCCATACCCACTGTTTGGTATTCTTACAGATGTTGATAGAACAGATGTACTTGTGCTAATGTAAGCTGGGCACTTACCTTGGAAGTTTAGTTTTGTGAAAAAAAGCAAATATTGGGAAGTGCATTTTTCACTTTAATATTTCTTGTTTCAATGATAACTTTCTGTACTGCTTTGACGGTCTGAATTCAATCCATTAATGTAGTATCACACCAGAAATGAGCTGTGCTTCCTGAGATCTTTTCTGGATGTTCTTATTCCAGTCAGATAATAATTTCCAGGCCAACCTGGAAATTGTTGAGATGGGGCAAGGATTGCTTTTATGGAGTAAGAGCAAAAACTTTTTTTTGGAAACTAAGGTACGGAAGGATTTGTTTTCCAAAAGCTAAACATCGCAAATCCAGGGAATAAGGACTGTGGTCTTTTAAACAAAATCAGAAATAAAAATGTCAGCTTTGCATACCTAAAGATTTGAATCTCCCAGGCCCCCCAAGTAGGGCCTGTTCAGAATTTAAAGAACCTAGTGTGTTACTAGTGGCTATATATCCTATTATTGACAGCAGTTCTGTGACAAAGTCCAGATTGCCTAGATACCTTATGCAAGCCTGTTTAATTTTTTTTTTTTTTTTAAGTATTACTGCTGTACTGAAGTTCCTAGTGTCTTTTACCTCCTGACTGGCAGACTGTGGCACAGCCTCCAGTCCCAAAGCAGAAGTCCTCTTGGCCATGGTGATGTTCTCAATAATCACATCTACATGCTAATTGTACCCATGGTGCTAAGATTATAGCTTTTTTGGGCTGAGCGCTTTAGAAACAGAATGAATCATCACTGATTCAAAAAACTTGGAGTAAGCAGTCAAGTGTAGGGTACAGCAAGACACTGATTTCCACATGGTGGCAGATACCTCTGGCAAAGGAATTCAGAGTGAAGAGACAAAGTACAAGACACCCAGGGGGAGGTGCAGGAAGGCTGGATGCAGACTGGATACATCAAGACAGCCCTGTGTTCTACCTAATTGGGGTGAATAGTAGATACAAGTGCAGTAAAGTGCAGGGATAAGGTACATACAGGAGAGTGATCTACAGGGTCATGAATGACTGTTCCTTGACTTTGAAAACCAGACTGCCAGTTGTCCAGTTCTCACTTTCTAAAAATTCCATGGTATTACATGACTGGTATAAGCTCTCAAACATGAAAATACTCATCTACTAAATGAATGAAGTAGGACTGGATGTGCAGAAATGCCTGTAGCTCGTTCACTGTCCTCAGTTTGTTCTAAGTCTGGTTTCCTCACCTGCCCTTTTTTTTTTTTTTCCCCTTTGTCACAGCTGTTCTGAAGGTTTTGGGTTGGATGCAAAACCAAAGCTGGCTTCTTATCACCAGATTTTCCTTGCACCCAGTGAAGAGGAGAAGGTGGTGCCTAGTCCAGATGATGGTAATTTATGGCGCATGTTGCCTGTGGCTTAGAGAGAAGGAAAATACCTGTCTTAAGCAGTTATCAGAGCAGCTTGTGCAAGTGCCACTTATTTCCTCTTTGGTGTACAGGCACTGCAGGCACAGCACAGAGAAAGGAAAGTTGTGCTAAAAAATTATTTGTGTTTGCATCCAGCCTTTTTATTCAAAAGTCATACCCAGCATCCTCAGGAGCAGTGGGTATGGGTTTGGAAATATCTCATCCCTGTTATGGCCAGTATAAGGAGCCAGATACATATAAATATTTTTAGGGTTTTTTTGTTTTGTTTTTGTTTGTTTGTTTTCCAAGGCCCATACAGGATTTGTCTGTTATATGCAGAAAGTATTTGAGCATTTCAGAAAAACAGAAAAAAAAATTGGGTTGGATTCAGTGTGGTCAGCTGAACCCTGCAGCACAGCAGTGTTGTTTTTTTTAAGTTTTTATTTTTCAATATATATTGGTTTGGTTAAGATACAACTAATCAGTCTGGTTTGCAGGGAAATAGAGCAAAACAATTCAGCACTTCCTTGTGCAGTATTCTCCTGCTGTGTCAGATTGTTTCACAGCTTGGTTACCTTTGCCCCTCCATCTCCAGTGATGTTTGGCAATATAAAGGAATGTCCTTTATATGCTTTAGCATTCTATGCGTGATAAGATCATCAAAATTCTGATTAAATGGTTTTCCAAATCAGAAACCAGTTAAAACCAGTCACTCCTACTTGTTTCTTTCAAGGACTTGAAATTCATAAAAGAAATGTCCTGCTGTTTTCTGTATTAGATTAATTAGTCTATCTTAGAACCTCTAGGGGCTGTGGACAAAAAGAAACAACTCCACTGACTCTGGCAGTTACCAGTGCTTTTCCAAACAAGATGTTTTTGCTTTACCTGTTGCTTGACTTGAAAACATAAAAGAATAATTATTTTTATGGTGTTACTTTTATTTCCCAGTCCGCCAGGAGATCCTGAGAATGATAGAAATCATCTGGAAGCAGCTCATTTCTCAGAGGCGGCAGGCTCTGGAGGACACTTACAAGATGGATCTTTCTGTAAAAGGAAATGACAAAGAAAGGGACATGAAGATAACAGAGATCACTCCTTTATGGGAAGAAATTATGACAAAAGCTTGGCAGCACTTGCTAGGTCTCTGTTCTTTTATGGAACACATATTGTAGTAAGCAAATCATTGTGGTAAATGGGGTGTCTGGTGGAAAGCTGCTGTTCCTTGGTTATGCCTTTCCTCATTTGCTGAGAAAGCAGATTCTCAATTTCTCTCATTTAGGGCTGTGATTGCTTTCTGTGCCATAACCCAGCCTTTCTATAATCACCTGGTGGTGTCACAGGGCTTATGTTGTACTGCAAGAAAGAGACATCTCCTGAGATGATTGTAACCCATAGGAAGATGTAAAAGAGAGGATATGGTTGAAAGAAGGGCATTGCAATATGTGTAGTGTTGGAGTCCTTCAAAATTCAATTCTGTGTAATGAAACTCATCTATGGCAGACCTCTGTGAGGCTTTTAAATAAAAGCTTGAGAAGTATGTGTTAAAGCAATTCTCATAAAAATAGAAAATTATTCATCTGAAGTGACACACTGCCATGTTTTTTGTCTTGTGTAATGGGGATAGAACCCCTCTGTTTTCTGACAGGCTCAACTTCAAGTCTTAAAAGCCTTTTTGACTGTTTTTCCTTGCAGTATCTGAAAAGAAGCTTCTCCAGAATAAAGCAGGGCCAAGCCTGTCCCAGAGCAAGCACAATTCCTGGAGTGAAAGCCTCTCTTCAGCTATTAGGTTCATACCTGGCCGAAACACAAAGGAAATGCCTTGCAAATCAGAGGTAAATTTTGCTCTTTGTCTTTTCTGGGTCACTGGTCTGCCTTTATATAGCTCTGGAGAGTTTTGCTGGATTTGGGAGGCTTCTGAGTGTGTCTGTTGGTTGACATGTTCCATTGTAAACTAGACAGCTATTGCAGTTGAGGTTCCTTTTCTAGGCTGCTAGAATAATCACAAAGAGTTAGTGACATGAAGAACTTTTTGGCAGCCTGTTCATATAGTCTAATAATGAATTCTTGCTGCATAGGGCCCAGTTATGGCACTTGAAAAACCTAAGCAGCCCAGATTTGTTTGTGCTTACAGACCTCTGCTTGGGGTGGAGCAAGGTGAGGAGATGCCAGCTTTGCTGCTGACTTGCATCACCTTTGTAAACCTTGTCCTTCAGGCACTGAATTTGTAGAAAGGCTCAGGTGTTATCATAGTACTATCCTTACATTTTCTACTCAATATGAAGTATTAGAGGTCAAAATTTTAATTTAGCCCCTAGAGATGTGGAAAGAAGTCTTGGTATATAATCCAGGGATGGGTCTGGAGGGTATGCATAATTCCTACTGTCAGCAATGAAGATGTGAATTATCTTTTCCAAGCGTAAGCTCCTCCTTTGCTAAAAGAGAAGGGTCCATTTCCATGGTTTTGCTTAGCATTGTCAAAAATACATATAAATAGCACTAGATAGATGTTACCTTTCAAGTGAACTAGTGGTAGAGTAACGAGATATAGGGCAGAAGTGCACTGACAGAATATTCAGAGCTTTAAACCAAGCTTGTGTTGCTGTGGTGTTCAATATTTTAAGGTGTTTTTTTTTCTTCCTGAGACAATGAATCTGTTATGAGCCTTAACCCTCTAGCTCAAGCTATAGGAGATTGCAGCTTTATGCTTGGTGATGCCTGGTTCACTTCCAGGTGTGTTTATCATTAAGACTGTGACACCCAGCTAATGTGTCTGAAACTGAGCTGCAAGGTTTTTTCAGCATGCCCACAGAATCCCTCTCCTTAAAATCACTTTGCTGCATACAGAGTGAACAAGCTCTTCCCAGGTACATATGTATACTGTGATGTCATACTACAAGAGTGTTGACTATTTGCCCTGGGGTCTGTTTAATTATTTTTTAAAATTAATTTTGATTATTACAGCTGATTACACCTCAGTGAGCAATGTAATTGATATTTGTAAATGTATCCCAAGGAACATTTTGTACAACATGCTTTTTGCTGTTGAAGGTTAAAGACTCTGTTATTGGTTTTTCCCTAAATATGCCTACATCATTAGTTCCTCCAGTGAAAAGGTTGCCATCTGGAAAAGGCAGCACGGAGACATTATTCAGGCACAAGTGCATGAAATTGGTGTTTCTATATCTTCTGTCTCTCTTCTGCAAGGAAGCTGCTTGTAATTAAAGGAGCTGGGTTTGGAAGAAACATTAGTCACTTGGTGTTATTCCTTATCATGTCAAATACTGACAGCTGCATAGCTCTGATAAATTGTTCTTCTCAATGAGATATAAAACTACAGTTCCAAATGTTCTTCTCCTTTCTCCCTCCAGTCTGTCTTTCAGAGTTTGATGCACTTTTTAGAGAGGTGAAATCTAAGAGGAAGAAAATGTTGAGCTGCCTTTCAACAGCCCTCTTCCTTCATACACTTCGATTTTAAAAGTTACATTAAAAGTAAATTGTATTTGTATTTTTAACTTGTATTTTTGGCAACTTTGGTAATCACTTTAAAAAGTACTGTAATGTAATTTTTGTATAATTTTCTGTGTCAGGTTACTTTTGTGTTCACTACTGCCAATTATGGACTTATGTCCTACAGCAGTAGGCACCAGGTCGAAACATGGAGATTAAAGGAAAAATAACAGTATGAACTACAGAGTGAGGAACAAAGAATTTAAATCCCATAGCAAAATAAAAATATTTGCTCCTAATGGAGCAAAGAGAAGTGCAGAAATTCACCCAAGATTTCAGAGGTGTGTGCCCAGCAGAAAGAGGAACCTGGTTCTTTACAGGGTTATTAACTTGATTCCTTTATGAAATGAAAAATAAACAGACATTGAAGGGGTGGTAGTATTTGCTGCAGACTAAAACAAACTAAAAGCAAGCAGCAAAATACTCCTCTTAAATTTTTCCTTGTAATTTTTTACAAGATGGGAAGAGTGCTTTTGAGACCCAATCCTCAATCTGGAAAAAAAAGCAAAATTCAAACTATTCACTCCAGCAAAGGATCAGACCCCATGTTTCTGTTGTACTTTTTCTCATGTTCTCCATCCTCAGCAAAACCAATTTCCTGCTATTTGGTGGCAAGTATGAGAATCAGCCATCAAATGCAGCTGTGTTTTCTGCACATTTCTGAATACACTGTGCTGTCTCATGCTTGGCTTGTGGCTTTGTCTGGGAGGCATGATCATTTAGAAAAGGAAGTGTAATTACATTTCTGGTAGTAGAATGGCAGTGACCTGCTCTGGTAATTGTGTTTTCTTGGAAATCTGAGTAGTCATGCAGGAGCATGAGGAGCACTGTACAAAGTTGGATTTTTTGATGCTTACAGGTGACAAACTTGGGTAAATTTGCCAGCAGGAAGGTCTAAGACTGAACACAGTGCCAAAGATTTCAAATCACTGACTTTCCTGTTTGAATCTTTTTCTTTTGATCTCTTGCTCTTTCTCCTCTTTTCCCCCTCCTGCCCAGTTTTGCTGTCAAAATCTAGTATAGGTATTTAATTTTTTAGGTTAACAATGACTGTGACTGTTTTTGACATCATAAAAAAGCTACAAAAGCAGCAAAGGATCAATGTAGCAATTGTATTCCAGTCAACTGTAAATCAGAGCTTCTCCACGCCCCGTCCTGAAGCTCTTTAGGATGAGTTTCTGAGCAAGGTTACTAGCACCATACTTCTAATGCCTGTAAGAATTCTGCCTCAGAACTGTAGATATAGCTGTTGTCTTTATAGAAATGCAGAGCCTTCTCAGTTTTACAGGAGGCCTGATCATGCCTGTCCTCTACTGTTTTTGTTGATTAACTGCATTCCTCTGTGCTAAAGGCCCACATAACTTGAAACAGAAAAGGTCTTTTTAATCCCCTTTTTAATCCCATTCTTCAGAATTAAGAGGTTGAGACCTCCTAATTTGTAATTGCAAAGCCAGAAATGTTACTTAAATCTTTTCCTTACCAATCACTCAGTTGGTCTTTTATCAGCTTTTCAAGTTAACTGAGTTAAAACAAGCAAACATTTAATGATATTTCTTTGAAAAGAGCATCCTTTGTGTAACATGTTTATCTTCATAATAGAAGGATAATTAACATCACTAATTATCTAATTAAGTTCATTAACTATCCACCAACAGTGCACCGTGAAGTTGACATTATGTTCTTCTGTCAACAAATGCTTTGATTTCTTAGGAAGTAATTAAAATGTAAATTAGCATGTCATTAAATGCACAAGGGAACTTTGGAATCAAATATTCATTTCAAATCTGCTCATAGCACACATTTTTTTACTTCAATGAAAGCAGGCACTTTACTATTAATGATGTATATTAAACAATTTCCATTATAATATTATTGTCTTGTTTAATAACTGGCTCAAAGCTAAATTACAGAGTGCTGTGGCAAGCTGAAAAAAAGTTTCTTTAACTTTGAACAAAGAAATTTTCATGTCCTCTTGCACACATATCTGACACACTGCTCATTTATAATTTTCAGATTGTTTAGTAGATCATAAAGAAATAATTCAACAGGTCAGTGTTAGATAAGAATTGCATGAAAACATAAAATATAGAGCTATTTCATATTATGTGATACAAATCACTGAACTTTCTGAAACATGTGGGAATCATTTCACCATTCACTGAAGATAAGTGTTTAGCTGAGAACTGGAATATAAATAGGATGAATACAAGCCCTTAGGCTGACTCAGATTCACGGGCCCCTCTGCCTGTCCCCTAAAAATTCATTAGAGGCCGCTACAGGCGATGCTGCGTGATAGCACAGGAGAAAACCTGTCCTAGCAGAATTGTTACACTCTTGATTGAGATCAGTTTCATCTTAAAACCTGAAACACAAAAGATATCACTTAGAAGTTCTTTGTGGGTGACTCTTCAGAGGGAATTATCCTGTGTTTTTAAACTCAGTGGTCTCCTGTGGAAGTGAAGTCACACATTGTATGAAAATGTTGCCTGCTATTTCTCCTGCATATTGTTTAAAAATATACTTTTGCCTTTCAAGCTAGAGATTGTGTCTGGATCAGGCTTAAGATTGGATATAGGATTTTAGTGAGTGGAATTTAATGTTTAAAGCTGTTGGCACCAAAGTCTCATCTTTCAAGAGCTACTGGTTGCACAGTTTTATTGTCACACAACAGAACTGATGCCAAATGAGTTGAGTGGTGTTAACATGGATGAAAAAGGAGTTTTATTTGATTGCAGAAAAACCCTGGAAAAATGAAAACCCCTGAAAGCCACTGAAACAGATTATTCTTTTCTTTGTTGAATACATAGGCAAATAATTTTTCATATTTCTTGTTTCAAATAGGTCTGTTTTCTTCCAATTTTTTAATTCAACATTTTATTTGTAATAATTTCAGAAAGAAATGGTTTGAATTCAAAAGACTGAAGTGTCTATTTAAAATGAAAAATAAAGAACAGAAAATCAAGAGAGGTCCTAGGAATCTCTGCAAGATTGACTTAAATGTTTCTTCTAAGTGAGAGTATAGGTTGCTGACTCTGTGACCATTCATTTCTTTTTGTTCTCACCTTTTCTAGCCAAATTAAAGTTTGCTTGTGTCTATTTGTGTTCTAATTATGGTTTCTGCTGCAGAGCACCTTGAACTACATGCACTAAAAAAGTCCAGAAGTAGTTTTATCACCCTTAAATTTAAGTAATTTTAGGAAAACTGTTATCTTTTTAGGTCAGGAGAGAGATGTTTATTTTTTTCTGTACTCTGACCTCTAGGCATATACTGGTGTTTACAGATTTCTTTCATCAGCTACAGGACTAGAAGGGCAATTTTTTCTTAAATAAAAGCCATGATTCAAATGTAATCAGAAAATGCCAGTGCATGAGGTTCTTGGACAAATGCATTTAGATAATAGTGTGTAACAAAACCCTAAGTTATGTACACCTGTAGGACTTCCACATTTTAAATAGAAACAGGAAAACAGTGAGTAGGAACAAGTGAAGGCAAGAAAAGGCTCCCCTGCTACTCCCCATAATGCCAAAGTCTGGCCTTCACCTTTCACTTCAGAGTAAAACCTAATGCTTATGCAGTAACATGATAGAAACTGAGTCCTCGAGAGGTTGAATGAATTATCCCAAAGTCACAGAAGCCATTCTCAGAGAAAGGATTAAAGGACATGCCTTGACTCTCATTGTGCTTTTTTGCTATTAGGAGGCAAGTTATCTGTTCTCCCAGGAAATAATCTGTTCAGTAGGATCATCTGTTGAAGGGCTGAGTGTCTGCATGCACACGTACGGACATATGGTTGCTATAGGAGTAGACTGGCTTCTGTACTGCCTGGGTTTAGCTGATAAATGCAGTGTGGAAATCTCATCACATGTACACACCACACTTTAGGTTTACCCTTTGAAACCCACCCCTGTGTGTGGGTACATTTATGATGCACTGAAATATGGAGGATTTTCTCATTAGGTCTGCTATTCCCCAGCCAACTGGCAATGCCAGGAATCCATCCATGATCCTTAGGAGCAGTTGGCACACTGCATTAGCCTCCTAGTGGGCTGAGGCACGAAGCTTCCATGCAACACTTAGCTGCTGGAACTCAGTCTGTTGAAAAACTAAATGAATTTTGGCAAAGCAACAATAAAATCCACACGGCAATAAAAATTTTGTGATTCAAAAGAGCCTACAAACAACCCTCAGTGTGGAGAGTGTATGTGAAGGATCAGGATAAACAGCTCTTCAATCTGCTAAGGAAAACACTGTCTGCCTTAGCTTGATGATTGTTACCTGGGGAGTAATGGAACGATTTTTCCTCTTATGAAATGAAGGTACTTGCTGCCTAGTGCATAGTCACTTACTTGAAAAGTAATCTGCTCTCAAGATGGGTGGCTTATTGTTTGCACAGGGTAGCAGTGTACCTGGTCACTGTGTCAGATTTAATAGCAGGAATAGATTTGGAGATGTTACACACTTTGACTGAATAGAACAGGGCTGGTGCATTGGAGACTTCATCCAGCTCTAGTAGTTTACTGTAGCACTCAGATGTTTCTCTGTAAAGCTGCGATGGTAGCTGTAATTGTGTCTTCTGTAGCAAGCACGATGAGGAATGGATTGATTGATTTAGCAAGAAAGGACCAGAAGTATTGAGCTTTAATGGCACATTCTGGGTAGATGTGTGGAAAAAGCATGAGAACTGTCATGAATACAAGATAGTTTTCATATCTCCAAAGAGTTTAGGCTCAAAACTTTACTGACAATCTGGCTCTGTGCCTGTGTAAGTCACAGCGGTTCAGGAATGTGCTATGAAAAAAATATTGGCTCTAGATGATGCCTGAAAAGATAATTTGATTTTGTGAGAAACTCTCTCCTTGACTAGGTCACATCCTCATCCACACTGATTAGGACATGCAGTCCTGCAGAACGAGGTGGCATATGGGGCTGTGGAGAAGGGCAATGCTGCACCACAAGTGGATGCCATTTAATGTTGAGCTGCTGGGAAATACATACTAAAAAAATTGGATCAATTTGCTCTTTATAAAATGGCATTTCCTTAGTGTTCTATTTAATCTTCTTTTCTCCTTTGTTTGATTCAAGATGTGAAGTTTATCACATTGGTATAATGTCATTTTTTTCTCATTCTAATGATGCTAATTTCCTATTTTCTTCTTTCAGAGTTATGATCCCTAGAGATTTTACTTATTTTTAATTGTCACTTTTTAAGTTCAAGTGCTGCATATATATTATCTGTGAGTTGATATCTTTAATGCTTGTTTTAAAGGCAAGGCTGCCCCCTTCACTAGCAGACAACCTCTACATAAAAGTTGTGAAATGCATGTCTAAGCACTTCCCTAAACATAGGGATGATTTTTTGAATCAGAGTCATCAGATCTGTTTCTGCCATACACAAGCTCTTTGCTACTGTCACATGTGCTATTCACATGTAGGTTCTGGCATCCTTAAGAGCTCACTACATGCTGTTCTGGTCTTTTATGCCCATGAAATACTTTCTGAAAACCTAGTGATTGCTTAAATAGTCATAATTAGGTTAAAAAACCTTCCTTGTAGAAGTGTGAAAGCCCAAGTTAGAGGAATTAAGTACATGAACTTAAGAACATTAACTCTTCCTGGGATATGAGATCTAATATCTGGTACATCAGCTATGTCAGAGTACTCTCTACCACTGGGAACATAAATGTAGAAGAGACTTTCAAACTGGTTCATCAAAAGGGTTCCCCCTGCCACTACTGCATGCTCTCACCATATGCATCTTCTTTGTGGCCTTATCAGGCCGTTTCAAATTAATTCAGGTTGGGTTTTCCCCATCATACATCCTTTCCCTGCAACCATGTCCTAGTGACAGGAGGTTGTGGACTCTCTATCCCTGGAGCTGTTCAAGACCAGTCTGGATGGGGCTCTGAGTATCCTGGTCTAGTGGAAGATATTCCTGCCCATGGCAGGGGGTTGGA